>NC_053023.1:2155736-2468621 GCF_003073215.2 Triticum urartu
GTCAATAATCCAGTTCACATCGATATGTGATTAACACTCAAGGTCACATCCCCATGTGACTAACACCCAAAGAGTTTACTAGAGTCAATAATCTAGTTCACATTACCATGTGATTAACACTCGATGAGTTTTGGGTTTGAACATGTTATGCTTGTGAGAGATGTTATAGTCAACGGGTCTGAATCTTTCAGATCCGTATGTACTTCACAAATCTCTTTGTCATCTTGTAGATGCAGCTACTACGCTATATTTGGAGCCATTTCAAATAACTGTTCTACTTGGAGCTATTCTAAATTGTTGCTCCATTATACGTATCCGGTATCTCTACTCAGAGTTATCCGGATAGGTGTTAAGCTTGCATCGACGTAACTCTTTACGTCGAACTCTTTATCACCTCCATAACCGAGAAACATATCCTTATTCCTCTAAGGATAATTTAGACCGCTATCTGGTGATCTACTCCTAGATTACCTTTGTACCCTCTTACCAGATATGTGGCAAGGCACACATCAGGTGCGGTACTCAGCATGGCATACCGTATAGAGCCTATGACAAAAGCATAGGGGACGACCTTCGTCCTTCCTCTTTCTTCTGCCGTGGTCGAGCTTTAAGTCTTAACTTCATACCTTACAACTCAGGAAAGAACTCCTTCTTTGACTGGTCCATCTTGAACACCTTCAAGATCATGTCAAGGTATGTGCTCATTTGAAAGTACCATTAAGCGTTTTGATCCATCCTTATAGATCTTGATGCTCAATGTTCAAGTAGCTTAATCCAGGCTTTCCATTGAAAAACACTTTCCAAATAACCCTACATGCTTTCTAGAAATTCTACATCATTTCTGATTAACAACATGTCAACAACATATATTCATCAGAAATTCTATAGTGCTCCCACTCACTTCTTTGGAAATACAAATTTCTCATAAACTTTGTATAAACCCAAAATCTTTGATCATCATCAAAGCATACATTCCAACTCCGAGATGCTTACTCCAGTCCCTATAAGGATTGCTGGAGCTTTGCATACTTATTAGCATCTTTCAGGATTAACAAAACCTTCCGGTTTGTATCACATACAACCTTTCCTCAAAAAAACGTCGAGGAAACAATGTTTTGACATCCTATCTGCAAGATTTCATAAATAATGCAGTAATCGCTAATATAATTCCAACAGACTCTTAGCATCGCTACGAGTGAGAAAGTCTCATCGCAGTCAACTCCTTGAACTTGTCGGAAAACATCTTAACGACAAGTCGAGCTTTCTTAATGGTGATACTTACCATCATTGTCCGTCTTCCTTTTAAAATCCATCTGCACTCAACAGCCTTACGACCATCGAGCTGTTCTGCCAAAGTCTACACTTTGTTTTCATACATGGATCCTCTCTCGGATTTTATGGCCTCGAGCCATTTTGGAATCCGGGCCCACCATCGCTTCTCCATAGCTCGTAGGTTCATTGTTGTCTAGCAACATGACTTCCAAGACAGGATTACATACCACTCTGAAGTAGTACACATCCTTGTCATCCCACGAGGTTTGGTAGTGACTTGATCTGAAGTTTCATGATCACTATCATAAGCTTCCACTTCAATTGGTGTAGGTGCCACAGGAACAACTTTTTGTGCCCTGCTATACACTAGTTGAAGTGACGGTTCAATAACCTCATCAAGTCTTCACCATCCTCCCACTCAATTCTTTCGAGAGAAACTTTTCCTTGAGAAAGGACCCGACTCTAGAAACAATCCCTTATTGCTTTCGGATCTGAGACAGGAGGTATACCCAACTGTTTTGGGTGTCCTATGAAGATGCATTTATCCGCTTTGGGTTCGAGCTTATCAGCCTAAAACTTTTTCACATAAGCATCGTAGCCCCAAACTTTTAAGAAATGACAGCTTAGGTTTCTCTAAACCATAGTTCATATGGTGTCATCTCATCGGAATTACGTGGTGCCCCTTTTAAAGTGAATGTGGTTGTCTCTAATGCCTAACCCATAAACTATCGTGGTAATTCGATAAGAGACATCATGGTATGCATCATATCCAATAGGGTGCAGTTATGATGTTCGGACACACCATCACACTATGGTGTTCCAGGCTGTATTAGTTGTGAAACAATTTCCACAATGTCTTAATTCTGTGCCAAACTCGTAATTCAGATATTCATCTCTATGATCATAGATATTTTATCCTCTTGTCACGACGATCTTTCAACTTCACCCTGAAATTACTTGAACCTTTCAATAATTCAGACTCGTGATTCATCAAGTAAATGTACTCAACATCTACTCAAATCATCTGTGAAGTAAGATCATAACGATATCCACTACACGCCTCAGCACTCATTGGACTGCACACATCAAAATGTATTACTTCCAACAAGTTGCTTTCTAGTTCCATTTTACTGAAAACGAGGCTTTCAGTCATCTTGCCCATGTGGTATGATTTGCATGTCTCAAGTGATTCAAAATCAAGTGAGTCCAAACAATCCATCTGTATAGAGTTTCTTCATGCATATCTACCAAAAAACATGGTTCGCATGTCTCAATCCTTTCAAAAATGAGTGAGTCCAAAGATCCATCAACATGGAGCTTCTTCATGCGTTTTATACCAATATGACTTAAGTGGCAGTGCCACAAGTAGGTGGTACTATCATTACTATCTTTTGGCATGAACATGTGTATCACTACGATCGAGATTCAATAAACCATTCATTTCAGGTGTAAGACCATTTGAAGGTATTATTCAAATAAAAGAGTAACCATTATTCTCTTTAAATGAATAACCGTATTGCGATAGTCATAATCCAATCATGTCTATGCTCAACGCAAACACCAAATAACAATTAGGTTTTAATACCAATCTCGATGGTAGAGGGAGCGTGCGATGCTTGATCATATCAACCCTGGAAACACTTCCAACACATATCGTCAGCTCACCTTTAGCTAGTCTCCGTTTATTCCGTAGCCTTTTGTTTCGAGTTACTAACACTTAGCAACCGAACCGGTATCTAATACCCTGGTGCTACTAGGAGTACTAGTAAAGTACACATCAACACAATGTATATCCTATATACTTCTATCGACCTTGCCAGCCTTCTCATCTACCAAGTATCTAGGGTAATTCTGCTCCAGTGGCTGTTCCCCTTATTACAGAAGCACTCAGTCTTGGGTTTGGGTTCAACCTTGGGTTTCTTCACTAGAGCAGCAGCTGAATTACCGTTTCATGAAGTATCCCTTTGTTCCCTTGCCCTTCTTGAAACTAGTGGTTTCACCAACCATCAACAATTGATGCTCCTTCTTGATTTCTACTTTCGCGGTGTCAAACATCGCGAATATCTCAAGGATCATCATATATGTCCCTGATATATTATAGTTCATCACGAAGCTCAAGCAGCTTGGTGGTAATGACTTCGGAGAACCATCACTATTTCATCTGGAAGATCAACTCCCACTCGATTCAAGCGATTGTTGTACTTAGACAATCTGAGCACAAGCTCAACAATTGAGCTTTTCTCCCTTAGTTTGTAGGCTAAGAAAATCGTCGAAGGTCTTATACCTTTTGACGTGGGCACGAGCCTAAAATCCCAATTTCAGCCCTCAAAACATCTCATATGTTTTTGCGACGTTTCAAAACCGTCTTTGGTGCCTCAATTCTAAACCGTTTAACTGAACTATCACGTAGTTATCAAAATGTGTATGTCAGATGTTCGCAACATCCACAGACGACGTTCGAGGTTCAGCACACTGAGCGGTGCATTAAGGACATAAGCCTTCTATGAAGCAATGAGGACAATCCTCAGTTTACGGACCTAGTCCGCATAATTGCTACTATCAACTTTCAACTAAATTTTCTCTAGGAACAGATCTAAACAGTAGAACTGAAGCGCGAGCTACGACATAATTTGCGAAGATCTTTTGACTATGTTCAGGATAATTAAGTTCATCTTATGAACTCTCACTCAGATGGACATCCCTCTAGTCATCTAAGTGATTACATGATCCGAGTCAACTAGGCCGTGTCCGATCATCACGTGAGACGGACTAGTCATCATCGGTGAACATCTTCATGTTGATCGTATCTACCATACGACTCATGCTCGACCTTTCGGTCTCTTGTGTTCCGAGGCCATGTCTGTACATGCTAGGCTCGTCAAGTCAACCTAAGTGTTTCGCGTGTGTAAATCTGTCTTACACCCGTTGTATGTGAACGTAAGAATCTATCACACCCGATCATCACATGGTGCTTCGAAACGACGAACTTTCGCAACGGTGCACAGTTAGGGGGAACACTTTCTTGAAATTATTATGAGGGATCATCTTATTTACTACCGTCGTTCTAAGTAAACAAGATGTATAAACATGATAAACATCACATGCAATCAAATAATAGTGACATGATATGGCCAATATCATATAGCTCCTTTGATCTCCATCTTGGGGCTCCATGATCATCTTGTCACCGGCATGACACCATGATCTCCATCATCATGATCTCTATCATCGTGTCTTCATGAAGTTGTCTCGTCAACTATTACTTCTACTACTATAGCTAACGGTTAGCAATAAAGTAAAGTAATTACATGACGTTTATGTTGACACGCAGGTCATAAATAAATTAAGACAACTCCTATGGCTCCTGCCGGTTGTCATACTCATCGACATGCAAGTCGTGATTCCTATTACAAGAACATGATCAATCTCATACATCACATATATCATTCATCACATCCTTTTGGCCATATCACATCACATAGCATACCCTGCAAAAACAAGTTAGACGTCCTCTAATTGTTGTTTGCATGTTTTACGTGGCTGCTATGGGTTTCTAGCAAGAACGTTTCTTACCTACGCAAAACCACAATGTGATATGCCAATTGCTATTTACCCTTCATAAGGACCCTTTTCATCGAATCCGATCCGACTAAAGTGGGAGAGACAGACACCCGCTAGCCACCTTATGCAACTAGTGCATGTCAGTCGGTGGAACCGGTCTCACGTAAGCGTACGTGTAAGGTTGGTCCAGGCCGCTTCATCCCACAATGCCACCGAATCAAGATTGGACTAGTAACGGTAAGCATATTGAACAAAATCAACGCCCACAACTACTTTGTGTTCTACTCGTGCATAGAAACTACGCATAGACCTAGCTCATGATGCCACTGTTGGGTAACGTAGCATAAATTCAAAATTTTCCTACGTGTCACCAAGATCTATCTATGGTGTCATCTAGCAACGAGGGAGGAGTGGATCTACATACCCTTGTAGATCGCGCGCGGAAGCGTTCAAGAGAATGGGGTTGATGGAGTCGTACTCGTCGTGATCCAAATCACCGATGATCCTAGCGCCGAACGGACGGCACCTCCGCGTTCAACACACGTACGGAGCAGCGACGTCTCCTCCTTCTTGATCCAGCAAGGGGGAAGGAGAGGTTGATGGAGATCCAGCAGCACGACGGCGTGGTGGTGGAAGTAGTGGGATTCCAACAGGGCTTCGCCAAGCGCTGCGGGAGGAAGGAGATGTGTCATGGGAGGGAGAGGGAGGCGCCAGGGCTTAGGTATGGTTGCCCTCCCTTCCCCCCACTATATATAGGGCCGAGGGAGAGGGGGGGCGCAGCCTTGGCCCTTCCTCCAAGGAAGGGTGCGGCCAGGGAGGACTCCCTCCTCCCCAAGGCACCTCAGAGGTGCCTTCCCCTTTTAGGACTCTTCCTTTCCCTCTTCTCTTGGCGCATGGGCCTCTTGGGGCTGGTGCCCTTGGCCCATATAGGCCAAGGCGCACCCCCTACAGCCCATGTGCCCCCCGGGGCAGGTGGCCCCACCCGGTGGACCCCCGGGACCCTTCCGGTGGTCCCGGTACAATACCGGTGACCCCGAAACTTGTCCTGATGGCCGAAATAGCACTTCCTATATATAATTCTTTACCTCCGGACCATTCCGAAACTCCTCGTGATGTCCGGGATCTCATCCGGGACTCCGAACAACTTTCGGGTTACCGCATACTAATATCTCTATAACCCTAGCGTCACCGAACCTTAAGTGTGTAGACCCTACGGGTTCGGGAGACATGCAGACATGACCGAGATGACTCTCCGGTCAATAACCAACAGCGGGATCTAGATACCCATGTTGGCTCCCACATGTTCCACGATGATCTCATCGGATGAACCACGATGTCAAGGACTTAATCAATCCCGTATACAATTCCCTTTGTCTAGCGGTACGATACTTGCCCGAGATTCGATCGTCGGTATCCCGATACCTTGTTCAATCTCGTTACCGGCAAGTCTCTTTACTCGTTCTGTAACACATCATCCCGTGATAAACTCCTTGATCACATTGTGCACATTATGATGATGTCCTACCGAGTGGGCCCAGAGATACCTCTCTGTTTACACGGAGTGACAAATCCCAGTCTCGATTCATGCCAACCCAACAGACACTTTCGGAGATACCTGTAGTGTACCTTTATAGCCACCCAGTTACGTTGTGACGTTTGGCACACCCAAAGCACTCCTACGGTATCCGGGAGTTGCACAATCTCATGGTCTAAGGAAATGATACTTGACATTAGAAAAGCTTTAGCATACGAACTACATGATCTTGTGCTAGGCTCAGGATTGGGTCTTGTCCATCACATCATTCTCCTAATGATGTGATCCCGTTATCAATGACATCCAATGTCCATGGTCAGGAAACCGTAACCATCTATTGATCAACGAGCTAGTCAACTAGAGGCTTACTAGGGACATGGTGTTGTCTATGTATCCACACATGTATTTGAGTTTCCTATCAATACAATTCTAGCATGGATAATAAACGATTATCATGAACAAGGAAATATAATAATAACTAATTTATTATTGCCTCTAGGGCATATTTCCAACAGCATCTTCCTTCTGGTCCATAAAAAATCTCCGTGGAGTTTCGTGGCATTTGGACTCCGTCTGATATTGATTTTCTGCGATGTAAAAAACATGGAAAAACAGGAACTGGCACTATGTCAATAGGTTAGTACAAAAAAATGATATAAAATGACTATAAAATGATTATAAAACATCCAAGATTGATAATAAAACAGCATGGAACAATCAAAAATTATAGATACGTTGGAGACGTATCAGGTAACGGTTGCACGAGTCCACGGAGGGCTCCACCCACGAAGGGTCCACGAAGAAGCAACCTTGTCTATCCCACCATGGCCATCGCCCACGAAGGACTTGCCTCACTAGGCTAGATCTTCACGAAGTAGGCGATCTCCTTGCCCGTACAAACTCCTTGGTTCAACTCTACAATCTTGTCAGAGGCTCCCAAGTGACACCTAACCAATCTAGGAGACACCACTCTCCAAAAGGTAATAGATGGTGTGTTGATGATGAACTCCTTGCTCTTGTGCTTCAAATGATAGTCTCCCCAACACTCAACTTTCTCTCACAGATTTGGATTTGGTGGAAAGATGATTTGAGTGGAAAGCAACTTGGGAAAGGCTAGAGATCAAGATTCTTGTGGTTGGAATGGAATATCTTGGTCTCAACACATGAGTAGGTGGTTCTCTCTCAGAAAATGTATGCTAGAAGTGTAGGCACGTTCTGATGGCTTTCTCCACGAATGAAGAGTGGGTGGAGGGGTATATATAGCCTCCACACAAAACCTAGCCATTACACACACCAAACTCGGTGGGAGCGAATCGTTAAACTCGGTCAGACCGATTTAGTTCAAAATGGGAACATTAGGATTTTCGGTGGGACCGATATGATCAACTCGGTGGGACCGATGTGCTAGGGTTAGGGTAAAACCTCAACTCGGTTTGACCGATTACACAAACTTGGTGGGACCGATTTTGGTAATAAGCAAAACAGAGAGTTGGTCAAGCAAACTCGGTGGGACCGATTGCATATCTCGGTGAGACCGAAATTATTGCAACAGGCAACAGAGAGTTTGCAAGCCCATCTCGGTGAGACCGAGATCCCATCGGTGAGAGCGAACTGGATTAGGGTTTCTGGCAGTGGCTATGTCAAGTGAACTCGGTGGCGCCGGATAAATCAAATCGGTGGGGCCGAGTTTGACTTTTGGTTTGGGACATATGTGGATATGAGAAAGTGGTTGAGGGATTTGGAGCATATCACTAAGCACTTTGAGCAAGCAAGCCATTAAGCAACACCTCATCCCCTTTTAATAGTATTGGTTTTCCTATGGACTCAATGTGATCTTGGATCACTAAAATGAAAAATGAAGAGTCTTGAGCTTTTGAGCTTTTGCCAATCTTCTGTCCTTAGCATCTTGAAGGGGTTCCACATTCTCTTGTCCACGCCACTCCACTGTTGAACTCACCTGATATATACTAGATAAAATTATTAGTCCAACAAGAGATATGTTGACATTAATTACCAAAATCACCCAGGGAGCACTTGTGCTTTCAATGTCATTTATTTGTAATGCATCTCTGGGATGGCAAGGATCATGCATGAAGGAAGACAAGATCTGACAAAAGTGGGACATGGGGTGTTGTTGTTTGAGATCATGATGGGAGAATGGTGGTGTCTGCTTCGGATTATACCCTGCAATGTCAAAGCATGGATTTTGTAGAAGTCATGCTCTAACATTCTCCTAGTCATTGAAACCGATAGCAGCTCGGTGGCAACGGTGCTACCCTTCTTACATGGATAGCTCGGCAATAAGAGCGGTGGTGAATTCCTATTTCTTTATCATGATCGATACAGAAATCTATCGAGTAATATGTTCCTGTACCCAAGGAAAAGTACTTCTATTTTCCATGTCCTAATAAAATTTAGTTCGAGAATGGCAAAAGAATTAACCAGCTTATTTTGCAAGAGTCTTTTTACTTTTTGAGGAATTAGTGCCTTTATTATTGGGTCGTAGAAGAAAAATATTTGGCAGGGCATGAGCCCCACCTCCCCCTTTAACCACAAGGAACTCAATCAATCACACACGCACAATCTCTCTGACTCCCCTCCCCCATCTGATGTAAAATTCATGACTCCCTGACCCTCTAACCACTAATATAAAAGTCAGTGGGGAGCTTCCCTCACTATCATAATTCCTCTAAAAAAATCACACGCTCACAACTTACGTCCATGGATAACGCAGACACGTTAGAACAAAAGACGCAGTTGGAGTTTCCAGTTTTAGTGAACTAGAAATGATTTCCCGCGCATTGCTGCAGAAATCATTTGCAGTTATTTCAGTGAGATTTGGTTATACGAAAGCTTGGCGAGGTGGAACTAACTTGTGTCTGTGCATGCTGTTTCGAACTGGGCTCGGGCGACACCCAAGCCTAGGAGGCCGAGGAGGAGAAGTCGAAGCCCGCGTACATGAGGCCATTATCTACTCAGTGGGTCGACAAAGGTAATTTTCATGTTGCTAAAAAAAGGTAATTTTCATTTGTTTCGGTGTTACATGTTCGTCTTGTCATTCATTTTTATTTGCTATTTCTTTTATTTATATTTCCGAAACAAAAAATATCATACTATATATTTTTTAAAGTTCATAGCACCTTAAGAAAATGTTGACGCAGTGCTAAGACCTGTCCATGTAAGTTCCAAAAAATGTTCATAACATTCAAAAAAATGGTGCTGGCATTTAAAACATGTCCACAGGTTCCAAAAATTGTTTTTCATGGCATGTAAAAAATTATACAATGTAGAAAATTTGAGAATTAAAAAAACTTCTTCGGACTAATAAAAAAATGTACGTGAAATTTTCAAGAAAACATGCTGTGAAACAAAATGTACGCGAACAAAACAAAAATAGTAAGCAAAAATGTTGTGAAAATTTGGAAGCAGACTGCAACAAATTTATGTGCATTTGCTCAACTAGAAGCAACGGTCGTCATATAGGCGCTTTCCCTATAGCAGCCCAGTTAGTGTGGCCCGTTAAGAACAGTTTGTCCAATTCAGAACGCATTTTAATATACAACAATTTTTTAAATCCCTGATCATTTTACAAATTTCTGAGTATTTTATATATTAATGAACGTATTTACCAAAACTTAAGAATATATTTTTAAATTTGTGAACATTTCAAAAATGATAACTTCTACAAAACTTGTGTGAACTACTTTTCAATTCGGAATAGATATTTCCTATAAATATATAAAAAAATCTAGCAGTCGGTCTGCAGGGAAAACAAGAAAAAAAATACGTGAAAAAACGTTGTGAAAGAAAACAGCATTTGGAGGGAGCCTGCAGAACATTTTGTGCATTTGCATTTGAAGCGCCACTATGGGCCAGCCCGTGGAAGAACATTTTGTGCATTTGCTCGACTACGCAACGATCGTCACATAGACATTTTTCCAACTGACCTGGTCAAAGCGGGCCATTGAGTACGCTTCTGCAAAATTGTAAATGACATTTTTTTAAAATTCGTGATTATTTTCTAAAAGTCATGAATAATTCTTCAAATTAGTAAATATTTTTTCATAAAATAAAATTAATAAATCATTATCAAGATCATGAAGATTTTAAAAAATCATAATAATTTGTTAATTATATGAGCATTTTGTAAAATTCTCAATTGATACATTTGGAATCTGTAAAAATCTAGCAGCCGGATTTTAGGGAAAACTTAAATGAAAGAAACTAAGCAAAAAAAGGCTACGGAAGAAAACCGTATTTGTGAGGAGCCTGCATGAACCTCCAATATGGGCAGGCCCACGGAAGAACGTTGTATGCATTTATTTACTACTTGACGCAACGATCGTCACATAGAAGCTTTTCCTGTAGCGCCAGTATTCTTTTAAAAGTGTTGACTTTTCTATCTAAATGTTCATTTTTTTAAGAAGTGATCACACATTTATTTAAAAGTGTTCATGTATTTTTTAGAATTTGTTCTTGTAATTTTATTGACTATTCATAAATATAGAAAAATATTCTTGTAACTTTATAAATTGTTTGGGTATTTTCAAAATCGTATAACTAAAAAATGTTTGCATTTAAAAAAATATACAACACAGAAACTTGAAAATAAAAAAAGATATAAAAAAGGGGACATACAAATATATAAAAACTGACCTGAAAAGGAAAAAAACTTGAAAAGGTAAATGCCAAAGAGAACATTGAAATAATGATGAATGGATAGATAGTATGCATGTTGCTTTCTTTTAGAGTAGAGGATCAGGGTGAGGCGGTCTTTGCATTAACAAAGCCATCAATCGACGAGGAGTACACGAGCAACAGCTTACATAGAAATATAAAAACAGAAAAGAAGTGGTTGATATGAGGTGCCTAGGCGATAGCTCGACAAATGGACCAGGCCCCATGCCATTGACTGACTATGTAATCTCTGATTAATTAACAACTTCATTATAATCCACATTGTTTTTTTAACAATTTCATTAAAGGAGAGAAAAAAACATAGCTAGTTGTGGGGCCTAGGGGATAGTATGTTGCTGCCTCTTGGATGGCGTTTATTTGTAATGCATCTCCGTGATCGCAAGGATCATGCATGAAGTAAGGCAAGATCTGAGTGGAATGTGGGGTGTTGTTGTTGTTCGAGACCATGATGGGAGAATAGTGATGTCTGGTCGGGATTATACCCCGCAATGTCAAAGCTTGGATTTTGTAGAAGTTGTGCTCTAACATCCTCCTAGTCATTGAAACCAATTGCAGCTCGGAGGCAACGATGCTACCCTTCTTACTTGGATAGCTTAAGAGTGGTGGCGAATTCCCATTTCTTTATCATGATCAGTATGGAAATCTATCGAGTAATATGTTCATGTACCCAAGAAAAAATATTTCTATTTTCCATGTCCTAATACAATTTATTTCCAAAAAAATCAATTCCAAAAGAATTAACCAGCTCATTTTGCAAGAGCTTGTTTTTTTTGAGGAATTAGTGCCTTTATTGTCGCGGCGTTGGAGAAAAAAATTGGCAGGGCATGAGCCCCACCTCCCCCTTTGACCACAAGGAAGTCTCACAATCACGCATGCACAACTTACATGCATGGGTAACGCAGACACGTTAGAAGAAAAGTACCGTCGGAAATGAAAAATATCATACTATATATTTTATAAGTTCTTAGCACGTTCAGAAAATGTTGATGCAGTACTAAGACATGTTAATAGAACTTCTAAAAAATGTTGATAGCATTCAAAAAAATGATATTGGCATTTAAAAATGTCCACAGGTATCAAAAATGTATTTGGTCACATCTAAAAAAACTATACACTGTAAAAAATTCGAGTAATTAAAAAATGGAACTTCGAAAAAATGTGGATAGCATTCAGAAAAATAATACTGGCATTTAAAAAAATTCCACAAGTTTGAACAAATGTGTTTCATGACATTGAAAAATTATAGAATATAAAAAAATCAGGTAATTAAAATCAATTCTTTGGACCATTAAAAAATGTACGTGATATTTCAAGAAAACATGTTGTGAAGCAAAATGTACGTGATCAAAACAAAAATAGTAAGCAAAAAAAGTTATGAAAAAGAACGCATTTGGAAGGTGCAAGCATGTGAAAGGAGCTCCTCACTTGACAAGAGATTTTTGGTGGAGCGACGAAACTTACCGACGACGCACGCATTGGTCAAGTTGGGAGAAACTAACACGGCACAAGGGCCAAGGGAGGTATGGGACTCAATGACCTAAAAGTGCTTAACCAAACCCCCTCGTAAGGCAATTGTCGTGCCTCATAGAGTGCCTTGAGAGTCTATGTGCGAGGGCACTAGAAGCTAAATGCTATCCCATGACAGATTCTCGAGGCATGCCATTTATTTGTAATGCATCTCTGGGATGGCAAGGATCATGCATGAAGGAAGACAAGATCTGACAAAAGTGGGACATGGGGTGTTGTTGTTTGAGATCATGATGGGAGAATGGTGGTGTCTGCTTCGGATTATACCCTGCAATGTCAAAGCATGGATTTTGTAGAAGTCGTGCCTAACATTCTCCTAGTCATTGAAACCGATTGCAGCTCGGTGGCAACTGTGCTACCCTTCTTACATGGTTAGCTCGACAGTAAGAGCGATAGTGAATTCCTATTTCTTTATCATGATCGATACAGAAATCTATCGAGTAATATGTTCCTGTACCCAAGGAAAAGTACTTCTATTTTCCATGTCCTAATAAAATTTAGTTTGAGAATTGCAAAAGAATTAACCAGCTTATTTTGCAAGAGTCTTTTACTTTTTGAGGACTTAGTGCCTTTATTGTTGGGTCGTAGAAGAAAAATATTTGGCAGGGCATGAGCCCCACCTCCCCCTTTAACCACAAGGAACTCAATCAATCACTCACACACAATCTCTGTGACTCCCCCCCCCCCCCCCCCCCCCCCCCCCCCCCCATCTGATGTAAAATTCATGACTCCCTGACCCTCTAACCACTAATATAAAAGTCAGTAGGGAGCTTCCTCACTGTCATAATTCCTCTAGAAAAATCACGCACGCACAACTTACATCCATGGATAACGCAGACACGTTAGAACAAAAGTACGTAGTTGGAGTTTCCAGTTTTAGTGAACTAGAAATGATTTCCCGCATGTTGCTGCGGAAATCATTTGCAGTTATTTCAGTGAGATTTGGTTATACGAAAGCTTGGCGAGGTGGAACTAACTTGTGTCTGTGCGCGCTGTTTCGAACTGGGCTCGGGCGACACCCAAGCCTAGGAGACCGAGGAAGAGAAGTCGAAGCCCACGTACATGAGGCCATTAGCTACTCGGTGGGTCGACAAAGGTAATTTTCATGTTGCTAAAAAAAAGGTAATTTTCGTTTGTTTCGGTGTTACATGTTCGTCTTGTCAATCATTTTTTATTTTCTATTTCTTTTATTTATATTTCTGAAACAAAAAATATCATACTATATATTTTTCAAAGTTCATAACACCTTCAGAAAATGTTGACGCGGTGCTAAGACCTGTCCATGTAAGTTCCAAAAAATGTTGATAACATTCAAAAAAATGGTGCTGGCATTTAAAACATGTCCACAGGTTCCGAAAATTGTTTTTTGTGGCATGTAAAAAATTATACAATGTAAAAAAATTGAGAATTAAATAAACTTCTTCGGACTAATAAAAAAAATGTACGTGAAATTTTCAAGAAAACATGCTGTGAAACAAAATGTACGCGAACGGAACAAAAATAGTAAGAAAAAATGTTGTGAAAATTTGGAAGCAGACTGCAACAAATTTATGTGCATTTGCTCAACTAGACGCAACGGTCGTCATATAGGTGCTTTCCCTATAGAAGCCCAGTTATTGTGGCCCATTAAGAACAGTTTGTCCAATTCAGAACGCATTTTAATATACAACAATTTTTTAAATCCCTGATCATTTTACAAATTTCTGAGTATTTTATATATTAATGAACGTATTTACCAAAACTTGAGAATATATTTTTAAATTTGTGAACATTTCAAAAATGATAACTTCTACAAAACTTGTGTGAACTACTTTTCAATTCGGAATAGATATTTCCTATAAATATATAAAAAAAATCTAGCAGTCGGTCTGCAGGGAAAACAAGAAAAAAAATACGTGAAAAAACGTTGTGAAAGAAAACAGCATTTGGAGGGAGCCTGCAGAACATTTTGTGCATTTGCATTTGAAGCGCCACTATGGGCCAACCCGTGGAAGAACATTTTGTGCATTTGCTCGACTACGCAACGATCGTCACATAGACATTTTCCCAACTGACCCAGTCAAAGCGGGCCATTGAGTACGCTTCTGCAAAATTGTAAATGACATTTTTTAAACTCGTGATTATTTTCTAAAAGTCATGAATAATTCTTCAAATTAGTAAATACTTTTTCATAAAATAAAATTAATAATTCATTATCAAGCTCACGAAGATTTTAAAAAATCATAATAATTTGTTAATTATACGAGCATTTTGTAAAATTCTCAATTGATACATTTGGAATCTGTAAAAATCTAGCAGCCGGATTTTAGGGAAAACTTAAATGAAAGAAACTAAGCAAAGAAGGCTATGGAAGAAAACCGTATTTGTAAGGAGCATGCATGAACCTCCAATATGGGCAGGCCCAGGGAAGAACGTTGTATGCATTTTATTTACTACTTGACGCCACGATCGTCACATAGAAGCTTTTCCTGTAGCGCCAGTATTCTTTTAAAAGTGTTGACGATTTCTATCTAAATGTTCATTTTTTTAAGAAGTGATCACGCATTATAAAAAAGGGGACATACAAATATATAAAAACAGACCTGAAAAGGAAAAAAGTTGAAAAGGTAAATGCCAAAGAGAACATTGAAATAATGATGAATGGATAGATAGTGTGCATGTTGCTTTCATTTAAAGTAGAGGATCAGGGTGAGGCGGTCTTTGCATTAACAAAGCCATCAATCGACGAGGAGTACACGAGCAACGGCTTACAAAGAAATATAAAAACAGAAAAGAAGCGGTTGATATGAGGTGCCTAGGCGATAGCTCGACAAATGGACCAGGCCCCATGCCATTGATTGACTATGTAATCTCTGATTAATTAACAACTTCATTATAATCCACATTGTTTTTTTAACAATTTCATTAAAGGAGAGAAAAAAGCATAGCTAGTTGTGGGGGCCTAGGGGATAGTATGTTGCTGCCTCTTGGATGGCGTTTATTTGTAATGCATCTCCGTGATCGCGAGGATCATGCATGAAGTAAGGCAAGATCTGACAAAAGTGGAACATGGGGTGTTGTTGTTGTTCGAGACCATGATGGGAGAATAGTGATGTCTGGTTGGGATTATACCCCGCAATGTCAAAGCTTGGATTTTATAGAAGTTGTGCTCTAACATCCTCCTAGTCATTGAAACCAATTGCAGCTCGGAGGCAAGGATGCTACCCTTCTTACTTGGATAGCTTAAGAGTGGTGGCGAATTCCCATTTCTTTATCATGATCAGTATGGAAATCTATCGAGTAATATGTTCATATACCCACGAAAAAATATTTCTATTTTCCATGTCCTAATACAATTTATTTCCAAAAAATCAATTGCAAAAGAATTAACCAGCTCATTTTGCAAGAGCCTCTTCTTTTTTGAGGAATTAGTGCCTTTATTGTTGCGGCGTTGGAGAAAAAAATTGGCAGGGCATGAGCCCCACCTTCCCCTTTGACCACAAGGAAGTCTGACAATCAGCACGCACAACTTACATGCATGGGTAACGCAGACACGTTAGAACAAAAGTACCGTCGAAAATGAAAAATACCATACTATATATTTTAAAAGTTCTTAGCATGTTCAGAAAATGTTGATGCAGTACTAAGACATGTTAATAGAACTTCTAAAAAATGTTGATAACATTCAAAAAAAATGAGGCTGGCATTTAAAAATGTCCACATGTATCAAAAATGTATTTTGTCACATCTAAAAAAATTATACAATGTAAAAAATTCGAGTAATTAAAAAAATGGAACTTTGAAAAAATGTTGATAGCATTCAGAAAAATAATACTGGCATTTAAAAAAATTCCACAAGTTTCAACAAATGTGTTTCATGACATAAAAAATTATAGAATATAAAAAATCAAGTAATTAAAATCAATTCTTTGGACCATTAAAAAATGTACGTGATATTTCAAGAAAACATGTTGTGAAGCAAAATGTACGTGATCAAAACAAAAATAGTAAGCAAAAAAAGTTATGAAAAGAACGCATTTGGAAGGTGCAAGCATGTGAAAGGAGCTGCTCACTTGACAAGAGATTTTTGGTGGAGCGACGAAACTTACCGACGACGCACGCATTGGTCAAGTTGGGAGAAACTAACACGACACAAGGGCCAAGGGAGTTATGAGACTCAATGACCTAAAAGTGCTTAACTAAACCCCCTCGTAAGGCAATTTTCGTGCCTCATAGAGTGCCGTGACAGTCTATGTGCAAGGGCACTAGAAGCTAAATACTATCCAATGACAGATTCTTGAGGCATGAAAGGATCGAGAAGAGGTGTCTAGGGGGGGGGGGGTGCTTAGACCCTCAACAAAGAAAAGTAGCAGTTTTTAATTTCTTTAAGTTAAGGTGGAGTTTTAGCACAAGTTTAAACATTCACAATACATTTCAACCAAGCATGACAAGAGTGTATGAGCAGCGGAGAGTAAAGCATGCAAATTGCAAAAAAGTAAAGGGATGTGATTGGAGTGTGCAAACGCAGTTGGAGACACGGAGATTTTTGGCGTGGTTCCGATAGGTGGTGCTATCCTACATCCACGTTGATGGAGACTTCAACCCACGAAGGGTAATGATGTCGCTTGAAGCTACGTCGGTTTTTTCTCAAAGAGGAAGGGATGATGCAGCACAATGGCGGTAGGTATTCCCCTCAGATCTGAAACCAAGGTTATCGAACCATTAGGAGAACCAAGCAACACAACGTAAACAACACCTGCACACAAAGAACAACTTCTCGCAACCCGACGTGTTAAAGGGGTTGTCAATCACTTTCGGTGTATGACGCCTCAAGATAGGCAAAACAGACGTGAGGAATTTGTAGTAATTTGATAGATCGAACTCCAAATAAAATAAATAAGAATAAATTGCAGCAAGGTATTTTTGTATTTTTAGTTTAGTAGATCTGAATAAAAATGCAAAGGAAAAGGTAGATCGCAAGGCAAATATATGAGAAAGAAGACCCGGGGGCCGTAGGTTTCACTAGTGGCTTCTCTCGAGAAAAATAGCAAACGGTGAGTGTTAACAAGTTACTGTTAGGCAATTGATAGAATCTCAAATAATTATGACGATATCCAAGCAATAATCATTACATAGGCATCACGTCCAAGATTAGTAGACCGACTCCTGCCTGCATCTACTACTATTACTCCACACATCGACCACTATCCAGCATGCATCTAGTATATTAAGTTCATGGAAAAATAGAGTAATGCAATAAGAACGATGACATGATGTAGACAAGATCCGTTTATCTATTGCCTTAGATATAGATCCCATCTTTTTATCCTTAGTAGCAAAGATACATACGTGTCGGTTCCCTTTCTGTCACTGGGATCAAGCACCGTAAGATCGAACCCACTATCGGGCACCTCTTCCCATTGCAAGATAAATAGATCAAGTTGGCCAAACAAAACCCAAATATCGAAGAAGAAATACGAGGCTATAGGCAATCATGCATAAAAGAGATCAAAGAAACTCAAATATTTTCATGGATATAAAAAGATATGACTGATCATAAACTCAAAGTTCATCAGATCCCAACAAACACACCGCAAAAAGAGTTACATCATATGAATCTCCAAGAGACCATTGTATTGAGAATTCAACAAGAGAGAGGAAGCCATCTAGCTACTAGCTACGGACCCGAAGGTCTACAAAGAACTACTCACGCATCATTGGAGAGGCACCAATGCAAGTGGTGAACCCCTCCGTGATGGTGTCTAGATTGGATCTGGTGGTTCTGGACTCTGCGGCGGCTGGATGAATATTTCATCGACTCCCCTAGGGTTTCTGGAATATTGGGGTATTTATAGAGCAAAGAGGCGGTCCGGGGGGCACCCGAGGTGGGCACAACCAACCAGGGCGTGTCTGGGCCTCATGGCCGCCCTGGTGGGTTGTCCCCTCCTTGGGACTCCCCCAGGTGCAACCAGGGGCCACCATCTTCCTTCTGGTCCATAAAAAATCTCCGTGGAGTTTCGTGGCATTTGGACTCCGTCTGATATTGATTTTCTGCGATGTAAAAAACATGGAAAAAATAGCAACTGGCACTTGGCACTATGTCAATAGGTTAGTACCAAAAAATGATATAAAATGACTATAAAATGATTATAAAACATCCAAGATTGATAATAACACAGCATGGAACAATCAAAAATTATAGATACGTTGGAGACGTATCAGGTAACGGTTGCACGAGTCCACGGAGGGCTCCACCCACGAAGGGTCCACGAAGAAGCAACCTTGTATATCCCACCATGGCCATCGCCCACGAAGGACTTTCCTCACTAGGGCTAGATCTTCACGAAGTAGGCGATCTCCTTGCCCTTACAAACTCCTTGGTTCAACTCTACAATCTTGTCAGAGGCTCCCAAGTGACACCTAACCAATTCTAGGAGACACCACTCTCCAAAAGGTAATAGATGGTGTGTTGATGATGAACTCCTTGCTCTTGTGCTTCAAATGATAGTCTCCCCAACACTCAACTTTCTCTCACAGATTTGGATTTGGTGGAAAGATGATTTGAGTGGAAAGCAACTTGGGAAAGGCTAGAGATCAAGATTCTTGTGGTTGGAATGGAATATCTTGGTCTCAACACATGAGTAGGTGGTTCTCTCTCAGAAAATGTATGCTAGAAGTGTAGGCACGTTCTGATGGCTTTCTCCACGAATGAAGAGTGGGTGGAGGGGTATATATAGCCTCCACACAAAACCTAGCCGTTACACACAATTTACCAAACTCGGTGGGACCGAATCGTAAACTCGGTCAGACCGATATAGTTCAAACTGTGAACGTTAGGATTTTCGATGGGACCGATATGATCAACTCGGTGGGACCGATGTGCTAGGGTTAGGGTAAAACCTCAACTCGGTTTGACCGATTACACAAACTCGGTGGGACCGATTTTGGTAATAAGCAAAACAGAGAGTTGGTCAAGCAAACTCTGTGGGACCGATTGCATATCTCGGTGAGACCGAAATATTGCAACAGGCAACAGAGAGTTAGCAAGCCCATCTTGGTGAGACTGAGATCCCATCGCTGAGACCGAACTGATTAGGGTTTCTGGCAGTGGCTATGTCAAGTTAACTCGGTGGCGCCGGATAAATCAAATCGGTGGGGCCAAGTTTGACTTTTGGTTTGGGACATATGTGGATATGAGAAAGTGGTTGAGGGCTTTGGAGCATATCACTAAGCACTTTGAGCAAGCAAGCCATTAAGCAACACCTTATCCCCTTTTAATAGTATTGGCTTTCCTATGGACTCAATGTGATCTTGGATCACTAAAATGAAAAATGAAGAGTCTTGAGCTTTTGCCAATCTTTTGTCCTTAGCATCTTGAAGGGGTTCCACATCCTCTTGTCCACGCCACTCCACTGTTGAACTCATCTGAAATATACTAGATAAAAGTATTAGTCCAAGAAGAGATATGTTGACATTAATTACCAAAATCACTCAGGGAGCACTTGTGCTTTCAATCTCCCCCTTTTTGGTAATTGATGACAACATACATGAAAGCTTTAGATAAAGATATAAGGAATAACAAGTAAAGCTTTGGAAGAACATGTAACATGCATAGGCTCCCCCTACATGTATGCAATCATGTAAATATGGAATATAAGAGCATGTGAATGCATAAGCATGACAGAGCAAGCAATGAGTTACATGTATCTTGGCTATATGCATCAGAGCAAATGATGTGGATATATGAATTATACCTTCATGTTTGAGGGAGTCCTGGATTAGGGGGTGTTCGGATAGCCGGACTATACCTTCAGCCGGACTCCTGGACTATGAAGATACAAGATTGAAGACTTCGTCCCGTGTCCGGAGGGGACTTTCCTTGGCGTGGAAGGCAAGCTTGGCGATGCGGATATTCAAGATCTCCTACCATTGTAACAGACTCTATGTAACCCTAACCCTATCCGGTGTCTATATAAACCGGAGGATTGTAGTCCGTAGGACAGAATCAACTCCATACACAACAATCATACCATAGGCTAGCTTCTAGGGTTTAGCCTCCTTGATCTCGTGGTAGATCTACTCTTGTACTACCCATATCATCAATATTAATCAAGCAGGAGTAGGGTTTTACCTCCATCGATTGGGCCTGAACCTGGGTAAAACAAAGTGTCCCCTGTCTCCTGTTACCATCCGGCCTAGACGCACAGTTCGGGACCCCCTACCCGAGATCCGCCGGTTTTGACACCGACATTGGTGCTTTCATTGGGAGTTCCTCTGTGTCGTCGCCTTTAGGCCCGATGGCTCCTTCGATTGTTAACAACGATACGGTCCAGGGTGAGACTTTTCTCCCCGAACAGATCTTCGTCTTCGGCGGCTTCCCACTGCGGGCCAATTCACTTGGCCACCTTGAGCAGATCGAAAGCTATGCCCCTGGCCATCAGGTCAGGTTTGGAAGCCTAAACTACACGGCTGACATCCGCGGGGACTTGATCTTCGACGGATTCGAGCCACAGCCAAGCGTGCCGCACTGTCTCGATGGGCATGATATAGCTCTGCCGCCGAACAGCGCCTTGGAGGCCGCACACGCATCGGTTTCGACCATTGATTCGGAACCTACTGCGCCAATCGAGGATGAGCGGTTGGACGTCACCTCAGGGGCTGCGATCCTAAAAGCGATCGAGCCGAACGCTAGCCCCGCACTCTGCACAACCCGTGACTCCAAGGGTTCGGACTCCACTCCGGACTCCGACCCCCCGCACCCCTGCTAATCGAATCCGATCGGGCGCCGATAATGGAGTTCACCGCCGTAGACATCTCTTAGCACTCGCCCTTCAGCGACATCCTGAATTCTCTAAAGTCTCTCTCGTTGTCAGGAGAGCTCTGGCCGAACTACGGTCAGCAAAATTGGGATGTGGATGACGAAGAAATCCAAAACCCACCCACCACCCACTTTATAGCCACTGTCGACGATTTAACCGACATGCCCGACTTCGGCTCCAAAGACATTGACATCATGGATGACGATGGAGGAGATACCGATGAACCAACGCCCATAGGGCATTGGAAAGCCACCTCATCTCACGATGTGTACATGGTGGACACCCCTAAGGGAGACAACAACGAGGAAAAAGGGGAGGAGACAAGAGATCGACCCCCCGAAAAGCAATCAAGGCGTCGGCGCAAACGCCGACCCAAGCCCCGCCTCGGCACAAACCCAGCCATAGAGCAGAACGAGCCGGTAAACGACGGGCAGGCCTTAGAGCAATCGTCCGAACAGGGCAACACGGAAACTGAACATCCCTCCTCCGGCGAAAACGGCATTCCAGACGACCTCACGCCGAATAAACTCACGGAGCAGAAGAATCTCCATAAGAGGCTCGTTGCAACTGCACACAGCCTAAAAAAGCAGAAGCGGAAGCTAAAAACAGCAGAAGACGCACTCCGGATCAGATGGAGTAAGGTAATCAATGCCACAGATAAGTACGGCGACAGCCGCCGCACTAGAAGCTATCCGAAAAGAAAGCTACTGCCTGAATTCGACGAAGAGGCCCTAGAGCCCTCACATTCGGAAAATGAAAAAGCCACACGGTCGGATGGACGACCCCATAAAATGACAAGCGGCGCCGCACCTAAATCGGCATGCGACCCACTTAAGGGTTCGCATCATGGCCCAGTCAGGTCCATTTATGGGCCAAGAAAGCAAGCTCTCGTAAGCAACGCTATGAAGCCATCATCAGAATCCGGCATACCCAAATACAGGGGTGCCGCACACCCCCTATGTTTCACCGATGAGGTCCTGGACTATGAATTCCCAGAAGGATTCAAACCCGTAAACATAGAGGCATATGATGGAACAACAGACCCTGGAGTCTGGATTGAGGACTATATCCTCCACATACACATGGCTAGAGGAGATGATCTCCACGCCATAAAATATCTACCCCTTAAGCTTAAAGGGCCAGCCAGACATTGGCTTAAAAGCCTTCCAGAAAACACAATTGGAAGCTGGGAAGAACTCGAGGATGCCTTCCGAGCAAACTTTCAAGGGACCTATGTCCGTCCTCCGGACGCAGACGATCTTAGTCACATAACTCAACAACCCGGAGAATCATCTCGGCAGTTCTGGAATAGATTCCTCACTAAAAAGAATCAGATAGTCGACTGTCCGGACGCCGAAGCCTTAGCAGCTTTCAGGCATAACGTCCGAGACGAGTGGCTCGCCAGACACCTCGGCCAAGAAAAACCAAGAACAATGGCCGCACTTACAAGCCTCATGACCCGCTTTTGTGCATGGGAGGACAGCTGGTTGGCAAGGTGCAGCCCCAGCGACCGAAGTACATACGAAACCAGGGATGGAAACGGAAGACCGTGACGTAACAAGGATCGTCGCCGGACTAAGGACAAAAGTCCGAAGAGCACGACAGTCAACGCCGGATTCAAAGGCTCACGACAAAATCAGGAAAAACCGCCCCCCAGGATAACAGGGACGATCCATCCAACCTAAATAAAATCCTGGACAGGATATGTCAGATACACAGTACTCCTGCGAACCATACCCACAGAGACTGTTGGGTCTTCAAACAATCCGGCAGACTCAATGCCGAACACAAGGGGCTCGACACACCAAGCGCAGACGAGGACGAACCCCAACAACAGAGCACCAGGAAACAAAAGAACTTCCCGCAAGAAGTAAAAACAGTGAACTCACTTCACATAACAAAACGTGCGGTGCCCGTAAAGGTACGCACCACACGGCCCATCCCCAAAGGATCCTGCTACTGGTTGTCAAAACCGATCACCTTCGATCAGCTAGATTATTCTAGGAATATCAAGAATGTAGGATGGACTGCCTTGATACTCGATCCAATAATTGGCAGACTCAAATTTTCAAATGTCCTTATGGACAGCGGCAGTGGACTAAACCTGATATATCAGGATACAATACAACACATGGGGATAAACCCAGCAAGAATCCGTCGCAGCAAAACCTCCTTTCAAGGGGTAATACCCGGTCCGGACACCCACAGTACGGGTCTTCTCTGGCTCACAGTCACATTCGGCTCTGCCGATAACCTCCGCCGCGAAAAGCTGACCTTCCACGTCGTCCCGTTCTCAAGTCGCTATCAAGCACTACTGGGACGCGAAGCTTTCGCTCGATTTAACGCAATACCGCATTATGCATATCTTACGCTTAAGATGCCCGGTCCACGAGGCATCATCTCTTTGATGGGAAAGCACTAAGGTGCGCCTCCCTAAGCGGAGGACAGTGCGGCCGCTTTAACAGCCCCACAAAAAAAACTTTAAAATAGGTCATTTCAAGACCACGAACGCGGATAGACGAGTTCGGTGCAAAATCATCATTGATGCAGGCCTAGAAGCCATATACCCCTGAAGAAGGGGCTCCACGCATATACAATAAGAGACAATAAAGCTCAAACTTCCATATTTTACTTTATACTCTGCTTATTTTCTTGGCACGACCCGCTCTCAACTCAACTCCTCTCTTTTACAGATGAACGTCGTGCGGCGCCCGTCCAGGATACGGCACAGCGGAGACACAGGCGCAGACGTGCAGTAGGGACCCGTCCTAAAGGATTCTTTTTAGATTAAGACCCTGCGTAAACCTTTTTTTACTGTCTCTTGTTGCAACACATCCCCTGGGTTTTTCTTTCCAGTATAACCAAGGAGGAGGCTGGCGTCTTGGCATGTGGCCACGTCAGAATTTTTGCACGTACCTAGACACTAGGGGCTTTTTTAATAAAGAGTGTCGTTTGGCCCACACTCATAAAGACCGAACGCCTTAGGGAGTGTTCGGCGTCGCGAGTTTTGGCATTATATGCATCAGCTCCGAATCATGTCTTTGGTCAAATGTTGGGTTGCCCGGCTCCTGAGTTCGGCTACCTTACGTTCCGCTCTATCGGCTAAGGTAGCACCAGGAGAACTACTGCGATTGTGCCCCCGGTTCGGCCAGGGCGAGCACCTCAGTAGAGAAAGCCGAAAACTGACTGTCATGATGTAGCGTGAGACTGGTCAGCCACTCGATGACCTGTCGGAATCTATCGGATTCCTCTGCTTTAACGAAGGGCCGCTTCCCGGTCAGGCACATACGCGCCCCGAATTCGGACGAGCGCAGTTGCCACCAAGGAGCTACCTAAGGAGTCTCATTTTCAAACTCCTATTGCTAAGTGAAAGTGTTAAAGCATTATAGTCCAGTTGCCTGGCCCGCTGCGCTATCACCTCCTTTATAGGACCAAGACGTTGGGTTAAGTGTGAAAATGCGTCTTCTGCGAGCACCCCCGCACTATGTGCGTGGGGGCTGAAGCCAACGACTGCCATCTTTCAGATTCTATATATATATATATATATATATATATATATATATATATATATATATATATATATATATATCTTAAAACGGCCGCATAGAAGGTGTTTACAATACTTGGAGGCACAAGTATAAAAAAGGCCACTACATTTTATCAAAATATTACTTTATAATTACATATGCTATCATAACATAGCATCTTTCGGGCATTGCGTCTCTATTACACGAGCGCCTTCAAGAACTTCCTGAAAATAGTGCTCGAAGGGTACTCGGCTTTGGTCCGAGTCTCGGGACGCGACAACGGTGGTATCCATCTCTGCCCAGTATGTCTTAACACGGGCTAGAGCCATCCTAGCGCCCTCTATGCATGCTGACTTCTTAATTGCATTTATACGCGGCACCGCGTCAAGGAATTGCTGCACCAAGCTGAAATAACTCTTCGGCTTCGAACTTCCTGGCCACAAGTGACCCACGACGTACTTCATGGCGAGTCCAGACAACCTATTCAGTTCGGCCCATTGAGCCAAACGATCACCTACTGCCAGCGGACGGTTTGGATTGTGAAACTGCGACCAGAAAAGTTTTTCCACTTCGTGACCTTTCTGATCTCGGAAGTGTTTGGTCGCATCAGCAGCGCTCGCTGCCAAATCCAGATAGGTGTCCTCCACACTCCACATACGGTCCAACGGAGCAAACTTCGGATCACAAACCTTCCTTCGCAGCATAAAGGGCTTTCCAGCCACAATCTGTTCGGCCTGACGCAGCTCCTCCTTCGCAGCTCTCATCGCAGAGCGCGCGTCCTTGGCATTGGCGACGGCCTTCTTTAAGTCCGTCTATTTCGCCTGGTCTTCTTTCTCAAGAAGCCTGCAACGGTCGGTAGCGCTTTTCAACTTTTTGGCCATCTCGGCCATCTCTTCTTTGCTTCGGCAATGAGCAGCCTGTTCGGCTCTCAGCTCTTCAAGGGCCTTCTGGGCAGCCGCATCGCTTTTTCTGGCTTGCTCCTTAGCTCGGGCAAGTCCCGCCCTAAGATTCTCCACGGCGGCCGTACCATCTGCGTCAAGCACGCACATTGTAAGACACTGGCATGAAGCTCCTCTTACCTGGCGCCGCCCGAAGAAATTACATACCTTGAGCTTCATCAAGCCGCTTGTTGACAAGCGCGATGTCAGCATCTGCCACGTCCAGTTGCCGCTTTAGTTCAGCAAATTCATCCGTTCGGCTCGATTCCGAACACCCCGCCACCTAAATTCAAAGGCGACATCTTAGACCTGGGATTATGATCCTCTGCGTGCCGTCATTTCTTGACAACGCGCAGAGTCTCAGGGGCTACTATCTACACAGGGCGCATCTTACTTATGCGCAACTGACAAAAGTGTACATCATCTAACATACCTCAAAACCCGTCAGCAAGCTTTTGACGGCCTCATGCAATCCGTCTTCTGCGGATGAAATCCTTTCAATCACCGTGCCCATCAACGCACGGTGCTCCTCTGAGATAGAAGCTCGCCCCAGCAGAATCTTTAGCTCCTCCAGCCGAGCACCAGACGATGCCGGACTTGTCCTATGGCCTCTTTCGAAGGCCGGACGCGGAGAACTTCGGGGGGGCCGCACTGCCACCTTAGGCCCCTGCCGGATTCGGAGAAACCCTCCGCGACGACACCTCAGGGTCGCCCGCCTCGCTAGGCGGCACGGCAGGGGGAGGCGTCCCGCTCTCCATCATCTCTGGAAGAAGATCCCCCGAAGACGAGCTCTGCTGAGAAGGGCTGAGGTCCGAGCTACAAGGTAAAATTTTGGTTAATCTTCTCAGATATAAATCAAAGATTTCTCTCATCCCTCAAAAGGAAAACCTCTCTCTACTTATGGCTCGCTGGAGGGCTGATCCCCTTGAGGGCGTAGTCCGGCCGGAGGACTCCCCGGCGTCGGACCCTCTGATGAGGATTTTTTCCCCCGCTTCGAGACCATGGTTTCCGGATCGTCAGAGGCGGCTCTTTTCTTCCCCTTAGGAGAGGAATTGCCGGTTCCTTCCTTCGAAGCAGCCTCCTTCGAGGAGGCCATAGCTCCCTTGTCCTCCCCCTCCAAAGGCATTATTTCCAGCATCCTGGCTAGCACGGGATCCGGCCTAGTTTCAGGAAGGGGAGCCGGACACCTGATCAGCTTTGCCTTCGCTATCCACTCCTGTTTAAAAGGACAGCTCTTTTAGGGGCAAGTTTATTATATGGATAGAAGGTCCGGGCACAATGTTGCTTACTTGAGTATCCGGGCGATTGCAGCTTAGACCTGCGTCCTCGGTTAAATCCGGACACATCTCTTGTGATCCGAAGAACAGTTTATACATCTCCACGGGTGTTGCGCCCATGAAATTCTAGAGAGCTCGCGGTCCCTCTGGATTAAACTCCCATAGGCGAAGGGGGCGACGTTTGCCGGGCAATATTCGGCGAATCAGCATGACCTGCGTCACCTTGACCAGGTTGAGGTCTCCTTCTAAAAGATCCCTAATGCGGCCCTGCAACAGGGGCACGTCTTTGGATAACCCCCAATCTAATCCTTTGTTAACCCATGACGCTAGCCGTGGTGGGGGACCCGAGCGAAAGGCAGGAGGCGCCACCCACTTGGCGCTCCTGGGAGCGGTGATATAGAACCACTCTCATTGCCACAAGCCGAGCTCCTCTTGAAAGGAGCCCTCGGGCCATGGAGCATCGGCATTCTTACTTATGACAGCACCTCCGCACTCTGCGTGCCGTCCCTTGATCATATTCGGCTCCACTCCAAAAGTCTTGAGCCATAATCCAAAGTGAGGAGTAACACGGAGGAATGCTTCGCACACAACGATGAATGAGGAAATGTGGAGGATAGACTCCGGGGCTAAGTCATGAAATTCCAGCCCGTAATAAAACAGCAGCCCCCTCACGAAAGGATCTATCGGGAAGCCCAACCCCCGAAGGAAGTGAGACACGAACACCACGCTTTCACCAGGCTGGGGACTGGGGATAGCCTGCCCTTGAGCAGGCAACCTGTGTGGAATTTCGGCAGTCAAGAACTTAGCCTCTCTCAACTTTAGCACGTCCTCCTCCGTGACGGAGGAGGGCATCCATCGTCCCTGAAGGTCGGAACCGGACATTGTCGAAGGTCCGAAGCGTCTGGAATCTGGAACCTAGGGTGTTGGAACTCGAGGCGACGGGCGAACTCTTTTGAGATTGAAAAGGGAGTAGGGCTCTGGTCTCTTTATAAGAGGTTGAATACCGGGAGCCCTCCCCGTGACCGTTTGGGACTCGCCTTTAATCAAGAAAGCAGGCTAACGGGCACGATTGGGTTACCCACGTCCGTATTAATGAGAATCCCATAAAAGGGGGGGGGGTACACGATCTCTGCTTTGACAAGACGTGCCAAGGAAATCACCTCGCAAAACATGCTGAGGTGAAAAAATAAAAACGATTCGAAGGACTTGGCTGTAGTGTGTTGGCGCACTGCGGAATACGTCAGCAGATTTGATTTGTGTTAATATTATTCTCTCTATGGCAATATGTGGAAGCTTATTTTGCAGAGCCGGACACTACTCTTGGTGATTACAATCTTCTATGAAGGACTTGGAGGAGGAACCCGCCTTGCAATGCCGAAGATAATTTTGCACGCCGGACTCGTCGTCATTGAAGCCTGGTTCAGGGGCTACTGAGGGAGTCCTGGATTAGGGGGTGTTCGGATAGCCGGACTATACCTTCAGCCGGACTCCTGGACTATGAAGATACAAGATTGAAGACTTCGTCCCGTGTCCGGAGGGGACTTTCCTTGGCGTGGAAGGAAAGCTTGGCGATGCGGATATTCAAGATCTCCTACCATTGTAACCGACTCTATGTAACCCTAACCCTATCCGGTGTCTATATAAACCGGAGGATTGTAGTCCGTAGGACAGAATCAACTCCATACACAACAATCATACCATAGGCTAGCTTCTAGGGTTTAGCCTCCTTGATCTCGTGGTAGATCTACTCTTGTACTACCCATATCATCAATATTAATCAAGCAGGAGTAGGGTTTTACCTCCATCGAGAGGGCCCGAACCTGGGTAAAACAAAGTGTCCCCTGTCTCCTGTTACCATCCGGCCTAGACGCACAGTTCGGGACCCCCTACCCGAGATCCGCCGGTTTTGACACCGACAATGTTCATGAGTCCTTCTTGCAAACAATATGTACATCAGCAAGAGATCATCATGCACATGAGTATGATGCATATACTTACCTTGTGGTCTTGAGCTAGCTTTGGAAGGAATGAACCTGAGTAAACATGGTTAGATAACACAGATACATCTACTAAACAGAGCAAGAACAATAAACCACAAGAGTACCAAGATTGGGATGACATGTAGAGAGTGAGTACTAGGTACTCTATTGTATATAGACATGTCCCCAAGAACAAAGATATGCAATGAATTCAAAGATTTCCTTCCCTTAGAAGTCTTTCTCCCCTTGAATCTTATATTGGATAATGGGAGAACATAGGGAAAAGAAAATCAGAGCACAACAAAATCAGAGCAACAATAATCATAACACAAACTAACATGTCTTTCCCCTCTTAAAGACATGTGACTTCTCTCCTCTTGAATACCAAGCATCTGGGGCTTCTTTGATGTGATTAAGCACTCTCCCCCCTTTTGAAGTATTCTCCCCTTTTGAAGTGATTAAGGTTTGATGTGATCTCTCTCTCCCCCTTTGACATCAATTTCCAAGAAGGGTCTTCTGGAGTTTGAGTCGAATAGGTTTGGTCCTTGAGTCACATAACAAAGCAGCATGTATAATGTGATGCAGGTAGAGGACAATAATCATTGAGTGGAGCTGGAGTAAATATGGAGGATGCAAATGGCAAAGTGTTTTCTCAGCATTGAAATCGGTAACACTGAGTTGTTTTCTTCGGTGGCACCGAGATGGTTCGGTTTGACCGAAAGAGACAATATCGGTGTGTCCGAGTTCAGCGCAGAGAGGACATTTGTCACCTCAGCTCACTAGGCAAATAAGATCTCACAAAGATTTGCAAGGAATTTACTGAAGGATTTGCAATGAATTGGATGCAGACCAACGCTGTTGGAACTCATGCCTCTTGTGCATGGTGTGGAGAGGAAGATGTCCACTGCTTTGTCTCTGATGTCATCTGGGGCCGAACTCACTTTGGCCAACTCGGCCGCGACGTCGATGCTAATCTATGCCATGTGCACGATTAAGCTGCACCCTAGAGTGATTGAGCACTTGGATAAACTGCGCAGGTACTATCTTTGGGCTAAAAACTCTAAGGATGGAGTTAAGAATAATTCGTTGGCAGCCTGGGAGTTAGTTTGTAGACCAAAGGACAAAGGTGGCCTCGGGATCATTGACATCAAAACCCAGAATGTGGCCCTCCTCTTGAAGCATCTCTTTAAATTCTACAACCACGATGATGTTCCCTGGGTGACCATGATCTGGGATGCTTACTACACAGACAAGATTCCGCATGCTATGGACCCAATTGGCTCCTACTGGTGGCGCGATGTTTTGCATCTCAGCGACGTATTTCGTGGGATTACAAATGTCACTTTGGGAGACAGATCATCCTCTCTGTTCTGGAAAGACGCCTGGTTTGATGGTGATCGTCAGGCCCCCCTCATGGAGCTCTTTCCCAGGGCTTTCTCGTTTTGCTTAAACGAGGACGCATCCATCGTCGAGGTTCTCACGTCCACAGACCCAAACATGCTCTTTCATCTGCCGCTGTCAGCTCAGGCTAGGGGGGAAGTTAGAGAGATCCAACGTGGATCGATGCACGTACTCCTGGAGAGAGATTGCAAGGATACTTGGGAGTGCACTCTCAGTGGAGCCTATTCCTCTAAGAAGTTTTATGATCACTGCTTCAGGGAGATTGTTGCTGACGAAGCCTTTGGCTGGCTCTGGAAGGCCAAAAGTCCAATCAAATTCAAAATGTTCGGGTGGTTGCTATTGGTTGATCGCTTAAACACAAGAAACATGTTGAGACATAGGCATTATGTCATTACTAGCAACAACTATACCTGCATGCTATGTCAGAACCCCCCAGAGGAAACGATAGAAAACCTTTTCTTTGCCTGCCCATTTAGCCAGCGTTGCTGGGCTAAGGTTGGAATGCTTTGGCCGACACCGGGGAACATGATCTCTTTGATTCACGGGGGCAGGAATAGCTGGCGTCAGCCCTTGTTTATGGACATCTTCCTGATGGCAACGTGGAGTTTGTGGAAGGAGATAAATAATGTTTATTTCAGAGGGATCCCACACTCTTTTGACTCGTGGCTGATTAGGTTCAAAAACCTTTTGAGTCTCCTGGTACACAATCGTAGAGAGGATATCCACCCCTTCCTAGATACCTACTTACAAATTTTGTAACTCTTGCAACACTTGTTTGTCTTTTGTTCTTTGGAGATTGGCCGGGGGGCCACTAAAAACCCACCTGTAACACTGATGTAAATGTTCTTGTGTGAGTAATACAAAAGTCAGTGGGAGCCTCTCCCACTGTCGTTAACCGTAAAAAATTGAATAGGATGCAGATGCAAAAATGAACAAAGAAAAGAAAAGAAATCTAGATGAAGTTTTTTTTTGATTTAAGAAGGGGAACAAATATGAAAGGAACAAATGCAAGAACACAAAGAAACACTAGAGAACTTCATCTAGGATTGGTCGGCGACAAAGTCACCTATGTTAGAGTATATTCACTAAGGAGTCAAGTGAGAACACTTGATCGTAGGTCATACTCATCGTTTAAGCTCAAAATGGGGTTACCATTTTTTATTTAAGCATTTTGATGTATTCGCATCTTGTTGAGTTGCTTTGACCAATGACTTGGGGTAAAGCTTCTCTAAGATGGAATAACATACCTTGGGTGGTGGTGTTGAACTTGATCATGTAGTTGAACTTGTGTGGGATGCTCAAGGTTGATGTAGCTCATCAAGAATTGGGAGCACCACTTGTAGTTTGAGTTCATCTACCTACATGGGTTAGTCTTGCAAGGAAGAGCACTTGTGTATCCAAATTGACAACCATGAATTTGATACCAAATGAAATTTGATATAAAGATTTTGTCAAAGGATATGTTGAAAGGTTTCATGCTTCCTTGTCTTCAACCACCGTATTGTAGAGACTTGGTGATGTACAGATTGCTCAATATGTGAGTGAGTTGCCATCTCATAGAGTTAGATTCATCCAAGTACCTACAAGGGTTAGATAGCATGCAAGGGTGCAAATATATCCAAGATTAGTCAAAGGATTAGTCAAAGGCTCATGCCTTGCATGTATCCGAATGGAGTATCTACTCCAAGTTTGAAGTATCAACGATGTTCAATTCACCTCTCAAACGGCAAAATACTTTCTCATCAAGCGGTTTGGTGAATATATCTACCAATTGCTTATCGATACGAACATGCTTAAGATCAATGTCCCCTTTAGCAACATGATCTTGAATGAAATGATGACGAACTTCAATATGCTTAGTTCGAGAATGTTGCACAGGATTGTGAGCAATCTTAATAGCACTTTCATTGTCACAAAGCAATGGAACATGTTTCACATAGATCCCATAATCTTTAAGAGTTTGGGCCATCCAAAGTAATTGAGCACAACATGAACCAGCGGCAATGTATTCCGCTTTGGCGGTGGATAAGGATACCGAGTTTTGTTTCTTGGAGGACCAAGACACAAGAGATCTACCAAGAAATTGACAAACACCCGAAGTGGACTTTCTATCAACCTTGTCACCGGCATAGTCCGAATCAGAGTAGCCAACAAGATCAAAAGAGGACCTCTTAGGATACCAAATGCCAAAATTTGGTGTATGGATTAAGTATCTCACTATCCTTTTCACAGCCTTAAGATGACATTCTTTGGGGGCCGCTTGATATCGTGCACACATGCACACACTTAGCATAATATCGGGACGAGAGGCACATAGATATAACAATGAACCAACCATAGAGCGGTAAACCTTTTGGTCAACCGGTTTTCCATCCTTAGTCAAGTCAAGATGTCCACTAGTAAGCATGGGAGTTTTCATACCTTTGCTTTCTTGCATGTTGAACTTCTTAAATAAGTCCTTGGTGTAATTTGTTTGAGAAACAAAGGTGCCCTCCTTAGTTTGCTTGATTTGCAAACCAAGAAAGAATTTGAGTTCACTCATCATAGATATCTCAAACTTCTCCGACATTAGCTTTCCAAACTTTTCACTAAAATGAGGGTTAGTTGAACCAAATATGATATCATCAACATAAATTTGGCACACAAATAATTCACCATTAACCCTTTTAGTAAAAAGAGTAGAATCAATCTTTCCTATCTCAAAGCCTTTTTCAATAAGGAACTTGGTCAAGCATTTATACCACGCTCTAGGAGCTGGTTTAAGACCACAAAGAGCTTTGTGAAGTTTGTAAACATGGTCGGGTTTCTTAGGATTAACAAAGCCGGGAGGTTGTTTAACATAAACTTTCTCCTCAATTTCACCATTTAGAAAAGCACTTTTAATGTCCATTTGGTACAAGGTGATATCATGGTGATTAGCATAGGCAAGTAAGATGCGGATGGAATCAAGTCTAGCAACGGGGGCATATGTCTCACCATAGTCCATACCTTCGACTTGAGTGTAGCCTTGGGCAACGAGACGTGCTTTGTTGGGAACGACTTGTCCATCTTCGTCTTGCTTGTTGCGAAACTTCCATTTGGTACCGATGATGTTGTGGTTGTTGTCGAGCTTCTTGACCAATGTCCACACTTGGTTCCTCTCGAAGTTGTGTAGCTCTTCATGCATGGCATTTATCCAATCCGGATCTTCCAATGCTTCTTCAACCTTCATAGGTGAATACTAGAGATGAATGAATAATGTTCACAAAAATTTGCCAAACGAGTTTTAGAGCGAGTTATTCTCCCGGTTTGGATATCATTGAAGATTTGTTCGACGGGGTGGTCTCTTGAGACTCTTGCTCGAACTCGTGAGATCTTTTGCTTGGGTCGGGGTGGAACATCTTCTTCATCATCTTGTTCTTCTTCTTGGCCTTCTTCGTTGTCGACGTTGTCATTCTCTTGTCTAGGTGGAGAAGGAGATTGATGTGGTTCATCTTGGTGTACTTCCTCGTTTTCTTCATCTTGGCGTGTCCCACTTGTGGATGCTTCCATGTCAACTCTTGGTTCACCTTGTCGTGAAGTAGAAGCTTCCACTTGGACGGACGAGGTACTCTCCTTTACCTCCGTTGGACGAATCTTGCCGATAGATAAGTCTTGGATTGCTTCCGAAGGATCTTTATCTCCTACATCAATTGGCAATTGCTCTACTTGCGAGCTGTTAGATTCATCAAACTTCACATCTACCGTCTCTTCAACTTTTCGGGTGAAATTGTTGTAGACACGGTAAGTGTGAGAGTTTGAGCCATAACCAAGTAGGAAACCCTCATGAGATTTAGTAGCAAATTTAGAACGATGATGCTTATCAAGAATATAACACTTTGAGCCGAATACCCGAAAGTATCCAACTTGGGGTTTGTTATCGGTGAGAAGCTCGTATGCCGTCTTGCCGAGTGGCTTGTGAAGATACAAGCGATTTGTTGCATGACAAGCTGTCTCAACCGCTTCCACCCAAAAGTGTTTTGGCGTCTTGTACTCATCAAGAATCGTTCTCGCCATCTCAATAAGAGTCTGGTTCTTCCTCTCAACGACTCCATTTTGTTGAGGTGTGTACGTAGCCGAGAACTCGTGTGAAATCCCTTCTTTGTCAAGAAAGGTATCCACATTTGCGTTCTTGAACTCCGTTCCATTGTCGCTGCGAACCTTCTTGATCTTCACTTAAAATTGATTTTGGGCCTTCCTAGCGAAGTTCTTGAAGATCTTTTGGACCTGCGATTTATCATCAAGAAAGAACACACACGTAAATCTTGAAAAATCGTCGACTATGACTAGACCAAATGAGTTTCCACCGAGACTTTTATAGGCATTGGGACCAAAGAGATCCATATGAAGTAGCTCAAGCGGTCTTCTCGTGGTCATGATGTTCTTCACGGGGTGACTTCCTCCGACTTGTTTTCCTGCTTGACAAGCACTGCACAATCTATCCTTGTCAAATATAACATCTTTTACTCCAGGGATATGATTATCTTTAATTAACTTATCAAGATTTCGCATGCCCACATGATCTAACCTTCTATGCCACAACCAGACTTTAGAAGATTTAGCAATTAAGCAAGTTCTAGGTTGAGCCTTTTTAGTGAAATCAACAATGTAAAGATCACCTCTACGTATACCGGTAAAGACCATATTGTGGTTATCTCTATGAAACACTTGGCAATCTACTTTAGTAAATAGGACATTGAAACCAAAGTCCGCAAGTCTAGATACAGAAAGTAAATTATAGCCAAGGGATTCAACGAGCATAACATTTTGTATGGAGCTATCATGTGAGATGGCCACCTTACCAAGGCCAACCACCTTACCCTTTGAGTTATCACCAAAAGTTACATACCTTCAAGGGTTGTCGTTTTCAGCAAGCTCATGAAACATATCCTTGTCTCCGATCATGTGATCGGTACATCCACTATCAAGAACCCATTCCTTTCCTCCAGCCATGTAGCCGCGAAGATTAGCCATAATACCAAAGTGTCTCATAGACTCATCGAGATCAAAGTTACTATCATCATCCTCATCATCGTATCCATGTTCAACATCGTCTTGTAATTGATCAATTCCTAGAGAGGGTAATTCATTAGATAAGTGATCATCACAATGGTCATCTTTATGAATTCTAATAGCTTCGGAGATGATATTGCTAATGATTCCAACATCTCCTTTGGTACGCATGAGGTTAGTAAGTTCAAAAAGACAATTACCAAACTTAGGATCACTGGAATTCATCTTACTCAAGGCAATCGACTTATGAAGAATTTCATCTAAGTTTTGCAAGGAATAATTTGGAAATCATTCCTCAAGAAATCTCCATATAGTGTAAGCACAATCAAGAGTAGGCAAGCAACCAAACAAGTTTCTAGGCAAACCTCTAGTGATAAGATTAACAATTCTAAGGTTTCGGATCATGTCAATAGACTCATCAAGGGTGGGATGCAAGGGGTCAACAAGACGCACACAAGGAGTAGTAATGTACTTGTTCAAGTGATATTCATTGAAAATCTCAAGCATCTCAATTTTCCACTCATGAAAGAACTCTCCATCAAGTATAGGTACTCTATGTCTAAGTATCCCAACGTAGACTCATCCATCTTCCTCCAATGGTGATTAAACCAAAGCAATGTAGACCAATGCTATGATACCAATTGAAAGGATCGAGAAGAGGTGTCTAGAGGGGGGTGATTAGTGTTGGGGAACGTAGTAATTTCAAAAAAATTCCTACGCACACGCAAGATCATGGTGATGCATAGCAACGAGAGGGGAGAGTGTTGTCTACGTACGCTCGTAGACCGAAGCGGAAGCGTTGACGCAACGTAGAGGAAGTAGTCGTACGTCTTCCCGGTCCAACTGATCCAAGCACCGTTACTCCGGCACTTCCGAGTTCTTGGCACACGTTCAGCTCGATGACGCTCCCCAGGCTCCGATCCAGCAAAGCTTCGGGGAGGAGTTTCGTCAGCACGACGGCGTGGTGACGATCTGGATGTTCAATTGTCGCAGGGCTTCGCCTAAGCACCGCTACAATATGACCGAGGTGTAATATCATGGAGGGGGGCACCGCACACGGCTAAGGAACGATCACGAAGATCAACTTGTGTGTCTATGGGGTGCCCCCTGCCCCCGTATATAAAGGAGTGGAGGAGGGGAGGGCCGGCCCTCTCTATGGCGCGCCCTAGGGGAGTCCTACTCCCACCGGGAGTAGGATTCCCCTTTTCCTAGTCCAACTAGGAGTCCTTCCATGTAGTAGGAGTAGGAGACAAGGAAGGGGGAGGGAGAAGGGAAGGAAGGAGGGGGCGCAGCCCCTCCCCCTAGTCCAATTCGGACTAGGCCTTGGGGGGCGCGCGGCCTGCCCTAGGCAGCCCCTCTCTCTTTCCCGTATGGCCCAATAAGGCCCAATACTTCTCCACCCGTATTCCCGTAACTCCCCGGTACTCCGAAAAATACCCGAATCACTCGGAACCTTTCCGATGTCCGAATATAGTCGTCCAATATATCGATCTTTACGTCTCGACCATTTCGAGACTCCTCGTCATGTTATCGATCTCAACCGGGACTCCGAACTCCTTCGGTACATCAAAACTCATAAACTCATAATATAACTGTCATCGAAACCTTAAGCGTGCGGACCCTACGGTTCGAGAACAATGTAGACATGACCGAGACACGTCTCCGGTCAATAACCAATAGCGGGACCTGGATGCCCATATTGGCTCCTACATATTCTACGAAGATCTTTATCGGTCAGACCGCATAACAACATACGTTGTTCCCTTTGTCATCGGTATGTTACTTGCCTGAGATTCGATCAGTCGATATCCAATACCTAGTTCAATCTCATTACCGGCAAGTCTCTTTACTCGTTCCGTAATACATCATCTCGCAACTAACTATTAGCTGCATGCTTGCAAGGTTTAAGTGATGTGCATTACCGAGAGGGCCCAGAGATACCTCTCCGACAATCGGAGTGACAAATCCTAATCTCGAAATACGCCAACCCAACATGTACCTTTGGAGACACCTGTAGAGCTCCTTTATAATCACCCAGTTACGTTGTGACGTTTGGTAGCAACAGTGTTCCTCTACGGCACGGGAGTTGCATAATCTCATAGTCATAGGAACATGTATAAGTCATGGAAGAAAGCAATAGCAACATAACTAAACGATCGGGTGCTAAGCTAATGGAATGGGTCATGTCAATCAGATCATTCAACTAATGATGTGATCGTTAATCAAATAACAACTCTTTGTCATGGTTAGGAAACATAACCATCTTTGATTAACGAGCTAGTCAAGTAGAGGCATACTAGTGACACTCTGTTTGTCTATGTATTCACACATGTATTATGTTTCCGGTTAATACAATTCTAGCATGAATAATAAACATTTATCATGATATAAGGAAATAAAATAATAACTTTATTATTGCCTCTAGGGCATATTTCCTTCAGTCTCCCACTTGCACTAGAGTCAATAATCTAGTTCACATCGCTATGTGATTAACACCAATAGTTCACATCTTTATGTGATTGGTTCACATCTCCATGTGACTAACACCCAAAGGGTTTACTAGATTCAATAATCTAGTTCACATCGCTATGTGATTAACACCCAAAGAGTGATCATGTTTTGCTTGTGAGAGAAATTTAGTCAACGGGCCTGCCAAATTCAGATCCGTATGTATTTTGCAAAATTCTATGTCTACAATGCTCTGCACGGAGCTACTCTAGCTAATTGCTCCCACTTTCAATATGTATCCAGATTGAGACTTAGAATCATCTGGATCAGTGTCAAAAACTTGCATCGACGTAACCCTTTACGATGAACCTTTTTGTCACGTCCGTAATCGAGAAACATATCCTTATTTCACTAAGGATAATTCTGACCGCTGTCCAGTGATCTACTCCTAGATCACTATTGTACTCCCTTGCCAAATCAGTGCAGGGTATACAATAGATCTGGTACACAGCATGACATACTTTATAGAACCTATGGCCAAGGCATAGGGAATGACTTTCATTCTCTTTCTATCTTCTGCCGTGGTCGGGCTTTGAGTCTTACTCAACTTCACACCTTGTAATACAGGCAAGAACTCTTTCTTTGACTGCTCCATTTTGAACTACTTCAAAATCTTGTCAAGGTATGTACTTATTGAAAAAACTTATCAAGCGTCTTGATCTATCTCTATAGATCTTGAAGCTCAATATGTAAGCAGCTTCACCGAAGTCTTTCTTTGAAAAACTCCTTTCAAACACTCCTTTATGCTTTACAGAATAATTCTACATTATTTCCGATCAACAATATGTCATTCACATATACTTATCAGAAATGCTGTAGTGCTCCCACTCACTTTCTTGTAAATACATGCTTCACCGCAAGTCTGTATAAAACTATATGCTTTGATCAACTCATCAAAGCGTATATTCAAACTCCGAGATGCTTGCACCAGTCCACAGATGAATCGCTGGAGCTTGCACATTTTGTTAGCACCTTTCGGATTGACAAAACCTTCTGGTTGCATCATATACAACTCTTCTTTAATAAATCCATTAAGGAATGCAACTTTGTTTATCCATTTGCCAGATTTCATAAAATGCGGCAATTACTAACATGATTCGGACAGACTCAAGCATAGATACGAGTGAGAAACTCTCATCGTAGTCAACACCTTGAACTTGTCGAAAACCTTTTGCGACAATTCTAGCTTTGTAGATAGTAACACTACTATCAGCGTCCGTCTTCCTCTTGAAGATCCATTTATTCTCAATTGCTTGCCGATCATCGGGCAAGTCAACCAAAGTCCAAACTTTGTTCTCATACATGGATCATATCTCAGATTTCATGGCCTCAAACCATTTCGCGGAATCTGGGCTCATCATCGCTTCCTCATAGTTCACAAGTTCGTCATGGTCTAGTAACATGACTTCTAGAACAGGATTACCGTACCACTCTGGTGCGGATCTCACTCTGGTTTACCTACGAGATTCGGTAGTAACTTGATCTGAAGTTACATGATCATCATCATTAGCTTCCTCACTAATTGGTGTAGTAGTCACAAGAACAGATTTTTGTGATGAACTACTTTCCAATAAGGGAGAAGGTACAATTACCTTATCAAGTTTTCTACTTTCCTTCCACTCACTTCTTTCGAGAGAAACTCCTTCTCCAGAAAGGATCCATTCTTAGCAACGAATGTCTTGCCTTCAGATCTGTGATAGAAGGTGTACCCAACAGTTTCCTTCGGGTATCCTATGAAGACATATTTCTCCGATTTGGTTTTGAGCTTATCAGGATGAAACCTTTTCATATAAGCATCACAATCCCAAACTTTAAGAAACGACAACTTTGGTTTCTTGCCAAACCACAGTTCAGATTGTGTCGTCTCAACGGACTTAGATGGTGCCCTTTTAAACGTGAATGCAGCTGTCTTTAATGCATAACCCCAAAACGATAGTGGTAAATCGGTAAGAAACATCATAGATTGCACTATATCCAATAAAGTACGGTTATGACATTCGGACACACCATTACATTGTGGTGTTCCAGGTGGCATGAGTAGTGAAACTATTTCACATTGTTTTTAACTGAAGGCCAAACTCGCAACTCAAATACTCTTCTCTACGATCAGATCGTAGAAACTTTATTTTCTTGTTACGATGATTTTTCACTTCACTCTGAAATTCTTTGAACTTTTCAAATGTTTCAGACTTATGTTTCATCAAGTAGATATACTCATATCTGCTCAAATCATCTGTGAAGATCAGAAAATAATGATACCAGTCGCGAGCCACAATATTCATCGGACCACATACATTAGTATGTATGATTTCCAACAAAGATGTTGCTCGCTCCATTGTTCCGAAGAACGGAGTCTTAGTCATCTTGCCCATGAGGCATGGTTCGCAAGCATCAACTGATTCATAATCAAGTGATTCCAAAAGCCCATCAGCATGGAGTTTCTTCATGCGCTTTACACCAATATGACCTAAACGGCAGTGCTACAAATAAGTTGCACTATCATTATTAACTTTGCATCTTTTTTGGTTTCAATATTATGATTATGTGTATCACTACAATCGAGATCCAACGAACTATTTTCATTGGGTGTGTAACCATATAAGGTTTTATTCATGTAAACAGAACAACAATTTATTCTCTTACTTAAATGAATAACCGTATTACAATAAACATGATCAAATCATATTCATGCTCAACGCAAACACCAAATAACACTTATTTAGGTTCAATACTAATCCCGAAATTATAGGGAGTGTGCGATGATGATCATATCAATCTTGGAACCACTTCCAACACACATCGTCACTTCACCCTTAACTAGTCTCTGTTTATTCTGCAACTCCCGTTTCGAGTTACTAATCTTAGCAACTGAACTAGTATCAAATACTGAGGGGTTGCTATAAACACTAGTAAAGTACACATCAATAACATGTATATCAAATATACTTATGTTCACTTTGCCATCCTTCTTATCCGCCAATCACTTGGGGTAGTTCCGCTTCCAGTGACCAGTCCCTTTGCAGTAGAAGCACTTAGTCTCAGGCTTAGGACCAGACTTGGGCTTCTTCACTTGAGCAGCAACTTGCTTGCTGTTCTTCTTGAAGTTCCCCTTCTTCCCTTTGCCCTTTTCTTGAAACTAGTGGTCTTGTCAACCATCAACACTTGATGTTTTTCTTGATTTCTACCTTCGTTGATTTCAGCATCACGAAGAGCTTGGGAGTTGTTTCCGTTATCCCTTGCATATTATAGTTCATCACGAAGTTCTACTAACTTGGTGATGGTGACTAGAGAATTCTGTCAATCACTATCTTATGTGGAAGATTAACTCCCACTTGATTCAAGCGATTGTAGTACCCAGACAATCTGAGCACATGCTCACTAGTTGAGCGATTCTCCTCCATCTTTTAGCTATAGAACTTGTTGGAGACTTCATATCTCTCAACTCGGGTATTTGCTTGAAATATTAACTTCAACTCCTGGAACATCTCATATGGTCCATGACGTTCAAAACGTCTTTGAAGTCCCGATTCAAAGCCATTAAGCATGGTGCACTAAACTATCAAGTAGTTATCATATTGAGCTAGCCAAACGTTCATAACGTCTGCATCTGCTCCTGCAATAGGTCTGTCACCTAGCAGTGCATCAAGGACATAATTCTTCTGTGCAGCAATGAGGATAAACCTCAGATCACGGATCCAATCCGCATCATTGCTACTAACATCTTTCAACACAATTTTCTCTAGGAACATATCAAAATAAACACAGGGAAGCAACAACGCGAGCTATTGATCTACAACATGATTTGCAAAATACTATTAGGACTAAGTTCATGATAAATTGAAGTTCAATTAATCATATTACTTAAGAACTCCCACTTAGACATACATCTCTCTAGTCATCCAAGTGATCACGTGATCCAAATCAACTAAACCATGTCCGATCATCACGTGAGATGGAGTAGTTTTCAATGGTGAACATCACTATGTTGATCATATCTACTATATGATTCACGCTCGACCTTTCGGTCTCCGTGTTCCGAGGCCATATCTGTTATATGCTAGGCTCGTCAAGTTTAACCTGAGTATTCCGCGTGTGCAACTATTTTGCACCCGTTGTATTTGAACGTAGAGCCTATCACACCCGATCATCACGTGGTGTCTCAGCACGAAGAACTTTCGCAACGGTGCATACTCAGGGAGAACACTTCTTGATAATTAGTGAGAGATCATCTTAAAATGCTACCGTCAAACTAAGCAAAATAAGATGTATAAAAGATAAACATCACATGCAATCAAAATATGTGACATGATATGGCCATGATCATCTTGCGCCTTTGATCTCCTTCTCCAAAGCATCGTCATGATTTCCATCGTCACTGGCATGACACCATGATCTCCATCATCTTGATCTATATCAATGTGTCGTCACATGGTCGTCTCGCCAACAATTGCTCTTGCAACTATTGCTATCGCATAGCGATAAAGTAAAGCAATTATTGGGCACTTGCATCTTATGCAATAGAGAGACAACCATAAGGATTTTGCCAGTTGCCGATAATTTCAACAAAACATGATCATCTCATACAACAACTTATATCTCATCACGTCTTGACCATATCACATCACAACATGCCCTGCAAAAACAAGTTAGACGTCCTCTACTTTGTTGTTGCAAGTTTTACGTGGCTGCTACTGGGCTTAGCAAGAACCGTTCTTACCTACGCATCAAAACCACAACGATAGTTTGTCAAGTTGGTGCTGTTTTAACCTTCGCAAGGACCGGGCGTAACCACACTCGGTTCAACTAAAATTGGAGAAACTGACACCCGCTAGTCACCTGTGTGCATAGCACGGTGGTAAAACCAGTCTCGCGTAAGCGTACGCGTAATGTCAGTCCGGGACGCTTCATCCAACAATACCGCCGAACCAAAGTATGACATGCTGGTAAGCAGTATGACTTATATCGCCAACAACTCACTTGTGTTCTACTCGTGCATATAACATCAACGCATAAAACCTGGGCTCGGATGCCACTGTTGGAGAACGTAGTAATTTCAAAAAAATTCCTACGCACACGCAAGATCATGGTGATGCATAGCAACGAGAGGGGAGAGTGTTGTCTACGTACCCTCGTAGACCGAAGCGGAAGCGTTGATGCAACATAGAGGAAGTAGTCGTACGTCTTCCCGGTCCAACCGATCCAAGCACCGTTACTCCGGCACTTCCGAGTTCTTGGCACACGTTCATCTCGATGACGCTCCCCAGGCTCCGATCCAGCAAAGCTTCGGGGAGGAGTTCCGTCAGCACGACGGCGTGGTGACGATCTTGATGTTCAACCGTCGCAGGGCTTCGCCTAAGCACCCGCTACAATATGACCGAGGTGTAATATCGTGGAGGGGGGCACCGCACACGGCTAAGGAACGATCACGAAGATCAACTTGTGTGTCTATGGGGTGCCCGCCGCCCCCGTATATAAAGGAGTGGAGGAGGGGAGGGCCGACCCTCTCTATGGCGCGCCCTAGGGGAGTCCTACTCCCACCGGGAGTAGGATTCCCCTTTTCCTAGTCCAACTAGGAGTCCTTCCATGTAGTAGGAGTAGGAGACAAGGAAGGGGGAGGGAGAAGGGAAGGAAGGAGGGGGCGCAGCCCCTCCCCCTAGTCCAATTCGGACTAGGCCTTGGGGGGCGCGCGGCCTGCCCTAGGCAGCCCCTCTCTCTTTCCCGTATGGCCCAATAAGGCCCAATACTTCTCCACCCGTATTCCCGTAACTCCCCGGTACTCCGAAAAATACCCGAATCACTCGGAACCTTTCTGATGTCCGAATATAGTCGTCCAATATATCGATCTTTACGTCTCGACCATTTCGAGACTCCTCGTCATGTTATCGATCTCAACCGGGACTCCGAACTCCTTCGGTACATCAAAACTCATAAACTCATAATATAACTGTCATCGAAACCTTAAGCGTGCGGACCCTACGGTTCGAGAACAATGTAGACATGACCGAGACACGTCTCCGGTCAATAACCAATAGCGGGACCTGGATGCCCATATTGGCTCCTACATATTCTACGAAGATCTTTATCGGTCAGACCGCATAACAACATACGTTGTTCCCTTTGTCATCGGTATGTTACTTGCCTGAGATTCGATCATCGGTATCCAATACCTAGTTCAATCTCATTACCGGCAAGTCTATTTACTCGTTGCGTAATACATCATGTCGCAACTAACTCATTAGCTGCAATGCTTGCAAGGTTTAAGTGATGTGCATTACCGAGAGGGCCCAGAGATACCTCTCCGACAATCGGAGTGACAAATCCTAATCTCGAAATACGCCAACCCAACATGTACCTTTGGAGACACCTGTAGAGCTCCTTTATAATCACCCAGTTACGTTGTGACGTTTGGTAGCACACAAAGTGTTCCTCCGGCAAACGGGAGTTGCATAATCTCATAGTCATAGGAACATGTATAAGTCATGAAGAAAGCAATAGCAACATACTAAACGGTCGGGTGCTAAGCTAATGGAATGGGTCATGTCAATCAGATCATTCATCTAATGATGTGATCCCGTTAATCAAATAACAACTCTTTGTCCATGGTTAGGAAACATAACCATCTTTGATTAACGAGCTAGTCAAGTAGAGGCATACTAGTGACACTCTGTTTGTCTATGTATTCACACATGTATTATGTTTCCGGTTAATACAATTCTAGCATGAATAATAAACATTTATCATGAAATAAGGAAATAAATAATAACTTTATTATTGCCTCTAGGGCATATTTCCTTCAATTAGACCCTCAACAAAGAAAAGTAGCAGTTTTTAATTTCTTCAAGTTAAGATGGAGTTTTAGCACAAGTTTAAACATTCACAATACATTTCAAGCAAGCATGGTAAGAGTGTATGAGCAGCGGAAAGTAAAGCATGCAAATTGCAAGAAAGTAAAGGGATGGGATTGGAGTGTGCAAACACAATTGGAGACACGGAGATTTTTGGCGTGGTTCCGATAGGTGGTGCTATCATACATCCACGTTGATGGAGACTTCAAACCACGAAGGGTAACGGTTGCGCGAGTCCAAGGAGGGCTCCACCCACGAAGGGTCCACGAAGAAGCAACCTTGTCTATCCCACATGGCCATCGCCCACGAAGGACTTGCCTCACTAGGGTAGATCTTCACGAAGTAGGCGATCTCCTTGCCCGTACAAACTCCTTGGTTCAACTCCACAATCTTGACGGAGGCTCCCAAGTGACACCTAACCAATCTAGGAGACACCACTCTCCAAAAGGTAATAGATGGTGTGTTGATGATGAACTCCTTGCTCTTGTGCTTCAAATGATAGTCTCCCCAACACTCAACTCTCTCTCACAGATTTGGATTTGGTGGAAAGATGATTTGAGTGGAAAGCAACTTGGGGAAGGCTAGAGATCAAGATTCTTGTGGTTGGAATGGAATATCTTGGTCTCAACACATGAGTAGGTGGTTCTCTCTTAGAAAATGTATGCTGGAAGTGTAGGCATGTTCTGATGGCTTTCTCCATGAATGAAGAGTGGGTGGAGGGGTATATATAGCCTCCACACACCAAACTCGGTGGGAGCGAATCGTTAAACTCGGTCAGACCGATTTAGTTCAAAATGGGAACGTTAGGATTTTCGGTGGGACCGATATGATCAACTCGGTGGGACCGATGTGCTAGGGTTAGGGTAAAACCTCAACTCGGTTTGACCAATTACACAAACTTGGTGGGACCGATTTTGGTAATAAGCAAAACAGAGAGTTGGTCAAGCAAACTCGATGGGACCGATTGCATATCTCGGTGAGACTGAAATTATTGCAACAGGCAACAGAGAGTTTGCAAGCCCATCTCGGTGAGACCGAGATCCCATCGGTGAGAGCGAACTGATTAGGGTTTCTGGCAGTGGCTATGTCAAGTGAACTCGGTGGCGCCGGATAAATCAAATCGGTGGGGCCGAGTTTGACTTTTGGTTTGGGACATATGTGGATATGAGAAAGTGGTTGAGGGCTTTGGAGCATATCACTAAGCACTTTGAGCAAGCAAGCCATTAAGCAACACCTCATCCCCTTTTAATAGTATTGGCTTTCCTATGGACTCAATGTGATCTTGGATCACTAAAATGAAAAATGAAGAGTCTTGAGCTTTTGAGCTTTTGCCAATCTTCTGTCTTTAGCATCTTGAAGGAGTTCCACATCCTCTTGTCCACGCCACTCCACTGTTGAACTCACTTGAAATATACTAGATAAAATTATTAGTCCAACAAGATATATGTTGACATTAATTACCAAAATCACCCAGGGAGCACTTGTGCTTTCAATGTCATTTATTTGGAATGCATCTCTGGGATGGCAAGGATCATGCATGAAGGAAGGCAAGATCTGACAAAAGTGGGACATGGGGTGTTGTTGTTTGAGATCATGATGGGAGAATGGTGGTGTCTGCTTCGTATTATACCCTGCAATGTCAAAGCATGGATTTTGTAGAAGTCGTGCTCTAACATTCTCCTAGTCATTGAAACCGATTGCAGCTCGGTGGTAACGGCGCTACCCTTCTTACATGGATAGCTCAGCAGTAAGAGCGGTGGTTGCTACCTCTTGAGCACTGCGTTGGATTTCCTTGAAGAGGAAAGGGTGACGCAGCAGAGTAGAGTAAGTATTTCCCTCAGTTTTTGAGAACCAAGGTATCAATCCAGTAGGAGGCTACACGCAAGTCCCTCGTACCTACACAAAACAAATAGCTCCACGCAACCAACGCGATTAGGGGTTGTCAATCCCTTCACGGCCACTTACGAGAGTGAGATCTGATAGAGATGATAGATAATATTTTTGGTATTTTTGGTATAAAGATGCAAAGCAAAAATAAAAGGCAAAGTAAAAAAGCAAAGCAATAATAAAGTGATGGAAGATTGATATGATGAGAATAGACCCGGGGGCCATAGATTTCACTAGTGGCTTCTCTCAAAAGCATAAGTATTCTACGGTGGGTGAACAAATTACTGTTGAGCAATTGACAGAATTGAGCATATCTAGGTATGATCATGTATATAGGCATCACGTCCGAGACAAGTAGACCAACTCCTGCCTGCATCTGCTACTATTACTCCACTCATCGACCGCTATCCAGCATGCATCTAGAGTATTAAGTTCAAGAAAACAGAGTAACGCCGTAAGCAAGATGACATGATGTAGAGGGATAAATTCATGCAATATGATAAAAAACCCCATCTTGTTATCCTCGATGGCAACAATACAATACGTGCCTTGCTGCCCCTACTGTCACTGGGAAAGGACACCACAAGATTGAACCCAAAGCTAAGCACTTCTCCCATTGCAAGAAAAACCAATCTAGTAGGCCAAACCAAACTGATAATTCGAAGAGACTTGCAAAGATAACCAATCACACATAAAAGAATTCAGAGAAGATTCAAATATTGTTCATAGATAAACTTGATCATAAACCCATAATTCATCGGTCTCAACAAACACACTGCAAAAAGAAGATTACATCAAATAGATCTCCACGAGAGAGGGGGAGAACATTGTATTGAGATCCAAAAAGAGAGAAGAAGCCATCTAGCTACTAACTATGGACCCGAAGGTCTGAAGTAAACTACTCACACTTCATCGGAGGGGCTATGGTGATGATGTAGAAGCCCTCCGTGGTGGATTCCCCTTCCGGCGGAGCTCCGGAACAGGGCCCAAGATGGGATCTCGTGGGTACAGAAGGTTGCGGCGGTGGAATTAGGTTTTTGGCTCCTTCCCCGATCGTTTGGGGGTACGTAGATATATATAGGAGGAAGGAGTACGTCGGTGGAGCAAAGGGGGGCCCACGAGGCAGGGGGCGCGCCCTAGGGGGGCGCCCTCCACCCTCGTGGCCACCTCCCTCCTTTCTTGACGGGGGGTCCAAGTCTCCTGGATCTTATTCGGTGAGAAAATCACGTTCCCGAAGGTTTCATTTCGTTTGGACTCCGTTTGATATTCCGTTTCTTCGAAACACTGAAATAGGCAAAAAAAACAGTAATTCTGGGCTGGGCCTCCGGTTAATAGGTTAGTCCCAAAAGTAATATAAAAGTGGAAAATAAAGCCCAATATGGTCCAAAACAGTAGATAATGTAGCATGGAGCAATCAAAAATTATAAATACGTTGAAGACGTATCAATGGTGAATTACTATTTCTTTATCATGATCGATACAGAAATCTATCGAGTAATATGTTCCTGTACCCAAGAAAAAGTACTTCTATTTTCCATGTCCTAATAAAATTAAGTTCGAGAATTGCAAAAGAATTAACCAGCTTATTTTGCAAGAGTCTTTTACTTTTTGAGGAATTAGTGCCTTTATTGTTGGGTCGTAGAAGAAAAATATTTGGCACGGCATGAGCCCCACCTTCCCCTTTAACCACAAGGAACTCAATCAATCACGCACGCACAATCTCTCTGACTCCCCTCCCCCATATGATGTGAAATTCATGACTCCCTGTCCCCCTAACCACTAATATAAAAGTCAGTGGGGAGCTTCCCTCATTGTCATAATTCCTCTAAAAAAATCACGCACGCACAACTTACATCCATGGGTAACGCAGACACGTTAGAACAAAAGTACGCAGTTGGAGTTTCCAGTTTTAGTGAATTAGAAATGATTTCGCGCACGTTGCTGCGGAAATCATTTGCAGTTATTTCAGTGAGATTTGGTTATACGAAAGCTTGGCGAGGTGGAACTAACTTGTGTTTGTGCGTGCTGTTTCGAACTGGGCTCAGGCGACACCCAAGCCTAGGAGACCGAGGAAGAGAAGTCGAAGCCCACGTACATGAGGCCATTATCTACTCAGTGGGTCGACAAAGGTAATTTTCATTTTGCTAAAAAAAGGTAATTTTCGTTTGTTTCAGTGTTACATGTTCGTCTTGTCATTCATTTTTTATTTACTATTTCTTTTATTTATATTTCCGAAACGAAAAATATCATACTATATATTTTTTAAAGTTCATAGCACCTTCAGAAAATGTTGATGCAGTGCTAAGACCTGTCCATGTAAGTTCTAAAAAATGTTGATAACATTCAAAAAAATGGTGCTGGCATTTAAAACATGTCCACAGGTTCCGAAAATTGTTTTTCGTGGCATGTAAAAAATTATACAATGTAAAAAAATTTGAGAATTAAAAAAACTTCTTCAGACTATTAAAAAATGTACGTGGCATTTTCAAGAAAACATGCTGTGAAACAAAATGTACACGAACGAAACAAAAATAGTAAGAAAAAATGTTCTGAAAATTTGGAAGCAGACTGCAACAAATTTATGTGCATTTGCTCAACTAGAAGCAACGGTCGTCACATAGGTGCTTTCCCTATAGCAGCCCAGTTAGTGTGGCCCATTAAGAACAGTTTGTCAAATTCATGAACGCATTTTAATATACAACAATTTTTTAAATCCCGGATCATTTTACAAATTTCTGAGTATTTGATATATTAATGAACGTATTTACCAAAACTTGAGAATATATTTTTAAATTTGTGAACATTTCAAAAATGACAAATTCTACTAAACTTGTGGGAACTACTTTTCGATTCGGAATAGATATTTCCTATAAATCTATAAAAAAAATCTAGCAGTCGGTCTGCAGGGAAAACAAGAAAAAAATACGCGAAAAAACGTTGTGAAAGAAAATAGCATTTTGAGGGAGCCAGCAGAACATTTTGTGCATTTGCATTTGAAGCGCCATTATGGGCCAGCCCATGGAAGAACATTTTGTGCATTTGCTCGACTACGCGACGATCATCACATAGACATTTTCCCATCTGACCCAGTCAAAGAGAGCCATTGAGTACGCTTCTGCAAAATTGTAAATGACATTTAAAAAAATCGTGATTGTTTTCTAAAAGTCATAAATAAGTCTTAAAATTGGTACATACTGTTTCATACAATAAAATTAATAATTCATTATCAAGCTCATGTACATTGTAAAAAATCATAATAATTTGGTAATTATGTGAGCATTTTGTAAAATTTCAATTGATACATTTGGAATCTGTAAATATCTAGCAGCCGGATTTTAGGGAAAACTTAAATGAAAGAAACTAAGCAAAAAAAAAGGCTATGGAAGAAAACCGTATTTGTAAGGAGCCTGCATGATCTCCAATATGGGCAGGCCCACGGAAGAACGTTGTATGCATTTTATTTACTACTTGACGCAACGATCGTCACATAGAAGCTTTTCCTATAGCGCCAGTATTCTTTTAAAAGTGTTGACGATTTTTATCTAAACATTCATTTTTTTAAGAAGTGATCTCGCATTTTTTTAAGTGTTCATGTATTTTTTCGAATTTTTTTTTGTAATTTTAGTGACTATTCATAAATATAGAAAAATATTCTTGTAACTTTATAAATTCTTTGGGTATTTTCAAAATCGTATAACTAATTTTTTTTGCATTTAAAAAAAATACAACACAGAAACTTGAAAATAAAAAAAGATATAAAAAGGGGACATACAAATATATAAAAACAGACCTGAAAAGGAAAAATGTTGAAAGGTAAATGCCGAAGAGAACATTGAAATAATGATGAATGGATAGATAGTGTGCATGTTGCTTTCATTTAGAGTAGAGGATCAGGGTGAGGCGGTCTTTGCATTAACAAAGCCATCAATCGGCAAGGAGTACACGAGCAACAACTTGCAAAGAAATATAAAAACATAAAAGAAGCGGTTGATATGAGGTGCCTAGGCGATAGCTCGACAAATGGACTAGGCCCCATGCCGATGACTGACTATGTAATCTCTGATTAATTAACAACTTCATTATAACCCCCATTGTTTTTTAATGATTTCATTAAAGGAGAGAAAAAAACATAGCTAGTTGTGGGGCCTAGGGATAGTATGTTGCTGCCTCTTGGATGGCATTTATTTGTAATGCATCTCCGTGATCGCAAGGATCATGCATGAAGGAAGGCAATATCTGACAAAAGTGGAACGTGGGGTGTTGTTGTTCGAGACCATGATGGGAGAATGGTGGTGTATGGTTGGGATTATACCCCACAATGTCAAAGAGTTGATTTTGTAGAAGTTGTGCTCTAACATCCTCCTTGTCATTGAAACTGATTGCAGCTCGGTGGCAACGACGCTACCCTTCTTACTTGGATAGCTCGGCGGTAAGAGCGGTGGCGAATTCCTATTTCTTTACCATGATTATTATGGAAATCTATCGAGTAATATGTTCATGTACCCAAGGAAAAATATTTCTATTTTCCATGTCCTAATACAATTTATTTCCAAACAAATCAATTGCAAAAGAATTAACCAGCTTATTTTGCCAGAGCCTTTTCTTTTTTGAGGAATTAGTGCCTATATTTTTTGCGCTGTTGGAGAAAAACAATTGGCAGGGCATGAGCCCCACCTTCCCCTTTGACCACAAGGAAGTCTGACAATCACGCACACACAACTTACATGCATGGGTAACGCAGACACGTTAGAACAAAAGTACCGCCAGAGTTTCTAGTTTTAGTGAACTAGAAATAATTTTCCACGCGTTGCTGCAGAAATTATTTACAATTATTTCATTGAGATTGATTATATGAAAGCTTCGCGAGGTGGGACTAACTTGTGTCTTCTTTTTGTTTGAGGGAAGACTAACTTGTGTCTGTGCGTGCTGTTTCGAACTGGGCTTGGGCGGCACCCAAGCCTAGGAGACTGAGGAGGGGAACTTGAAGCCCATGTACATGAGGCCATTATCTACTCAGTGGGTCGACACAGGTAATTTTTGTTTGTTTTGGTGTTACAAGTTGTTCTCGTCGTTAATTTTTTATTTACTATTATTATTTTCTTCTGAAATGAAAAATATCATACTATATATTTTAAAAGTTCTTAGCACGTTCAGGAAATGTTGATGCAGTACTAAGACATGTTAATGGAACTTCTAAAAAATGTTGATAGCATTCAAAAAAATGATGCTCGCATTTAAAAATGTCCACAGGTATCAAAAATGTATTTTGTCACATCTAAAAAAATATACAATGTAAAAAAATTTGAGTAATTAAAAAATGGAACTTCAAAAAAATGTTGATAGCATTCATAAAAATAATACTGGCATTTAAAAAAAATCAACAAGTTTCAAAAAATGTGTTCCATGACATCAAAAAATTATACAATATAAAAAATCAAGTAATTGAAATCAATTCTTTGTACCATTAAAAATGTACGTGATATTTCAAGAAAACATGTTGTGAAGCAAAATGTACGTGATCAAAACAAAAATAGTAAGCAAAAAAAGTTATCAAAAAGAACGCATTTGGAAGCAGGCTGCAACACATTTGTGTGCATTTGCTCGACTAGGAGCAACGATCATCACATAGGTGCTTTCCCTGTAACGAACCAGTCAGCTGGGCCATTAAGAACCTTTTTGAAATTACTAAATGCATATTAATATTCGACAATTTTTTGAAATGCGTGATGATTTCACAAATGTCTGAGTATATTACAAATTAGTGAACATATTTACCAACACTTCAACATATATTTTTAAAAAAATCGAACATTTTCCAAATCACAAATTCTACTAAAATTGTGTGAACAACTTTTGGAATTCGGAATTGATATTTCTTATATATCTATAAAAACAAATTCTAACAGTCGGTCAATGTGGGCCAGCCCGCAGAAGAACATTTTGTGCATTTGCTGGACTACAGACACAACGATCATCACATAGACGTTTTCCCAATAGTGTTCCAGTCAGTACGGCCCATTAAGAACTCTTCCAAAATTAGTGAATGCATTTTATATTCAACAAGATTTTGAAATTCTTAAATATTTTTCTCAAAATTATAAATCCCAAGTGACTCGGCAAGTATAGCTATGCTCCCCTGCAACGGTACCAGAAAAAAGTCTTCATAACCCACAAGTATAGGGGATCGCCACCGTTTTTGGTGATAGAGTATTTAACTCAAATTTATTGATTCGACACAAGGGGAGCTAAAGAATATTTGTAAGTATTAGCAGTTGAGTTGTCAATTTAACCACACCTGGAGATTTAATATCTACAGCAAAGTGATCAGTAGCACAGTAGTATGATAGTTTTGATAATAGTAGTAACGGTAGCAGTGGTAACAGTAACAACAGTAACATTTTTGTAGCAGTTGTAACAGTAGCAATAGTAATAGTAACTTAGCAAGATCAATATATGAAAAACTCATAGGCATTGGATCGGTAAATTCGTTGGATGGTATTCATTATATATCAGTCATAATCTAGGGCGACACGAAACTAGCTCCAGTTCATAAATAAAATGTAGGCATGTGTTCCGTAAATAGTCATACGTGCTTATGAAAAAGAACTTGCATGGCATCTTTTGTCCTATCCTCCCGTGGCAGCGGGGTCAATAAGGAAACTAAGGGATATTAAGGCCTCCATTTAATAGAGAACCGAAACAAAGCATTAACCCAGAGTGAATACATGAACTCTTCAAACTACAGTCATCACCAAAAAGTATCCCAATTACTATCACCCTGGGGTTTACGGACCGTAACACGTAATAGGTGCATATGACTTCAAGATTGGATCTAGAACATAGATATAATGGTGAAAATATAAACGGTTCAGATCTAAAATCATGGCACACGGAGCATGGCAAAGTCATAGCAACATCAATCTTAGAACATAGTGGATACTAGGGATCAACCCCTAACAAAACTAACTTGATTACATGATGAATCTCATCCAACTCCTCACCGATCAGCGAGCCTACAAAGGAATTAATCACTCCCAGTGGGGAGCATCATGAAGTTGGTGAAGGAGGATGGTTGGTGATGACGAAAACCAAAGATTCCCCTCTCCGGAGCCCCGAATGGGCTCCAAATCTGGCCTCCCGATGAAGAACATGAGGTGGCGGCGGCTCCGTATCCTAAAATGCGATGAAACTTCCTCTCCTATTTTTTTGAAAAATAGGATTTTATACCGTCGGGATTAGGGTCAGCGGAGCCCCGAGGGCCCCACCACCCACCAGGGCACGCCAGAAGGGGGTGGCGCGCCATGGTGTCTTGTGGGCAGCCAGGGGCCCCCTCTAGTGGGTCTTGATTCCAGTATTTTTTATTTACTTGGAAATAATTCTCCAAAAAGTTTCGTCCAAATCCGAGAACTTTTATTTCTACACAAAAAAACACCATGGTAGTTATGCTGAAAACAACGTCCGTCCGATTTAGTTTCATTCAAATAATGCAAATTAGAGTCCAAAATAAGAGCAAAAGCGTAGGAAAAGTAGATACGATGGAGACGTATCAACATGACCGAGACACCTCTTTGGTCAATAACCAATAGCGGGACCTACATGCCCATATTAGTTCCTACATATTCCATGAAGATCTTTATCGATTGAACCACGATGTCAAGGATTTAGTTAAGCCCGTATGCAATTTCCTTTCTCTAGTGATGTGTTACTTGCCCGAGATTCAATCGTCGATATCTCCGTACCTAGTTTAATCTCATTGCCGACAAGTCTCTTTACTCGTTCTGTAATACAAGATCACGTGACTAACTCATTAGCCACATTGCTTGTAAGCTCTTAACGATGTTGTATTACTGAGAGGGCCCAGATATATCTCTTCGTCATACATAGTGACAAGTCCTAGTCTCGATCCATGCCAACCCAACAGACATCTTTAAAGATGCATGTAGAGCACCTTTATGATCACCCAGTTAAGAAGTGACGTTTGATAGCACACAAGGCATTCCTCTGGTATCTGGGAGTTTCATGATCTCATGGTCCTAGGAATAGATACTTGACATGAAGAGCTGTAGCAAAAACTAAAGCGATACGATCATATGTTAAGCTTACGGTTGGGTCCTGTCCATCACATCATTCTTCTAATGATGTGATCCCGTTATCAAATGACAACTTATGCCTATGGTCAGGAAAACATAACCATCTTTGATCAACGAGCTAGTCTACTAGAGGCCTACTAGGCAGACAGTGTAGTTTATGTATTCACACCTGTATTTAAGTTTCTGGTCAATACAATTCTAGCATGAATAATAAACATTTATCATTACAGGAAATATGATAATAACCATTTTATTATTGCCTTTAGGGCATATTTCCAACATTATCAGCGATGAAATGGGATTGATGTCTCCTCATTCTCTTATATTTCTTATTTTATTCCCCAAGTTCAAATCCTCTCCCATAGACCTCATTCCCTCAAGAAACCATAACAAGGCTGTAACAATTGATATTCCCAGCTTCGTCGGTCCGATGCACACTCCGGGTTCCTGAGATCCACCAGCAACATTGATTGTCCGCTTGTCGGTTGCTTCGTGCACTCAGCTATAAATCCGAGGACATCGTTCAGTAGGGTTATGAGGAAGCTCTGATTGAGTTATTCAAGCCGAGTGCGCAAAATAGAAAGCTGCTTGAAGCCATGGAATTTTTTGACGAGCCATCACCCCTTTGTTGACATTAGAGATGATAGCACCGTCGCCGCTTTGTTGTCTTTAGAGTTGATGGCATCATCAATATTTATTTTGACCCACTCGGAATTAGGGGGAGCAAGCGGTGGCCTAGTAGACTAGAGCATGCTTCATCGAGATTTCAAAGTGAGCAAAAGGCTTCTCTTGTCAGCCCCAATGAGTTCGCCGGATCAAAAGCTGCATTATCATGTATCTGTTCCATCGGTTACAAGAGTGCCAGATAGCATGGTAATCATGTTCGCACGATCCCGACACGAGAAAATCTAGTCACAAAGTTTTTGTTACCCCCAAGTGTGTGGATGAAGCCTTGGCAAGATCCCCCGAATCACTCGCCAACGTAAAACCAGAACTTCCGGCACATCTTTATTCCAACTTCCAAAGGGATGTCCACATTTATTCTTCACTTACTGAGAGATTGGTATCCCTACCTCCCTCTCGATTTGATTGCTCTTCTTGAGTCACTTGAGAGTAGGCTTTCTCTAGTTAGTCACATTAAGTTCATCGAATCAGAACCTTCATGATCATGTGTCCATCAACTACAAAAGTGCCAGGTAGCCCACATAATGGTAGGCATTTTAGCTTGATCCTGATCCAGGGAACACTGGTCACAAAGTATGTCTTTGGCCCAAGTGTCGGGATGACGCCTTGTTAGACAAAAAACAAACCAAGACGACACCTTATCCCAAAAACATCTGGAATGTGAAAGTGTATCAAGACATGTTCAAGATCCTCTGCCATAGCCATACAAACATTTCATCGGCAAAATTGCATGATATGCAATCTCTTCAAGGGGCATTCATCTGGTAAGATCCCATGAATCACCCGCCGCCAGAAGACCCAAACTTTCGGCACAACTTGTAGTTTGCTATGGGATGTCCACATCCGTTCCTCACTCCTTGAGGTCCAAGTATTCGTCCCTCCTTCGTTGTGAGTCACTAGAGCATTGTATGTCGTTTTAATAGACTACACACCATGTTTTTCCATGAGCCCAAGCTAAGAAATCTTTGTTGCCGCCAATTCACAGGGGGATGTCAGGGATTGCCTCTGCATCATCAAAACAAAGTATGAAAATGATCCCAATCGGCTGACTAGACATTCGCTCGCACGGGTTACCTCCCCATGCCCACGCATGCGACGGGGATAACTACCCAAGACATGACACATGCATCTGGTGATCGGTACTATTTCAATACCATATATATGTTGAACTTATTACCGAATCTAACTTGCAACACATTTGCAAACGGTACAATTTATATTCTACAAGGTTCTATAAATATGCACGAATGATAATACACTAGAAATTACTATTAAGATATTAGTTGGGCATTATTCTTTAGATACTTATAACATGAATATATACATTAACCATACATGAATATATGCACATACAGACAAATATGTATGTGCATTATATAATTTGTGTAATTGCCACAAAAATAATTTTAAGATAACTTATGCTACATCACTTAATTTATATTTAACGTAAACAAAATGATTAGTGATATGCATTACAATTGATAACAAAGATCACTGCTTAACCATACCAATTAAATTATGTGGTTAATTATATCAACTAAATAATAAAAATTATACAGCTGTTATATGATAAAAAATAAAAAAATAAAAACAATTTTGGTATGAAACTATTTATTTATTTCAACCCAATCCCAAATTTTCCTGGACGGTTACATAGGCCCCTGTGCGGGAGCAGCGGCCGGGATACAAATATGTATGTGCACTATATAATTTGTGTAATCGCCACAAAAGTAATTTTAAGATAACTTATGATACATCACCTAATTTATATTTAGCATAAAGAAAATGATTAGTGATATGCATTACAATTGATAATAAAGATCACTGCTTAACCATGGCAATTAAATTATGGTTAATTATCCGAACTAAATAATAAAAATTATACTCCTTAATATTGTAGTATGATAAAAATAAAATAAATAAAAACAAAATTTTGGCATAAAGCTATTTATTTATTTCAACCCAGTCCCAAATTTTCCTGAACGGTTACATAGGCCCCTCCGCCGGAGCGGCGGGCGGGAGCTCCAGTAGGGGATTGACCTAGTACATTGGTCAAATACAATCAGTGCAAAATGTTGCATGTGTAAGGGTTTTCTATAGGAAGGAAGAAGCAGAGCCGACAGACAGAAGAGACTAGTTGCGATCAGAGACGATCACGACAACGGGAGTCAAGTAGAACACAATGATCCATGGTGGCATGAACGTTAGGATTAAAACAGTGGTGTGAATCACGCGGTCGTGAGACGGGATGACCCACATTACCTTGGGCGGGGGCGCGAGGTCATGCCCGTCCACTACTTGCTGCTCCTCGACGATAATCTCTGGTGCACGAGGTCTTCGCTCGTTAATGGGGATAGACCTTCCATTGACGAGTCATTAGGGATACTGAAAGGATCGAGAAGAGGTGTCTAGAGGGGGGTGAATAGACTCTTAGTAATAAAAGCTGCAGTTTTTAATTTCTTTGAGTTGAAGTGGAGTTTTAGCACAAGTTCAAACATTCACAATACATATCAAGCAAGCATGATAAGAGTATATGAGCAGCGGAAAGTAAATCATGCAAGTTGCAAAATGTAAAGGGATGGGATTGGAGTGTGCAAACACAATTGGAGACTCGGAGATTTTTATCCGTGGTTCCGATAGGTGGTGCTATCGTACATCCATGTTGATGGAGACTTCAACCCACGAAAGGTAACGGTTGCGCGAGTCCACAGAGGGCTCCACCCACGAAGAAGCAACCTTGTCTATCCAACCATGGCCACCGCCCACGAAGGACTTGCCTCACTCGGGTAGATCTCCACGAAGTAGGCGATCTCCTTGCCCATACAAACTCCTTGGTTCAACTCCACAATCTTGACGGAGGCTCCCAAGTGACACCTAGCCAATCTAGGAGACACCACTCTCCAAGAGGTAATAAATGGTGTGTTGATGATGAACTCCTTGCTCTTGTGCTTCAAATGATAGTCTCCCCAACACTCAACTCTCTCTCACAGGATTTGGATTTGGTGGAAAGATGATTTGAGTGGAAAGCAACCTGGGGAAGGTTAGAGATCAAGATTTATGTGGTTGGAATGGATTATCTTGATCTCAACACAAGTGTAGGTGGTTCTCTCTCAGAAAATGTATGTTGGAAGTGTAGGCATGTTTTGATGGCTCTCTCCCCGAATGAAGAGTGGGTGGAGGGGTATATATAGCCTCCACACAAAATCTAACCGTTACACACAAATCACCAAACTCGGTGGGACCGAATCAGAGAACTCGGTCAGACCGATTTAGTTCATAATGTGACCGTTAGGCATTTCGGTGGGACCGATATGATCAACTCGGTGGGACCGATGCGCTAGGGTTAGGGTAAAGCCTCATCTCAGTTTGACCGATTACACAAACTTGATGGGACCAATTTGGGTAATAAGTGAAACAGAAAGTTGGCCAAGCAAACTCGGTGGGACCGATTTCATATTTCGGTGAGACCGAAATTAATGCAATAGGCAACAGAGAGTTTGCAAGCCCATCTCGGTGAGACCGAGATCCCATCGGTGAGACCGAATTGATTAGGGTTTCTGGCAGTGGCTATGTTAAGAAAACTCGGTGGCGCCGGATAGAAAGTTTCGGTGGGTTTGAGTTTGACTTTTGGTTTGGGACATATGTGGATGTGAGAAAGTAGTTGAGGGCTTTGGATAATATCACTAAGCACTTTGAGCAAGCAAGCCATTAAGCAACACCTCATCCCCTCTTAATAGTATTGGCTTTCCTATGGACTCACTGTGATCTTGGATCACTAAAAGTAAAATGTAGAATCTTGTGCTTTGAGCTTGAGCCAATCCTTTGTCCTTAGCATCTTGAAGGGTTTCCACATCCTCTAGTCCATGCCACTCCATTGTTGAACTTATCTGAAGCATACTAGATGAAAGCATTAGTCCAACAAGAGATATGTTGACATTAATTACCAAAATCACCCAGGGAGCACTTGTGCTTTCAATCTCCCCCTTTTTGGTAATTGATGACAACATACATCAAAGCTTTAGATAAAGATATAGAGAATAAAAAGTAAAGCTTTGGAAAGACATGTAACATGCAAAGGCTCCCCCTACATGTATGCAATCATGTAAATATGGAATATAGGAGCATGTGAATGCATAAGCATGACAAAGTAAGCAATGTGTTACATGCATCTTGGCTATATGCATCAGAGCAGATGATGATAGTATAGGAAATGTACCATCATGCTCATGAGTCCTTCTTGCAAACAGTATGTACATCAGCAAGAAATCCTCATACACATGACTGTGATGCATATACTTACCTTGTTGTTGGGGATATTACTACTGGAGGTAAACCGGCCTTAGGTAGCCGGGTTGACTCTTTGAAGATTAGAAGCCATGAAGATGTAAAGATGATGGCGCTTTACGGAGGGCCCAAAGGCGAGTTACAGTCTGTAAATGTAAACCGGCCTAGTCATGTAACTTGTATAGTAAGATAGAAAGAGAGAGGCTGAACCGTATACGTTTATAAACCAGCTTCGGGACTCTGTAGCCCGGCGGGCGTCAACCTATGTATATAAAGGGACGACCCGGCCGCGGTTTAGGGACAGACAACAACAACTCGAGAGCCAGACAAAGCGGATTCGCTCCCTGGCCTTCGAAACCCTAGCAATACCAATCACAACTAGACGTAGGCTTTTACCTTCACCGAAGGGGCCGAACTAGTATAAACTCCCATGTCCCCTTGTCCGGTTTAACCCCTTTAAGCTAACCCGTTGCGATGGCTCCACGACTAAGTCCTTTCACGAGGACATCTGTCGTGACAAACCCACGACAGTTGGCGCCCACCATGGGGCTATCGCACGATGGTTTTGAGTTCTTGAAGGGCAGCTTCGATGGACTCAAGGGATACACTGTGGGCCGGATGACGAAGAGTCGTCGCGGCAAGCTCTATATCGACAACGCAAGATGGGGTCCCAGGCCGATTCAATCGAATACGGGTACCGGGTCCCCTTTGGTGGGATTCACATCTTCATCGGCAAGATCGGCGAACCGGCCCCTGAGCCGGACATCTGCACCGACATCATCGAAACGGCTCGGCGTACTAGTTCTTCGCCGGTTCAGCCCGAGGCAAGGCATGTTTTCGTAGGTGTCGTCCATGGATCAGGGTACGAGGACGGACCGGTGTCCGATGCAGAAACCGTAGTCTGCTCTGATGACGAGTCTTCTGGAGAAACCGAATCGCTTTACCAGTTGCAGGACGGCCGGATTGAGGGAGGATCCGAGGGCAACAGTATTCCGGATTCCCCCGGTCTGCCAAACCGGGCCGCCATCTTCATGGCCGGCACACAATCGGCGCCTCATTCATCTACCGCCGCAGCAATGCTCTCCGGTTCAACGACGGCCACACCAGCAGGGGCAGGAAGCTCGGCACCACCTCCGGCCCAAGTCTTGTTTGATTTGTTCGACGCTCTGGCAACATTGATGTCCGCGGAGGTAGACGCAGCAGCCAGGGATCAGCACGATGCGGAGATTGCAAAAGTGAAAGATCATATAGCCCAGGCTAAAGCGGACCTAGCAGCAGAGAACGCCAGGATGGCTATGGAGCGGGCCGAGTTGGAAGCACAGGCTTACCGGATTAGACTAGATCAGAATGCTTCAGAGGAAGTCATGAGAAGAAGGTACCGATCACGTCTCCCGTCGGTTTATGAGCCGCGGAATCTTTTCAACACGCCAGGTGCAGGAGCTGGTAACCAACCCACGCTAAACCGGGCGGGGGCGCCGGGAGCAGGAGCGCCGGTTCAACCGCGCACGACGGACCTGCCTCGCCAAAACAACGTTGTACCATCAACGCCGCCCAGGCATTATTCCAACCCGTTGGACAACATGAGGCCGCCGCTTCACGCCTGGCGGCCTTCCCAACCGACGGCGAGTCACCAGTTGTAGTGGAAGCACGTCGGGCCAGGGATCTCCTTCAGACAGCACTAAATCAACAGCAAGCATATTCACACAGCCGTGAGAGGATTCATTCCACTCCCCGTCCAAGCCGGAGTTATAGCAGACACGTGGAAGACGAACCGGCCGTGTCCAGTAGTGCACGCCGCCAAAATTCGCCACGAGGGAACAACCCGGCTGGGGGAGGTGCTAATGCGCAAGATGTTGTGGACCATGCCCGCGCACGTCGAGAGGCCGAGTTGACAGCTCGACACGAAGCACGACAGCATACTCCGGTTCACCCCACCGCCTCCGTGGAGCCAGGGGCGATGTTCAGTTCCTTAGGGGTACCGTGTTTAACTCCTGCTTTGCGTAATGTGCGACTACCCAAGGATTTCAAGGGACCTCGTAAGGTACCAAATTATACCACCGATTTGCAGCCAGAGGCGTGGGTGGAGAGCTATGAGATGGCAATGGAGATGTTAGATGTGGATGAGGCGGTGTGTGCTAAATATTTCACCATGATGTTGGAAGGAACAGCTCGCACTTGGTTGAAGAGCTTGCCGACCAACTCTATTGGATCATGGGCCAAACTGAAGCACCGGTTTATCCAGAACTTCAAGGATACATGTAAGCAGCCAATGTCAATTGTAGATCTGGCCGCTTGTGTCCAAGAGGAAGGGGAGTCCACGACCCATTGGGTCAAACAGGTCTCGGCGATTTTGCATTCATCAGATCGTATCAATGCAGACACCGCAGTGTTAACGTTAGAGGGCAATTGCCGTTTCAAACCGTTGAAACAGAAGTTGGGAAGGCTCAAGCGTCACTGCAACGACATGTCAACACTCATGGCCGCTTTGGTTAAATATGCCGACTCAGATAATACCAAGGATCCGGATTCAGAGGAGGACAAACCGGAGAAGGGTAAGAAGACCGGCAATGCCAAAGGCCAACAACACAATCCGGCAGGCCATGGAAACACTGGTAAGCGCAAGGCCGACAGTGGTTTGGACTTTGTCGCAAATACCAACGCGCAGGAGAATGGCCAGCGCCGTAAAGGCAAGCAGCCCCAGAGGGGTGGAGGTCCAGGCAACAATTTGGAGCGTTTGTTAAATCAGCCCTATCTAAAGCATGGATCGAAGGAGAAACCGGCATCGCATCTCTGGAAAGATTGTTATATCATGCGGGATTTCAAGAATTCCAATATGTTCCAATATGACAACGGCCCGCCCGACGGTTCAGGAGGAGGTTTCCACGGGCCGGGTTACGGAGGGGTGGTTCCGGTTCAGGGTTTCCAGGCAATCAAACTGGACACATCAATCAAGGACACCAAGGCAACCAGGGAGGTTACAACCATCAGGGGAGTCAGCAGCAGCATCAGCAGTCGGGTTATCAGAGCAATCCCAAACAGCTGAACAGCGGGCAATATCATGTCTTCACTACTAGTTTGTGCAAACGTGATCAGAAGCTTCACAAAAGGGCAGTCAACTCTGTTGAGCCGGCAGTACCTCAGTATTTACGCTGGTCGGAGCAACCTATTTTGTGGAGCAGAGAGGATCACCCGCCCCGGGTTGATAATCCAGGTCATTTGGCCTTGGTGGTAGCCCCTCAAGTTGGGGGATACAAGTTCACTAAAGTGCTCATGGATGGGGGAAGTAGTATCAATATTTTGTATTATGATACATTCCGCCGTATGGGGTTGACAAATAAGGATCTTAAACCATCAAATACGATATTTCATGGTGTGGTGCCTGGTAAGTCCGCATATCCCGTTGGTAAGATAGCTTTGGAGGTAGCTTTTGGAGATGACTACGATTCAAGGTCAGAAACATTGACATTTGAGGTGGTGAAGATCAAAAGTCCGTACCACGCCTTGTTTGGGCGGACGGTTTATGCTAAGTTTATGGCAAGGCCATGTTATGTTTACCTACAACTTAAAATGCCAGGTCATAAGGGGACTATCACAGTACATGGAAGTAGAAAGATTGCTTTGGAGTGTGAAGAAGGCGATGCGGCTTATGCTGAGTCGGTTTATGCCACGGAGGAGTTAAAATTCTATAAGGAGCAAGTTGATCCGGCAGACATGACCTCCTTAAAAAAGCCAACTACGGAACATGATCCAGCATTGAGGTTCAAATCAGCTATAGACACTAAGATGGTTGACTTTGTCCCTGGCGATTCATCCAAACAGTTCAGCATCAGCGCTAACCTGGATCCCAAATAGGAAAGCGCGCTCATTGAGTTCATCCGTGAGAATCAGGACATCTTTGCATGGAAACCTTCTGACATGCCAGGTGTACCGAGAGAACTCGCTGAGCACACACTCAACATTGATCCTAAATTCAAACCGGTCCGACAGTTCCTCCGCCGTTTCAACGAGGAAAGGTGCAAGGCTATAGGTGAAGAGGTCGCCCGTTTATTGGCTGCTGGGTTTATTGTTGAAGTTTTTCATTCAGAGTGGTTAGCCAATCCGGTGCTAGTTCTTAAGAAAAATGGCACTTGGCGCATGTGTGTGGACTACACAGATTTAAACAAGGCTTGCCCTGCAGACCCCTTTGCTCTCCCTCGCATTGATCAGATAATTGATGCTACGGCGGGTTGTGACCGTTTGTGTTTTTTGGATGCTTACTCTGGTTATCATCAGATCAAAATGGCAGTTAAGGACCAGGAGAAGACAGCCTTTATAACGCCTATTTGGAGCCTTCTGCTATGTTTCCATGCCCTTTGGACTCAAGAGTGCCCAGGCAACTTACCAGCGATGTGTTCAGAATTGCCTTCATAAGCAAATTGGGCGCAATGTTCATGCGTATGTAGATGATATTGTGGTCAAATCCAGAAAGGAGGAGACTTTGATAGATGATCTACGGGAAACCTTTGACAATCTCCGGGTTTACAAGATGATGCTCAATCCGGAGAAGTGTGTTTTCGGTGTCCCGGAAGGCAAGCTCTTAGGCTTTTTGGTTTCAAATAGAGGCATTGAGGCTAATCCGGAAAAGATTGCAGCAATTATGTCCTTGGCTAAACCGGCGTGTATTAACGATGTGCAGCGTCTGGCCGGCTGGATTACAGCCTTGAGCCGGTTTATCAGCCGCCTTGGAGAGAAGGCCATCCCCTTATATTAGATGCTCAAGAAAACGGATAACTTTGTCTGGAGTGAGGCAGCTGATAAGGCGTTTGAAGATCTGAAGAGGCAGCTCATGGAACCACCCGTGCTGGCAGCACCGATCGATAAAGAGCCATTATTATTATATGTGGCTGCTAATGCCCGGGCTGCCAGCGTAGCCATTGTGGTAGAGCGCAAGGAGCCTGGCAAAGAGTATCTGGTTCAACGGCCGGTTTATTATATCAGTGAGGTGCTCATTGAGTCAAAGCAGAGGTATCCGCATTGGCAGAAACTGGTGTATGGGGTGTTTATGGCAAGTCGGAAGCTCAAACACTATTTTCAGGGCCATCCTATCACAGTGGTCAGTTCAGCTCCTCTGGGCGACATCATTCAAAATAGAGAGGCAACTGGCCGGATTGCCAAGTGGGCCATTGAGCTTGGACCCCACGGGCTCAAATATATACCCCGCACGGCGATCAAGTCCCAGGCACTCGTAGATTTCATCAACGATTGGACGGAGTTACAGGCACCTGAGAAACCAGATAATACATATTGGACTATTCATTTTGATGGGTTCAGACAGTTAGAGGGTTCGAGGGCTGGAGTCGTATTAACTTCCCCATGAGGTGATAAGTTTTGTTATGTCCTCCGTTTAATGTTCCCTTGTACTAACAATGCAACTGAATACGAGGCTTTACTCCACGGTCTTCGGATGGCTAAAGAGATGAATTTGAGCCGGGTTAAGTGCTTCGGCGATTCAGATCTAGTGGCTCAGCAAGTGTCTGGCACTTGGGATTCTAAGGACCCACTCATGGCTGCATATCGGCGAGAGGTGGACGCAGTGGCTGGTCACTTTAAAGGTTATCAGGTGGACCATATAGACCGGCGGAAGAATGAAATGGCGGACGCTTTAAGTCATCTTGGTTCCCAACGTAAACCGGTTCCGCCCGATGTCTTTCTTGATGTATTGCACAATCCGTTAGTCAAAATACCAACCGAAGAAGATTTGGCTATTCCTGATCTGGAGGCTCAGTTGGTGGCAGCTCTGCATGCCATACCGGATTGGACGATCCCATATCTGGATTACATGAACCGAGGCGAGTTACTAGCTGAGGAAACGTTGGCTCGACAGATAATCCGGCGTTCCAAGTCCATGACCATACTCAACAGGGAGTTACATCGTTATAGTGTTTCAGGAGCAATTCAGTGATGCGTTTCTCCTCAAGAAGGTTGTGAGATTTTGCGAGAAATTCATGAAGGGGATTGCGGTCACCATGCCAGTTCAAAGTCGTTGGTTGCTAAAGCTTTTCGCCACGGTTTTTACTGGTTGACGGCGCATGCTGATGCGGAGGATTTAGTCAAAAGATGTGATGGATGTCAAAAGTTTGCCCGCCGTGCGCATGGTCCGGCTCAAGAGTTGCGGATGATTCCAATTACGTGGCCGTTTGCAACTTGGGGGCTGGATATGGTTGGACCCTTCAAGCGCTCCAAGGACAAGAAGACCCATCTGTTAGTAGCAGTTGATAAATTCACTAAATGGGTAGAGGCAGAGCCAGTCAGCAAGTGTGATGTAGCCACGGCGGTTCAATTCATCAAAAAGGTGATATTCCGGTTTGGCTTTCCACATAGCATTATAACAGATAATGGCACTAACTTGTCAAAAGGAGAGATGGAAGACTTCTGTCAACGTGAGCACATCCGGCTTGATCTAGAATCAGTGGCTCACCCCCAATCTAATGGTCAAGCGGAAAGGGCAAATCAAGAAATTCTACGGGGTATCAAACCAAGTCTTATGGTTCCCTTAAAGCGGACGCTGGGTTGTTGGGTCGAGGAGCTACCTTCTGTGTTATGGAGCATCAACACCACACCCAATAGGTCTACGGGTTACACTCCTTTCTTCATGGTTTATGGAGCGGAGGCGGTTCTTCCTAGTGACATCCATCACGATTCGCCCCGTGTGGCAGCTTATGTTGAAGCTCATAATGAGAAGGCACGTCAGGATTCTCTGGACATGTTGGATGAAGAGCGGGATCTTGCAGAAGCACGTTCGGCGATTTATCAACAAGATCTTCGACATTATCACAGCCGCCGGGTTAAAACTAGAACCTTTCAAGAAGGTGATTTGGTGCTCCGGCTCATCCAGGATCAGACTGATATGCACAAGTTATCCCCCCCCTTGGGAAGGACCCTTTGTGGTCAGCAAAAATCTGCACAACGGATCCTACTACCTCATTGATGTTCGAGAGCATGAAGACTCACATCAATCGGAGGAGGAGACAAAGCGGCCATGGAACATAGCTCTCCTTCGGCCTTACTATACTTGAAGCCATAGGCTCTTCACCTGTACATATTTATGACAGTGTATATACCATATAATAAACCAGAGCCTCCGTTATAAGCGGGGTATCTGTTCTTTCTTATATCATGTGTGTGCTTTTCCAAGTTAATGGTCAAAGCGGAGTCTTTGTTAAACCGTCTTTAGCAGCTGCATAAAGATAAGGAAAATCACTAGGGGGCTTGGTCATGTTTGAACCATAGCTACACCTCTTGATAGGCATTTCAGCCACACAAGGAAAAATTTGTGGAGCCAAAGAGAGTATTGTACACAGTACAAACTCAAACATAGGCACACGCTGAGCATCGCTCACAAAGTTACTTGGGGGCTCTTTTTTGCAAAGCAACAAAGAGTTTGAAAGGACCCTCGTAATTGGCTATCAAGCCACGACTTGGAAGCCTGGTGTATTCACCTAAAACCCCAGGTTAACCTGCCTTCATCAAGTAAGCCACTCCTATCCAGGTAATTCTGGCATGACCCATCGAACGTTTGACAAGTCAATCTTTTACAGACCCTGAACTTGTCACAGTTAAAACGATGATTGGTTAATTGGAGGCCCATCTTAAAAGGCTTTGTTAAATGGTTTAACTCAGAGGCCTGACAGCCCATGAAAAGCCTCGATTTGGAGCCTGGCAGCTCGAAAAAAGCCTCGCATATTTTCCTATTTGAATTTTGTTTGTTGACAATCATAAGTATTTTTTGATAAATCGGCGTCCTTGACCCGGCTTGCTTTCCAACCACCAGTTGTTGCCACATGATCAATTATAAACCGGTGGTCATTGACCTGGTCTGGTTTGACTAAATCACCAGTATTATGAAGAAAATCCGGTAGTTATACCGGCCGGTTTAATAGATAGACCAGCATTATGAAGATGAAATTATAAAATGTATCGGGTTGGTGTTAAACACCTTTGCTGTATACACGTTTGGTCAATCAATGAGGTATGTTCTGTACATTATTTTTTGTACAAACACTTGATTACTCAGCTCAAGTACTATATACTTCTTGGATATTATGACATGTTTAGCGGTAAACCGCTAGACACTTTTTAAGTTTTTTGGACCCAGGAAGGCAAGTCATCATAGGCTATGCATAAAATATATCCTGAAGGGCGGCACAGATTGTCACAAAGTGTTATGAAACATGCTCGATGGCATGGCAGATAAACAAAGTTTCAGCTATCCTATTACATGAAGCTTCAAAGTGGCTCAAACAGTACCATTGTTTTTCACAGTAGCCATGTAAACCGGCGACCGGATCAGGACTCTTCATCACGACGGTTTGACGGTTGCGGATCAGTTGGTGTAGGCACTTCTTCATCCCTCCCCAGCCGCTGGAAATCAGCCGTTGACCAATCGATTCCAGTTAAAGCTTGGAACACTGCTTCCTCATGGATAAGATCAGAAGGGTTAATATCAGGGGCATAAGTGTGCTTACGAATCGGAGGCACAAGTTCTTCGACTTCATGGATCTCGTCCAGCTATCTTCTCCCTTCTGCATCATAAAACGGTTGAAAATGGGACAAATCGGTGTCCTCAGCCAATTTGCTGGCCGCTGGCCGCATCTGTTTGGTCAGCCGCCGAAGATCATCATTGTCAAAGTTTGAACCATCTTCTTTAACGCCTGGATATCCTTTAATGATATCCTCCGCTTCAAGGTCTGGAATCCAGGCCTTGGCTCGAATAAGGGCGGTTAATGCTCCTACTCTCGCAGCGGCTCTTTTCAACTTGACAATACGCGCCGGTAACATGCTCAGCTTCTCAAGGGTCTCTTTAATCAACGTTGGCGCCGGTTTGTTATAAGCCGCTGTACTAATGGCTCGCTGAGATCCAGAGTATAGCTGCTCAACTAATGCATATGCCGCTTTGAGCTTCATCCGCATATCTGCACCAAGATGGGTGATCCGAGTTCCTGCCAAAGATTTTAACAACATTTTGGTCAGTTTTAAGATTCATTGACTGGTGCAACATACATAAGAAGATACTTACCAAAGATAGCAGAGGTCATAGTGTTGTTTTGGCTCTTCAAACCGGCTAGTTCTTCAACCACCGGTTTCAGGGCTTCCTCGGCATCTATAACTCTTTTGGTCAAACCGGCTTTTTCGGTTTCCCATTCAACACGATCTTGATTAAAGGATTCTTTCAATTCTTCCATTCCGGCCAGGGCCCGCGTCAGCTCCTCTTTGGCTTCTGCAGCTTCGGCTTGTTGAGACTTCACATTTTCTTGCAAGTCAGAGTTTTGGGCATCTTTGCTTCTCAGCTCAGCCTGCAACATTGAAGGTATATTCAACAAAGAAACATATTTATGCACTAAGTATAAAGCATATAACAAGTTATCCACTTCATACTTGGGGGCTAATGCCTATTTGCTCTCAAATACTACCCTCTATGCAAGTCTCCAAAACAATGCAAGCATTATCCTTGACACTTGGGGGCTAATGTACGTTTGTTCTAAACCGGCTGCCGGGGTACTGATCCACGGGTACCTATGGGACCGGCGGACCGGGTCCCTTTCGGTTCGGCGGGGGCGGAGATCGTGCAAAGAGCGGATCAAGGCGATGCACGCGAGCGATTTACCCAGGTTCGGGCCGCACGGATGCGCAAAACCCTACTCCTGCTTTGTGGTTTGTATTGATTTCTTGCTTGGGAGCGCGGAGTGCTACAGTACACACCCGCAGCTAACAAGACCGAGCGTGAGTGTTCGAACCCCCCTCTACGTTGCACACGGGCCTCCTTTTATATGCTCAAGGGGTTACCGACAGGTGGCAACAGAGGTAAAGGGTAAAAATGGAAAGGTGCTGTGGTAGGCACAGCTACCTGCTACAGTGTATCATACCTAACCCTGACGGCAGGGGACAAGGGCCTTAAATGCCCGTCTGTGTCGCCTAAACAGTGCGAAAAGGGACTGCCAGGGACGCCACCGTTCGCCACGATGGCGATCTTGTCAGCGCCGCTTGCCACCGCACGCCGCTGGCTGCACCGCCTCCCGCCACGTACGCCTGGAAGGGCCCCAGAGCGATGTCGCGTCCGGGAGCTTCGTCGCTCACCGGGTCTTGCCGGAACGCGTGGTGCACCGCGGCAAGTTCCTTGAAATGCCTTGGTGGCCTTCCCGGCAAGCTCCTCTTGCCGGGGTCTTGTCTTCTTGACTTGGACACTTTGTTCTTGAATGGCTCCAAAGGAACCACGGAGGATTTGGCGGTCACCCGGCAAGCCTTGCCGCGGGATGCTGCGACTGCCCGTGCACAAGTTCGGGATACTAGGGTACCCCTACTCTAGTACACCGACAGGAGCCCCCGGGCCTGGGCCATACACGGTGCCGAGCGTGTTGGGCCAGGCCCAAAACAGGGCACGGGCACGCGCGGCCTAGGTTACGCCGTATCTCTCTCCGTATCCACCGCGCCCTCCCCGAACGGCACGCGTTGAATGCGGCGTCGTGGGAGAGGTCGTGGGGTTTCTTTATTCGGAAATGCGGAACGTCCGCCCCCTCCCCTTATAAGCAGGGGAAACAGGGGCAGTTGGCCCACTCGCCCGTTGCCGTTCCCAATCTCAGAAATCTCCGCCGCTCCCTTGCCTCCCCAAAGCTGAGAGAGAGAGAGCAGCGCTCCGCCCCCCATCGCCACTAGCACCACCAACGCCGTCGACCTCCTCCACTACTTCCGCCATGGCTCCAAAAGCCGACAAGGGGAAGACCGTGAAGACGACCGAGGCGCAGCGGCTCGCGGCGCTGCGGAAGGAGCGGTCCGTTTTCCCCCCCAAGCTCGGCGCGAAGGAGCTGAGGGAGAACTACTATCTGTTCTGGTCGGCGGAGACGCGCGCGCATCCGCGCACAAAGGTTCTCCCCGCCGCCGCTTGGAAGAAGGCTCCGAATGGGTACCCCTTCTTCGCATTGTTCTTCTATTGCGGGCTCTGCCCGCCCTTCTCTGATTTCTTCTGCGACATCATGAACACCTATGGATTCCATCTCCTTGACTTCACCCCCAACGCCGTCCTGACAATGGCAGTTTTCGCACACCTCTGCGAAAACTTTGTCGGAGTCCTTCCCAACGTAGCCCTCTTCCGCCACTTTTTCATACCCCGAGTAGAGAGAGGAGAGCCTCTATCCGGCGGGATTGCCTGGATCTCAAGGCCCGGCAAGAAAGAGACCTATCTGGAGGGAGAATTCCGCGGCAAGTGGGAGGAGTGGAGAGCTGATTGGTGCTGGATTGACGAGGAGAGCCCGCAGCCATTTACCATCCGACGCCGAACCCCAGTAGCACGCGGCAGCGATTGGAGTGACATGGCTCCGGAGGACGCCAGGCTGAAGATTGCCGTCACCAGGATCCTGCGCCTGAGGCTTGCCGGGCTTACTGTTGGCGCTGTTGGCGCAGACTTCCTTCGCCGCCGCATCGCCCCCCTGCAGGAACGGGGGAGGCCCACTTGGGAGTTCAAGAACGCGGCAGACATCATGAGGCTGCGGCCAGGCCTCAATTACAACTTCACAGTCCTGGAGCTCAACGCGATGCTGCAGGAGCTGTTCAAATATGACCCCCAGCATCCCGAGGTGTTCAGGTTGCCGGGGGGCGTCGTGCCTTTGTGCAACAATTCCGCGCTCGACCGCATCCGTGCAATGATGCCGGAGTGCGACTCGCACGGGATTGTGCCAACTTGGCAGGAGCCTGCAGACGAGGTCGTGCAGCAATTCTTCGACGACTTGGTGGAAGTGCCAATCCGCCTCGACGAGAAGGACGGCCTCACCCGCGACACCACGGATGCGGAGATGGCGCTCATCGCCACTAGGCTGGAGGAGGCAGCGGCAGCCGCAGCCGCGGGCGAGTTCGGGTTCACTGTGGAGGAGGCCGATGCAGCAGAAGCGGCAAGCCGTGCCGAGCGAGGGGAGCCTGCCGGCAAGAAGGGGCTTGCCGGGCAAGACACCGAGCCGAGCGAGCCCGCCAAGGACACGAGCGGCTCGTTGCAAATCGACTCTTCTTCCACCTCGTCTTCAGACAGCCCACCAGAAGCAGAGCCTCCATCCCCACCAAGAAGGCGTCTCCGCAAGGTTGGTGATGTGGCGGAGCGGCAAGCGGGCCAACAGTCGCCACGCCGCGTGACACGCTCGACCACGGCAAACACCGTTGCCGCGGGAGCGCCTCATGCTACGACGGCAACTGGAGCGGAGTCTAGCCGGACCACCGCTTCAGTCCCTGCCGCTACTCACGCCGCGCCGACAGCCGGAGCGGGGTCGTCTCAGACCGCCGCCACTGCTCCCGCCAAGCGGCCAAGGGAAGCTTCTCCTCCGCCTCCTCGCGCCGGGCGCGCCCAGGCTTCGACTTCTCCGCGTTAAGCTCCGACGAGGAAGAAGAAGAAGAGTAAGCTTCTCTTGTTGTACTTGCATTTCTTCAACTCTTGCTGTTGGTCTTGTTTCTCACTTGCTTTTCCCTGAATCTGTTCCTCTTTAGGACTCTGGCCCAGAGAGCGGCAAAGAGAGCTAAGGCCCCGGTGATCATCATCGAGGACGAGCCCACTGCGACAACAGGTGGCGCGCCCGAGACAACCTTGCCGGAGCCGGCGACTTTCCTCCATGGCAGCCCCCAGCGTAAGTGTGTGAATTATTTTCCGCGGCGAGGCGCGCATGGGTACTTGTCTTTGCTGATATCTGCTTGTTGACTTGTGTAGGAGCCGAGCAGCCCCACCAGGAGCCAAGGGAGAATCCCCCGACAAGGGAGAATTCTCCGGCAAGGGAAGGCTTCCCGGTGAGGGAGAAGTCTCCGGCAAGGGAGGGTTCTCCGGCGAGGGACAGCGCCAGCGGCCCCCCGACGACGGAGACCACGACCGCAGAGCCTGGTGCAGGTACTCCCCTTGCTTCAAAACTTCTCTTGGATCCTTCTTTTCTTGATCTTTATGGGTTTCTGCTGGATTCTGTTTGACTCTTCTCCCCTTTTCCGGCCGTCAGATCCATCCGCTGCGGAGCAGATGGAGACAGAGGTCGCCGCCGACGAAGCAGCCGGTGCTGGAGACGCCACCGGCGCAGAGGCCGCCAAGGCTGACGCCGCAGCAACTGGCGAGGAATCTGGCGATCGTACTGACGGCCCAGAGGCCGCAGGAGCGCCAGGCGCTACGCCGACCGCCGACCCATCCGCCGAAGCCGCAGCGCCAAGTTCCAAGGAGCCCCAGCCGGGCGTTTATTTGAAGGCCGGCGACGACGTCTTCATCAATCTTCCCTGGGCATCAAGCTCCAGAGCGCCGGTCGAGGGGGAGGTCTTCGACGGAGAAGTGCTCGCCTCCGCGGGGCTGAAGCTGGTCGACGCGCCAAGCAGCAGCAGCAACGAGCCCGAAGAAGAGCGGCTGCTGCGCAGGTTGATGTCGCTCTACCGCGCGCGACAAGCCAAGCTGGAGTCCCGCGAGGCGCTTGTCGCGAAGGCGGGAGCAGACATTGAAAAGCGCGCGGAAGAGCTCGGGGGTTTCCACCGGGAAGCCCTCCGATCCCTGGCGGAGGAGCGGGAGCAGCTCGCTGAAGCGCGGAAGGTCCTTTCTCCTCGAGAAGGCTGAAGCCGAAGAGCGCCAGCGACTTGCCGCTGTGAAGCTAGCCGCGGAAGAGGGCGAGCTGGCGCAGCGGAAGGTCAATCTCGACGCCCACGAGGAGGAGCTTGCCTCGCGCGAGGAGAAGCTTGGCGGAGCCCTCAAGCAAGCGGAGGACGCTGCCGCCGCCGCCGAGGCCGCCAAGGAGGAGTTGAAGACGAAGGTGGCGCGGCTGGAGGCCGATCTCTCCGAGAAGGGCAAGGAGCTCAGCGCCGTCCCAAGGTCTCCAACGTGGATCTTGAGTTGAAGCTAACCACTTTGACCAAGACTCTGGACAGCGCCAAGAAGCGGGAGGCGGCCTTGAAGGAGGAAATCAAGGCCGACAAGGCGCTGCTGGAGAGCGCTGCCACCGCCCAGAACACCTTCAGGGAGACTGTGACGCACTGGACGGAGAGTCTGGTGAACGCCGCCACAGATATCGACAAGGAGCTGGCGCAGCTGGGGATGGAAGATCTTGGGTATCCCTCCGACGACAACCTCCAGCCCAGCGCCAAGCTCGTCCTATTCTTCAAGGGCGTGGCGACGGCCCTTCAGCGACTCCGAGAGAGGATCCCCAAGCAACTAGCTGACGAGTCGCGCGAGATCTGCGCAGGAGCCCTCGAGAAAGTGTTGATGAAGGTGGCCTTCCGCAATCCGGGCCTCCGCCTCACCAACATCCTCAGGTCCTTGCCGCCAGAAGCTGATCTGGAGGAGCTCAAGGCCCTTGTCGCACCCATTGTGGACAAGGTGAGCGGGATCAAGCGGGTCGAAGGCGATCGCGTAGATTAGGCCGCTCATTTCTTCTTTTCTTGTCGCTGCCCATCATGTCATGAAAACAATCTGTTAGAGCTGCGACAAGCTATCTTTGTAATGTAACTTGATTGTGGGCAATGATTGCAACGTTACTCCCTTTACTTGATTCCTCCCTTTGTATGTTTTTGCCCTACGCTTTTAGGGAACTTGCCGGTGCAGGCACCTGAGCCGCGAGCGCTGAGTGCGGAACGTCAGCAGCCTGCTGGCGGTGCCGCTACCGGCAAGAAACCTTGTCGCAACTAGTTGCAGCTCACTTAAGTTGCTGAGCGAACTCGAAACAAAGTAAGGGCGCTAGCGGCTCACTTAAGTTGCTGAGCGGACTCGAAGCAAAGTAAGGGCGCTAGCAGCTCACTTAAGTTGTTGAGCGGACTCGAAACAAAGTAGGGGCGCAACTAGCTATGAGTTGGTTCCTCCGCGCACAGGTTTCCCATACAAAGTGTGGTCGTTCAAGGGAGATAACTTAAAATTTAAAAAATTTGATTGCTCAAACTTTGGCAACTTAGCTTTTCTGTTGTTTGCTTCCCGGCAAGGCGAAACTTTCTTGAACGACGCCTGGCCCATACCATCCATCGTCTTCTCCTTCCCCCCCGGCAAACTTGTGGGCGAGGGGAACCTTGCTTTCAAAAGGAAGAAGAGACAATACAGATATGGAGCTTTACGGCTCGTTATTGCTTACCGTGGAGTAGGTGCTGCACAAAGTGTCAGATCATATATGCCAGAAAAAATAGAAAGCATAAAATTGACAAAATGTGCGGAGCACATGAGCTTTACTTATGCACGGGGATCTGCGCCCGGCTTTGTACAAAGGATTACATGCAACAGCGGCAAGACTTGTACAAAAGGTGGTTGCCGGAACAGGTTCCGACAACCGCGCCTTACGGGTAAAACTTACGAAGATGCTCAATGTTCCAGGAGTTGCTCACCGGAATGCCATCTTCGGTCTCAAGGCGGACAGCGCCAGGCCTAGTGACTCGTTTCACCCGGTAAGGGCCTTCCCACTTCGGCGTCAACTTGTTGGAATTCTTGGCGGACTGAACGCGCCGAAGAACAAGGTCGCCTTCCTCGAGACTTCTGGCGTTAACTTTGCGGCTATGGTAGCGGCGCAAAGCTTGCTGGTAGCGAGCAGCTCGCACAGCAGCCTGAAGACGGTCTTCCTCAAGGAGCAGCGCGTCATCTTGTCGCAGCCGCTCTTGCTCGAGCTCATCATAAGCGAGCACTCGAGGTGACCCGTATACGAGTTCCGTGGGGATAACTGCCTCTGCTCCATAGACTAGAGCAAAAGGTGTCTGTCCAGTGGCTCGATTTGGCGTCGTTCTGATCGACCAAAGAACCACCGGCAGCTCCTCGATCCAGTTTCTTCCGCACTTGTGCAGCCTGTCGAAAGTTCTGGTCTTGAGCCCGCGCAGCACTTCAGCATTTGCCCTCTCCGCTTGACCGTTGCTTCTCGGGTGAGCAACAGAAGCGAAGCAGACCTTGGCGCCAAGATCTTGGACGTACTGCATGAAGGTGGCGGCTCGTGAAATTGTCGTGCCGTCTGTGTCGGTCGATTTATCCTGTTAGGATCCCGAAGCGGCAAACAATCGACCTGAAGAACTTGACTGCTGACTGTGCTGTCACCTTCCTCACTGGTTCCACTTCCGGCCACTTTGTGAACTTGTCGATTGCAACGTACAAGTACTCAAAGCCCCCGACAGCTCGGGGAAAGGGGCCGAGGATGTCGAGCCCCCAGACCGAAAATGGCCAGGATAAAGGGATCGTCTGGAGAGCTTGAGCTGGTTGGTGTATCTGCTTGGAATGAAACTGACACGCTTCACACTTGGTTACTTGTGCAGTTGCATCCTGGAGGGCTGTTGGCCAGAAGAAACCTTGCCGGAAAGCTTTACCGACAAGTGCTCTTGCGCCAATGTGGTGACCACATATGCCTCCATGTATTTCTGCCAACAGCTTTTGTCCATCTTCCCGGGGAATACACTTCAATTTCACACCGTTGAGTCTTCTTCTGTACAGTGTCTTGTCGACAAACTGGTACATACTTGACTGCCGGGCTACTCTCTCCGCTTCTTCTTGCTCTTCGGGAAGTCCTCCTGTCTGAAGGAAATGGACAATCTGCTGTGCCCATGCTGGAGCTTGTGGCTCGACAACAAGGACTAAAGGCAAATCTGCTGCTGCGGGAACATCCGCTTCCACGGCAAGAACCTGCGGCTCTGCCGGAGCTTGACGTTCCCCGGACAAGCTTGCCGGAGCAAAACTTGTCGGGAGCTTCTGCTTCAACGGAACAAACCCTAGGGCTTGCCGGAGCAGACTGCTCCTCAGCACTCTTGGCGTTGATCTTGGGGACCTTCTTGGCGGCGGCTTCGGGAAGCTCTGCCGGCAAATAGTCACCAGAAACCAACTTCCTCTTCTTGCTCTGTCCAGTTGATGGCGTTACGGACGGCTGAGTCAGCTTGAGCACAAAGATCCCTGGTTCCACAGGTAACTTAAGTGCGGCACACTTTGACAGGCCATCTGCAATGGCGTTCTGAGCTCTTGGAACATGCTCCATTTGTAGGCCGTCAAAGTGTTCTTCTAGCTTTCTCACTTCGTCGACGTAAGCTTCCATCAACGGACTCTGATAACTCTTGTTTACTTGGCGGACGACAAGCTGTGAGTCACCCCTGACAATGAGCTTCTTGATCCCAAGGTCTGCCGCGATCCGGAGACCGGCAAGCAAGCCCTCATATTCTGCAGTATTGTTCGTTGCTTGCTCCTTGGGGAAGTGCATCTGGACTACGTACTTGAGGTGCTCACCGGTGGGTGCGACAAGCAGCACGCCAGCGCCGGCGCCTTGCAGCGAAAAGGCACCATCAAAGTACATCAGCCACTCTTTGCTTGCTTCCTTGTCGGGGATGCTCGTTTCTGGAATTTCTTCATCTGGTGTTGGCGTCCATTCTGCTATGAATTCTGCCAATGCTCTGCTCTGGATAGTTGAAGTGCTTTCAAACTTGAGGCCAAAGCTTGACAGTTCCAGTGCCCACTCAACAATCCTGCCTGTCGCTTCTGGATTCTGCAGTATCCTCTTCAGCGGAAAGCGAGTGACAACTGTGATCTCATGTGCTTGGAAGTAATGGCGCAGCTTTCTCGAGGCCATGAGAAGGCCGAAAAGCAATTTCTGCACACCAGAGTACCTTGACCTAGCCCCCTGCAGAAGGGAACTGACAAAGTAAACTGGGCGCTGCACCATCTTCTTGTGTATCTCGTCGTGTATCTGCGCAGATCCATCTTTGTCGGGACCAGAGCTTGTCGGGGAAGCTCCCTGCTTGTCGCTGGATGCGCTTGCCGCGGTTGCTGGCTCATCATCTGCCTCCCTCTCTGCTACTAACGCAGCACTAACCACTTGATTGGTTGCCGCTATGTACAGCAGCAACTTCTCTTGTGGCTTAGGTGCGACAAGTATTGGAGGGGAGGACAGGTATCTCTTCAGGTCTTGCAGCGCAGCCTCCGCTTCCGGAGTCCATTCATTGGACCTGCCTTTTTCAATAATTTGAAAAACGGCAGGGCGCGCTCAGCAGACCGAGAGATAAACCTGCTGAGAGCAGCCACGCAACGCGCAAGTTTCTGTACATCCTTGACGCGCTTTGGTGCTTCAATCTGCTCAATGGCCTTGATCTTGTCGGGATTGGCTTCAATTCCCCGCTGAGACACGAAGAACCCGAGAAGCTTGCCGGAGGGAACTCCAAACACACACTTCTCTGGGTTGAGCTTGAGGCTGATCTTGCGCAGATTTGCAAAGGTCTCGTCTAAATCTTGAATCAGGGTTGCTCTGTCCTTGCTCTTGACCACTATATCATCCATGTAGGCTTCCACATTTCTGTGTATTTGTGGCTCAAGAGCAACATGGACTACTCTTGCAAATGTCGAACCAGCATTTTTTAATCCGAAAGGCATCCGTACGAAACAGTACGTGCCACATGGAGTAATAAATGCGGTCTTCTCCTCATCCTCTTCTGCCATGAAGATCTGATGATATCCTGAGTATGCGTCAAGAAATGAAAGCAAATCACATCCGGCTGTGGAGTCAACAATCTGGTCAATGCGCGGCAAAGGAAATGGGTCTTTGGGACAAGCTTTGTTAACATCGGTAAAATCGATACAAAGTCTCCATTTCCCGTTTGCCTTGCGCACGACTACAGGATTGGCCAACCACGTGGGATGGAGCACTCCTCTGACAAGGCCTGCTGCTTCCATTTCTTGATCTCTTCTGCAATGAATTCTTGGCGCTCCACTGCCTGCTTCCTGACTTTCTGCTTGACGGGCCGCGCATGGGACAAACGGCAAGGTGGTGCTCAATCACTTTCCTGGGAACACCGGGGATGTCAGACGGCTGCCATGCAAACACGTCGACATTCGCCCGCAGGAAAGTAACGAGCGCGCTTTCCTATTTAGGGTCGAGCGTGGCACTGATGGTGAAGGTACCACCAGTGCCGTCCTCCTTGGCGGATACCTCTTCGTCTCTGGCGGAGCTGCCATCGTCTTCTTGCACTTGCCGGTGGAGCTCGATGGTGCGTCCTCGACGGCAGCGCAGCACTCCGAAGAGGTGCGCTTGCCGGAGTGGGCATCAGAACTCTTGCCGGACTTGGTCTTCTTCCCCCCGGGAGCTTCAGCGGCAAGTGGATTGCGATCTGCCGTGGCTGCTGCTTCCCGGTAGATCTTGTCGGCACAGATAAGAGCATCCTTCTTGTCGCCAGGGACAGAAATGACGCTTATCGGGCCTGGCATCTTCAGCATGTTATATGCGTAGTGAGAGGCTGCCATGAACTTGGCGAGTGCTGGACGGCCAAGTATCCCATTGTAAGGCAATGGAATATCGGCAACGTCAAATGTGACCCTCTCAGTCCTGAAGTTTAGCTCGCTGCCAAATGTTACCTGGCAGCGTGACCTTCCCCTTCGGCTTGCTCCTTCCCGGATTGATTCCTTGGAATGTGCCGGTCTCTTCGAGCTCGCTGTCAGGGATCTGGAGTTTTTGGAGTACAGCGGAGGAGATCAGGTTCAAGCCGGCCCCGCCGTCAACTAGCATCTTGGTGACTTTGAGGTTGCGGATAGTTGGTGAAACCAACATCGGCAAACACCCGACCGCAGTTGTGCGATCAGGGTGATCCTCAATGTCAAAGATGATAGGCGTGCTGGACCACTTCAGAAGCTTGCGTGATTCGATAGGTGGTTCTGCTGCATTAACTTCCCGCACCCACTGTTTGAGTTGGCGGTGCGAGGTATGCAGAGAAGCACCACCGTCAACGCACAAGACCTCTGTGGCTTTCTGAAACTCCTGCTCACTGGTCTCAACATCATCCATGTCTTCGTCATCGTCGTCGTCTTCATCGTTGTCGCGGCCGCGGGGAGGTCTGTCTCCTTGCCGCTGCTTGGCCTTACCGCGGCGTCCTCCTCGGCCGGCGCGCTTCTTGCCAGATTCTGCAGCGCCACCTTGGGCCCTCTCCTTGTCTCGCCGCTCGTACTCAGCCTTTTGCTGCTGGACAAGCTGCTCGACCTTTTTGCAGCTCTGGAGGTCATGGCCCTTGGTACGGTGAATCTTGCAGTATTGCTTGTCGGAGCCGTCCTGCTTTGTCGGCGGCTGGCCACAGCTTGGCAGTTGGCGCACGCGGCAATCTCCTTGCGGAGCTACCAACTTTGGCCTTCTTGGCGCCACCTTCGTTGCCGGGCTGCTCAACGACTAGCACCTCTTTGCCTTTCTTCTTCCTGTTCCGCCGCCGGTTTTTCTTTGCCGGGGCAATATCCTCACTGTCAGATCCTTCTGCTCCCGTCTTCTCTCTGGGGAGTCTCCTCCCTTCTCAGCGCGTGCACACTTGTCGGCAGCATATAGCTCAACTGACGTCTCTGATCCTGCACATTCGCCATCTCCTCCCGCATCCTGCGGTTACGCACGTTCTGATGAAATGCGCTGATGACCGCGGCGGGGTGGATGTCTGGGATGTTGTACTGTACACGGCTGAACCTCTGAATATATTTGTGCAGGGGCTCTCCTTCCTTCTGGACGAGCAGATGAAGATCACTCTCTTGGCCATGAGGTTTGTGGCCGCCTGTAAAGGCGCCGACAAACTGATGGCATAAATCAGCCCAGGAGGATATGGAGTTGTCCGGCAAGTGCATGAGCCAGGACCTGACGTTGGGCTTGAGCACCAACGGGAAGTAGTTGGCAAGGATCTTGTCGTCCCGCCCCCCAGCAGCCGGCCCCGCGATAGTGTAGATGCTGAGGAACTCCGACGGATGCGACTTGCCGTCGTACTTCTCTGGTACATCTGGTTTGAAATTCTTCGTACTGGGCCACTGGACTTGCCGCAGCTCACGAGTGAACGCAGGGCAACCTACCGCGTACGGCAAGTCGCCTGGTTCCCCTGGCGCATGCATGTCAACAGAGGGCCCAGCGCGCGGTCTGATTGACGCCGCGCTTCTCTTCCGGCGCTCGATTGCGAGTTACGAGCATCTTCTTGTTGTCATTCTTGAAGAACTTGGCGCTGATCGGCCAGTCTTGTCGTCTCTGGCTCGTGCCTGGCTGGCTTGCCGCGGCTGAGACGTGCTCGGCTGCCGTGGAGTGTCGCCGTTGGCGAAGCCGATGAGACTCTGGATGGTGGCCCTCCAATCGTCGATCTTGTCCGCCGCTGGAGGGTAATCTAGGAGCAGCTGAGCTCGCGCCAAAGCTTCTGCTGCAGTGGCGGGTGGCGGTGGCGAACGGTGCGAGGAGCGGGATATGCTCGGACTTCTAACTATGTTAGAAGGAGCAGTATCCTGTCCAGGCGACCGTGTCTCGCTCGCGCCAGACCGTGTCTCGCTCGCGCCAGCAGGTTGACGTGCATGGTGGTCTGACGCTCCGAGACCCCAGCTCGGATCTTGGTCTAGCGAACGCATGGCCGTGAGTACATGACGCCGAGTCCCGGCGCCTCCTGAGACCGGGCGCGGTGCATGCACGGACGCCGAGGTCTTGGAGTGCGCCCGGTCGTTGTTGGGAGCCGGCTACGCCGCCGGTGGGCAGCGCAGCCTTGTCCTTGGACCTGGCAGCACCGTGAGCTCCCTCGTCAACGCGCGTTCTTCCGCCGGCGCCCGCCCCATCAGCCGTTTGCTCCGGCGATGGTGGGTTCGGCGCGGACGGAGCAGCTGCCTCCGAAACCTTCTTCGGCGGCATGTTGATGAAGATGATGGAGATCTAACTCGCGAGAATGCCGGATCTGGTTCACACAACTTCGACGCCCCCTACCTGGTGCGCCAAAGATGCCGGGGTACTGATCCACGGGCGCCTATGGGACCGGCGGACCGGGTCCCTTTCGGTTCGGTGGGGGCGGAGGTCGTGAAAAGAGCAAATCGAGGCGAGCACGCGAGCGATTTACCCAAGTTCGGGCCGCACGGATGCGTAAAACCCTACTCCTGCTTTGTGGTTTGTATTTATTTCATGCTCGGGAGCGCGGAGTGCTACAGTACACACCAGCAGCTAGCAGACCGAGCGTGAGTGTTCGAACCCCCCTCTACGTTGCACACGGGCTCCTTTTATATGCTCAAGGGGTACGACAGGTGCAACGGAGGAAAGGGCAAAAATGGAAAGGTGCTGTGGGTAGGCACAGGCTACCTGCTACAGTGTATCATACCTAACCCTGACGGCAGGGGACAAGGGCGGGCCTTAAATGCCCGTCTGTGTCGCCTAAACAGTGCGAAAAGGGACCGCCAGGGACGCCACCGTTCGCAACGATGGCGAACTTGTCAGCGCCGCTTGCCACCGCACGCCGCTGGCTGCACAGCCTCCCGCCACGTACGCCTGGAAGGGCCCCAGAGCGACACGTTGGTGGATGTGCTGGAGCACGGGCCTAGGGAGGTGGCTTGCCGCGACAAGCGCCTTGCCGCGGTCATTGTCTTGTCGCGTCCGGGAGCTTGTCGCTCACCGGGCCTTGCCGGGACGCGTGGCGCGCCGCGGCAAATTCCTTGAGATGCCTTGGGCGGTCTTCCCGGCAAGCTCCTCTTGCCGGGGTCTTGAGGTGCCTTGGTTGGCCTTCCCGGCAAGCTCCTCTTGCCGGGGTCTTGACTTGGATACTTTGTTCTTGAACGGCTCCAAAGGAACCACAGAGGACCTTGGCGGTCACCCGGCAAGCCTTGCCGCGGGATGCTGCGACTGCCCGTGCACAAGTTCGGGATACTAGGGTACCCCTACTCTAGTACACCGACAGGAGCCCCCGGGCCTGGGCCATACACGGTGCCGAGCGCTGTTGGGCCAGGCCCAAAACAGGGCACGGGCACGCGCGGCCTAGGTTACGCCGTATCTTTCTCCGTATCCACCGCGCCCTCCCCGAACGGCACGCGTTGAATGCGGAATCGTGGGAGAGATCGTGGGTGGTTATTTTATTCGGAAATGCGGAACGTCCGCCCCCTCCCTCTTTATAAGCAGGGGAAACGGGGGCAGTTCGCACATTCGCCCGTTGCTGCTTCCAATCTCAGAAATCTCCGCCGCTCCCTCGTCTTCCCAGAGCAGAGAAAGAGAGAGCAGCGCCCCGCCCCCCATCGCCGCCAGCATCACCAACGACGTCGACCTCCTCCACTGCTTCCGCCATGGCTCCAAAAGCCGACAAGGGGAAGGCCGTGAAGTCGACCGAGGCGCAACGGCTCACGGCGCTGTGGAAAGAGCGGTCCGTCTTCCCCCCAAGCTTGGCGCGAAGGAGCTGAGGGAGAACTACTACGTTTTCTGGTCGGCGGAGATGCGCGCGCATCCGCACACAAAGGTACTCCCCGCAGCCGCTTGGAAGAAGGCTCCGAATGGATACCCCTTTTTTGCTCTGTTCTTCTACTGCGGGCTCTGCCCGCCTTTCTCTGATTTCTTCTGCGACATCATGAATACCTACGGATTCCACCTCCTTGACTTCACCCCCAATGCCGTCCTGAGCATGGCAGTTTTCGCACATCTCTGCGAAAACTTTGTCGGAGTCCTTCCCAACGTAGCCCTCTTCCGGCACTTCTTCATACCCCGAGTAGAGAGAGGAGAGGCTCTATCTGGCGGAATCGCCTGGATCTCAAGGGCCGGCAAGAAGGAAACGTATCTGGAGGGAGAATTCTGCGGCAAGTGGGAGGAGTGGAGGGCAGATTGGTGCTGGATTGACGAGGAGAGCCCACAGCCATTCACCACCCGGCGCCGAACCCCAGTAGCACGCGGCAGCGATTGGAGCGACGTGGCCCCGGAAGACGACAGGCTGAAGATTGCTGTCACCAGGATCTTGCGCCTCAGGCTTGCCGGGCTTACTGTTGGCGCTGTTGGCGCAGACTTCCTTCGCCGCCGCATCGCCCCCCTACAGGAACGGGGGAGGCCCACTTGGGAGTTCAAGAACGCGGCAGACATCATGAGGCTGCGGCCGGGCCTCAACTACAACTTTACAGTCCTGGAGCTCAACGCAATGCTCCAGGGAGCTCTTCAAATATGACCCCCAACATCCTGAGGTGTTCAGGTTGCCGGGGGGCGTCGTTCCGTTGTGCAACAATTCCGCGCTCGACCGCATCCGTGCAATGATGCCGGAGTGAGACTCGCACGGGATTGTGCCAACTTGGCAGGAGCCTGCAGACGAGGTCGTGCAGCAGTTCTTCGACGACTTGGTGGAAGTGCCAATCCGCCCCGACGAGAAGGACGGCCTCACCCGCGACACCACGATGCGGAGATGGCGCTCATCGCCACTAGGCTGGGGAGGGGGCGGCAGCCGCAGCCGCGGGCGAGTTCGGATTCACTGTGGAGGAGGCTGATGCAGCGGAAGCGGCAAACCGTGCCGAGCGAGGGGAGCCCGCCGGCAAGAAGGAGCTTGCCGGGCGTGACGCCGAGCCGAGCGAGCCTGCCAAGGACACGAGCGGCTAGTTGGAAATCAACTCTTCTTCCTCCTCATCTTCGAGCAGCTTACCGCAAGCAGAGCCTCCGTCCCCACCAAGAAGGCATCTCCGCAAGGTCGGTGACGTGGTGGAGTGGCAAGCAGGTCAACAGTCGCTGCGCCGTGTGACACGCTCTATCGCGGCAAACACCGTTGCCGTGGGAGCGCCTCATGCTGCGACGGCAACTGGAGCGGAGTCTAGCCGGACCACCGCTTCAGTCCCTGCCGCTACTCACGCCGCGCCGACAGCCGGAGCGGGGTCGTCTCAGACCACCGCCACCGCTCCCGCCAAGCGGCCAAGGGAAGCTACCCCTCCGCCTCCCCTACCTGGCGCGCCAAAGATGCCGGGGTACTGATCCACGGGCACCTATGGGACCGGCGGACCGGGTCCCTTTCGGTTCGGCGGGGGCGGAGATCGTGCAAAGAGCGGATCGAGGCGATGCACGCGAGCGATTACCCAGGTTCGGGCCGCACGGATGCGTAAAACCCTACTCCTGCCTTGTGGTTTGTATTGATTTCTTGCTCGGGAGCACGGAGTGCTACAGTACACACCCGAAGCTAACAAAGACCGAGCGTGAGTGTTCGAACCCCCTCTACGTTGCACACGGGCCTTCTTTTATATGCTCAAGGGGTTACCGACAGTGGCAACGGAGGTAAAGGGCAAAAATGGAAAGGTGCTGTGGTAGGCACAGCCTACCTGCTACAGTGTATCATACCTAACCCTGACGGCAGGGGACAAGGGCCTTAAATGCCCGTCTGTGTTGCCTAAACAGTGCGAAAAGGGACCGCCAGGGACGCCACCGTTCGCCACGATGGCGATCTTGTCAGCGCCGCTGCCACCGACGCCGCTGGCTGCACAGCCTCCCGCCACGTACGCCTGGAAGGGCCCCAGAGCGACACGTTGGTGGATGTGCTGGAGCGCGGGCCCAGGGAGGTGGCTTGCGTGCGGCAAGCGCCTTGCCGCGGTCGTTGTCTTGTCGCGTCCGGGACCTTGTCACTCACCGGGGCCTTGCCGGGACGCGTGGCGCGCCGCGGCAAATTCCTTGAGATGCCTTGGGTGGCTTCCCGGCAAGCTCCTCTTGCCGGGGTCTTGAGGTGCCTTGGTTGGCCTTCCCGGCAAGCTTCTCTTGCCGGGGTCTTGACTTGGATACTTTGTCTTGAACGGCTCCAAAGGAACCACAGGGGACCTTGGCGGTCACCCGGCAAGCCTTGCCGCGGGATGCTGCGACTGCCCGTGCACAAGTTCGGGATACTAGGGTACCCCTACTCTAGTACACCGACACCGGCGGTGTGGATTAAAAACCGGATTAACTTGCCAAGTTAAACCGGCCTTTGGGGGCTATGCTGCAGTAACGTTATCTAATTTTTCAAACATGAGTCTTATCTATGATTGAGGACACGCCTTGGCAAGGATCAATGATGGGATGCTTAAAGTGTTACAAAGACCCGGTTTATGATTGACAATCATAAAACGGCTCTTGGAGGCTACTTGGAATAGTATTTCATCTATAAATCAATGTGCAAGGGAGAAGCATTTACCTCATATCGTTCTTTCATCAAATTCACCAAACCGGCTTCATAATCCCGGTTTGAGTGCAGACGGTTCAAGAAGCCGGAATGAAGCTCATCAGCGTTAAGATGAGCATAGTTTGATAAGTCGCTGCTCCATTTACCTTTATCCCTGGCAATTTGCTCTTCTTTGGCACTATGCTGAGCCAAAATGACGGGATGACCAGGAGAGCTGTGGCCTGCTCCAGTAATAATAACGTCGTCACCTTGGCCTTCAGGATTTTTGGTGGATGATAATGGAATTTCAGTGTCTTTCATTGGATTAGCCCGGTTTGGTTCTGCCGGTTCAGTATCAGGGGCGACAGGCTCAGCATCTGTTGGTTCGTTAGTATGTTGGCCGTCAAGGTGCGGATCATCAAAAGTTGTTTCAGGATGGAGGCCTTCCGGTTCACCAGTCTGCTCCGGTTCACCTCTTGGTTCTTCTTCTTCAGCAACAGGGTCTTCTGGTGGATTGGTGACCCGAGCTTTCTTGCTGGGTCTGGCTTTGGCCCTACAAACAGAATAAAAAAGGATTAATATCCTGTTCAAAAGATGTAGGGCGCATTGAAAGGAAAGGTTTTTCATAACTCACCCGGCCACAGTTTTCAAAGGGGGGAGTTGAGTTGCTGTCGATTCACCAGAAGAGGAAGGAGTGTCACCTAATAATTTGAATCGGACGGATTAAGAGGCTGTCTGAAATAACCTGCCTTGGGGTAAGAATGGTCAGAAGTAGGAGAGACCTCAGACCGGCGCTTCCGAACCAGAGTATCAGGTAAACCGGTAGAGGTGACCTGTTGGCTACTGTGCCGGGTTGTCCGGCGAGCTTCATGCTGTTGAGTCTTCAAAATAAATGTTGGATCCAAGTGAGCAAGAGGATGAGAAAAGCTTACTTTCCGGATTGTTTGGCGAGTTTTTTGTGTTGGCATAGAGTCTGAACCGGAGGAAAGGGTAATGACCTCTACGTCCTCAGCCTGACTAGCTTCTGCCTCCTCCTGAGGAAGATCATTGTTAACAAGATGCATAAAAAGAGAGCCAAGTGAGTCAAGTTCTACCTCAACTTCTGGGTCATCAGTATCATCATCAAGTTCCATAGTAATCCGGTCAACCGTTTTCCGTTTTGACGTCCGTTTTACGGCTTTGGTCTTCGGGTGGGTTGGTTTGACCACTTTATCTCCAGTTAGCTTTGCCGCTTTCTCTATGGATTTCCATTTCCAGAAAGGGTCATCACCCTATACATATAAAGAAGAAGGGTTACAGCTTGTATAAGTCAAAGATATTAGAGATGAAGAGGAAGTGTAATGCTTACAGCAGGCGGTTTGTTCTTGGTGTAGAAGGGATTCAGACCGGTTTGACTACAGACCAGTTCCGATTCATTCAGAAGTTTCTTTACCCCTTCAGTAACTTCTTCCTCAGATAATTGGATGTTGCACTGGCGTTGAGGATCGTCAACTTCACCGGTATATTCGCACATTAAACCGGGATGCCGGCTTAGCGGCAAGATACTCCCGGATATCCAACAGCGCACAAAATCCACACCTGTTAAACCGTTTGCCATAAAGGCCCGGAGCTTGGCGATTTGAGGAGCATATTTTTCCCTTTCCGAAGAGCTCAGGCATTGTGGCACTGGGTGAGTATTGGATAATCTATGATCACGGAAGCCGGGGAGGGGATTTTCATCCTTAGGTGAAGTGTCTCTGCAATAGAACCATGTTTGGTTCCATTCCTTTGGGTGGCTATGATGTTTGGCATGAGGAAATTCCACTTCTTTCCGCTTTTGAATCGAGACACCATCAAGCTCTGTGTTCGGGCCATTCACAAACTCTGTGCGCCGGTTTAAGTGAAAGAAATCCCGGAACAGTTCTGCGGTTGATTCTTCTTGTAAATAGCTTCACAAAAGACTTGGAAATTGCATAAGTTGGAGACTGAGTTGGGACCAATATCTTGTGGATGCAGTTGGAAGCTGGCAAGCACATCTCGATAAAATTTTGACCCTGGCAGTTTGAAACCACGACCTATATGGTCAACAAAGATTACCACTTCGCCTGGTCTTGGGGTTGGAGGATTCTCAGTTCCTGGAACTCGCCATTTGATCTCAGTTTTCTTAGGCAGAGAGCCGATGCTAACCATCTCATTCAATTGAGCCTCAGTAACCCGGGAACGAGCCCAGTTGCAGGCAGTGAATTGTTTGGCCATTGCAAAGCGAACAAACTGAAAATGAAAGGCCGGTTTATAAATTATGCATGATTGTACACAAGAGACAAGGGAGTAAGAAACATACTGATATGATACATGGTACAACCCGGAGACTAGTATAATGAGAAAGAAAGGTAATGCTAGCGCAGGATTGATCAGACACTGTTAAACCGGAGCATAATTATGAAGGTAACATGCTCTTCTAGTTTATCAGAGGGCTAAAGGCATAGACTATTTTTACAATGATAAACCGCTTATATTGGTGCGAGGAGAAATGGATCTCACAGGAACATAGAAACAGATCTCACAGTGATGTATAAAACTTTCGGTTCTAAAGATAAGACAGAAAAGCAAAAATAATTGGATCTTGAAGGGGTGCAGAACAGAAGCAATTTTTGACAGATTAGATTAGTTCTTTGCGCATAAGGATTTGTGATGACCATGGTAGGTAAGCTATGGCAAGAGATGCATCAAGCATGAAGTGCCCATCTATTAAAGGAAGAACAGCGAAGAATAGCACTGATGAACTTCAGAAGAACTGCGAAGAATGTCAAAACCCTAGAACAGATCTATGGTGAAAAGAGCAGAGAACTTACCGGAGCTGGTGAGGAAGCGGAAGGGCGCCGCAGTTTTCTGGTGCGTTCAGGGCGATGCAGCGGCCAAGGTTGGAGCAGAGACGACGGTCGACGGTGGCGGCAGAGTTCCAGAGGCTGAGCGGCATGAGGAAGACGACACGAAGAGGCACAAGGGGAAACGGTGAAAATGACCCCTCGGTCCTATTTATAAGGCGAAGTGAAAAAATGGCAAGTACGGGAATCAAGAAGCCCAAAAAATGGATAAGTTAATAAAGGTGTCACCTCGATGACTAGATATATATTAAATGAAGGAAATCTCTGACATCAACGGATGGATGACGCCAGGACGGTTTATCATAATTTTGAAGTATGACGTCATGGCGGTTTACAAGATCAAAAATGAAGATAAGAGAGAAGATTTTTTCTAAAGTGTGGAAGATTGACATGAACAAGTTCAAACCAATCTGGGGCCTAATGTTGGGGATATTACTACTAGAGGTAAACCAGCCTTATGTAGCCGGGTTGACTCTTTGAAGATTAGAAGCCCATGAAGATGTAAAGATGATGGCGCTTTACGGAGGGCCCAAAGGCGGGTTACAGTCTGTAAATGTAAACTGGCCTAGTCATGTAACTTGTATAGTAATATAGAAAGAGAGAGGCTGAACCGGATACGTTTATAAACCAGCTTCGGGACTCTGTAGCCCGGCGGGCATCAACCTATGTATATAAAGGGACGACCCGGCCGCGGTTTTGGGACAGACAACAACAACTCGAGAGCCAGACAAAGCGGATTCTCTCCCTGGCCTTCGAAACCCTAGCAATACCAATCACAACTAGATGTAGGCTTTTACCTTCATCGAAGGGGCCAAACTAGTATAAACTCCCATGTCCCCTTGTCCGGTTTAACCCCTTTAAGCTAACCCGTTGCGATGGCTCCATGACTAAGTCCTTTCATGAGGACATCTGCCGTGACAAACCCACGGCACTTGTGGTCTTGAGTTGGCTTAGGAAGGAATGAACCTGAGTAAACAAGGTTAGATAACACAGATACATCTAATAGCCAGAGCAAACAAAAGAAACCACAAGAGTACCAAGACTGGGATGACATGTAGAGAGTGAGTATTGAGTACTCTATTGGATATAGACATGTCCCCAAAGGTAAAGATATGCAATAAATTCAAAGATTTCCTTCCCTTAGATGTCTTGCTCCCCCTAAATCTTGCATGGGATACTGGGAGAAGATAGGGAACAGAAAATTAGAGCAAATGCAAACAACCAAATATGAACAAGTCTTTCCCCTCTTAAAGACATTTGATTTCTCTCCTCTTGAACACCAAGCATCTGGGGCTATGATACCTCTTTCTCCTTGTTAAAGAACTCTCTCCCCCTGAGTATTCTCTCCCCCTTTGACATCAATTTCCATGAAGGGCTCTTCTGGATTTTTGTTACAAATGGGTTTGGTCCTTGAGTCACAAAGCAAAGCAGCATGTTGAATGTGATGTTGGTAGAGGACAAGAATCATTGAGTGGACCTGGAGCGAAAAGAATGCAGGAATCAAGTGGCAAGTTGTCTTTTCTGCAGTGAAATCAGTGACACCGAGTTGTGTGCTTCAGTTGCACCAAAAGGATTCGGTTGGACCGAAAGTAACAGGTCGGTGTGACCGAGTTCATCACAGAGAAAACACTTGTCACCTCAGCTCACTAGGCAAGTAAGATCTCACAAAGATTTGCAAGGAATTAACTGAAAGATTTGCAATAAATTGGATGCAGGGAATGCAGAACACAAATAAAAAGAAAAGAAATCTAGATGAAGTTTTTTTTGAAAGGGGAAACAAAATATGCATGAGACAAATGGAAGAGCATGGAGAAACATAAGAGAACTTCATCTAGAATTGGTTGGCACCAAAGTCACCTATGTTAGAGTATATTGACTTAGGAGTCAAGTGAGGGCACTTGATCATAGGTCATACTCATCATTTAAGCTCAAAATGGGGTTACCATTTTTCGTTTAAGCATCTTGATGTATTCACATCTTGTTGAGTTGCTTTGACCCATGACTTGGAGTAAAGCTTCTCTAAGATGGAATAACATACCTTGGGTGGTGGAGTTGATCTTGATCATGTAGTTGAACTTGTGTGAGTTGCTCAAGGTTGATGTAGCTTATCAAGAGTTGGGAGCACCACTTGGAATTTGAGTTCATCTACCTACATGGGTTAGTTTTGCAAGGAAGAGCACTTGTGTATCCAAAATGACAATCATAAAACTTAATATAGAATTTGTCAAAGGATATGTTTGAAGGGTTTCGTGCTTCCTTGTTTTCAACCACCATTGTGTAGAGACTTGGTGATGTAGAGATTGCTCAAGATGTGAGTGAGTTGCAATCTCATAGATTTAGATTCATCCAAGTACCTACAAGGGTTAGATAGCATGCAAGGGTGCAAGTATATCCAAGACATATAATCATGAAAGAAATATCAAGGATTAGTCAAAGGCTCATGCCTTGCATGTATCCAAATGGAGTTCCTACTCCAAGTTTGAAGCATCAATGATGTTCAATTCACCTCTCAAATGGCAAAATACTTTCTCATCAAGCGGTTTGGTGAATATATCCGCCAATTGCTTATTGGTGCGAACATGCTTAAGATCAATGTCCCCTTTAGCAACATGATCTCGAATGAAATGATGACGAACTTCAATATGCTTAGTTCGAGAATGTTGCACAGGATTATAAGCAATCTTAATAGCACTTTCATTGTCACAAAGCAATGGAACATGTTTCACATATATCCCATAATCCTTAAGAGTTTGGGTCATCCAAAGTAATTGAGCACAACATGAACCAGCGGCAATGTATTCCGCTTCGGCGGTGGATAAGGATGCCGAGTTTTTTTTCTTGGAGGACCAAGACACAAGAGATCTACCAAGAAATTGACAAGTACCCGAAGTGGACTTTCTATCAACCTTGTCACCGGCATAGTCCGAATCGGAGTAGCCGACAAGATCGAAAGAAGACCTCTTAGGATACCAAATGCCAAAATTTGGTGTATGTATTAAGTATCTCACTATCCTTTTCACATCCTTAAGATGACATTCTTTAGGAGACGCTTGATATCGTGCACACATGCACACACTTAGCATAATATCGGGAAGAGAGGCACATAGATATAACAATGAACCAATCATAGAGCGGTAAGCTTTTCGATCAACCGTTCACCATCTTTGGTCAAATCAAGATGTCCACTAGTAGGCATGTGTGTATTCATACCTTTGCATTCTTGCATATTGAACTTCTTGAATAAGTCCTTGGTGTACTTTGTTTGAGAGACAAAAGTACCTTCCTTAGTTTGCTTGATTTTCAAACCAAGAAAGAATTTGAGTTCACTCATCATAGACATCTCAAACTTCTCTAACATTAGCTTTACAAACTTCTCACTAAAATGAGGGTTAGTCGAACCAAATATAATATAATCAACATAAATTTGGCACACAAATAGTTCGCCATTAACCCTTTTAGTAAAAAGACTAGAATCTATCTTTCCAATTTCAAAGCCTTTTTCAATAAGGAACTTGGTCAAGCATTTATACCATGCTCTAGGAGCTTGTTTAAGACCATAAAGAGCTTTGTGAAGTTTTTAAACATGATTAGGTTTCTTAGGATTGACAAAGCCGGGAGGTTGCTTAACATAAACTTCCTCCTCAATTTCACCATTTAGAAAAGCACTTTTAATGTCCATTTGGTACAAGGTGATATCATGGTGATTAGCATAAGCAAGTAAGATGTGAATGGACTCAAGTCTAGCAACGGGGGCATATGTCTCACCATAGTCCATACCTTCGACTTGAGTGTAGCCTCGGGCGATGAGACGTGCTTTGTTGCGAACTACTTGTCCATCTTCATCTTGCTTGTTGGGAAACACCCATTTGGTACCAATGATGTTGTGGTTGTTGTCGGGCTTCTCGACCAACGTCCACACTTGGTTTCTCTCAAAGTTGTGTAGCTCTTCATGCATGGCATTTATCCAATCCGGATCTTCCAATGCTTCTTCAACCTTCATAGGTTCAATGCTAGAGATGAATGAATAATGTTCATAAAAAATAGCCTAACGAGTTTTAGAGCGAGTGATTCTCCCGGTTTGGATATCATTGTAGATTTGCTCGACGGGATGGTCTTTGGCGACTCTTGCTCAAACTCATGGGAGCTTTTGCTTTGATCGGGGTGGAACATCTTCTTCATCTTGTTCTTCTTCTTGGCCTTCTTCATTGCTGACGTTGTCGTTCTCTTGTCGTGGTGGAGAAGGAGGTTGATGAGGTTCATCTTGGTGTACTTCCTTGTTTTCTTCATCTTGATGTGTCCCACTCGTGGATGCTTCCATGTCAGCTCTTGGTTCACCTTGTCGTGAGGTGGAAGCTTCCACTTGGACGGACGAGGTACTCTCCTTCACCTCCGTTGGACGGATCTTGCCAATAGACAAGTCTTGGATTGCTTCCGAAGGGTCTTTGTCTCCTACATCAATTGGCAATTGCTCTACTTGCGAGCTGTTAGATTCATCAAACTTCACATCTATCATCTCTTCAACCTTTCGGGTGAACTTGTTGTAGACACGGTAAGTGTGAGAGTTTGAGCCATAACTAGGTAGGAAATCTTCATGAGATTTAGGAGCAACTTTAGAATGACGATTCTTATCAAGAATGTAGCACTTTGAGCCGAATACTCGAAAGTATCCAACTTGGGGTTTGTTATCGGTGAGGAGCTCGTATGCCGTCTTGCCGAGTAGCTTGTGAAGATACAAGAGATTTGTTGCATGACAAGATGTCTCATCCGCTTTCGCCCAAAAGCGTTTTGGAGTGTTGTACTCATCAAGCATCGTTCTTGCCATCTCAATAAGAGTCCGGTTCTTCCTCTCAACAACTCCATTTTGTTGAGGCGTGTATGTAGCCGAGAACTCATGTGATATCCCTTCTTCGTCAAGAAAGGTGTCCACATTTGCGTTTTTGAACTCCGTTCCGTTGTCGCTCCGAACCTTCTTGATCTTCACTTCAAATTGATTTTGGGCCTTCCTAGCGAAGTTTTTGAAGATCTTTTGGACCTGCGATTTATCATCAAGAAAGAACACCCACGTAAATCTTGAAAAATCATCGACTATGACTAGACCAAATGAGTTACCACCGAGACTCTTGTAGGCATTGGGACCAAAGAGATCCATGTGAAGTAGCTCGAGTGGTCTTCTCGTGGTCATGATGTTCTTCATGGGGTGACTTCCTCCAACTTGTTTCCCTGCTTGACAAGCACTACAAAGTCTATCCTTGTCAAATATAACATCTTTTACTCCAAGGATATGATCACCTTTAATAAGCTTATCAAGATTTCGCATGCCCACATGACCTAGCCTTCTATGCCACAACCAGCCTTTAGAAGATTTAGCAATTAAACAAGTTCTAGGTTGAGCCTTTTTAATGAAATCAACAATGTAAAGATCACCTCTACGTATACCGGTAAAAACCATTTTATGATTGTCTCTTCGAAACACTTGGCAATCTACTTCAGTAAATAGGACATTGAAACCGAAATCAGCAAGTCTAGATACTGAAAGTAAATTGTACCCAAGTGCCGGGGTGCTGATCCACGGGCACCTATGGGACCGGCGGGCCGGGTCCCTTTCGGTTCGGCGGGGGCGGAGATCGTGCAAAGAGCAAATTGAGGCGAAGCACGCGAGCGATTTACCCAGGTTCGGGCCGCACGGATGCGTAAAACCCTACTCCTGCTTTGTGGTTTTGTATTGATTTCTAGCTCGGGAGCACGGAGTGCTATAGTACACACCAGCGGCTAGCTAGACCGAGCGTGAGTGTTCGAACTGGCTAACCCCCCTCTACGTTGCACACGGGCCTCCTTTTATATGCTCAAGGGGCTACCGACAGGTGGCAACGGAGGTAAAGGGCAAAAATTGAAAGGTGCTGTGGTAGGCACAGCTACCTGCTACAGTGTATCATACCTAACCCTGACGGCAGGGGACAAGGGTCTTAAATGCCCATCTGTGTCGCCTAAACAGTGCGAAAAGGGACCGCTAGGGACGCCACCGTTCGCCACGATGGCGATGTTGTCAGCGCCGCTTGCCACCGCACGTCCCTAGCTGCACAGCCTTCCGCCACGTACGCCTGGAAGGGCCCCAGAGCGACACGCTGGTGGATGTGCTGGAGCGCGGGCGCGGAGAGGTGGCTTGCCGTGGCAAGCGCCTTGCCGCGGTCGTTGTCTTGTCGCGTCCGGGAGCTCGTCGCTCACCGGGTCTTGCCGGAACGCGTGGTGCGCCGCGGCAAGTTCCTTGAAATGCCTTGAGTGGCCTTCCCGGCAAGCTCCTCTTGCCGGGGTCTTGTCTTCTTGACTTGGACACTTTGTTCTTGAATGGCTCCAAAGGAACCACGGAGGATCTTGGCGGTCACCCGGCAAGCCTTGCCGCGGGATGCTGCGACTGCCCGTGCACAAGTTCGGGATACTAGGGTACCCCTACTCTAGTACACCGACACCAAGAGATTCAACGAGCGTGTCATTTTGTATGGAGCTATCATGTGAGATGGCCACCTTACCTAGGCCAACCACCTTACCCTTTGAGTTATCACCAAAAGTGACATACTTTCGAGGGCCGTCATTTTCAGCAAGCTCACAAAACATATCCTTGTCTCCGGTCATATGATCAGTACATCCACTATCAAGGACCCATTCCTTTCCTCTAGCCATGTAGCCACGAAGATTAGCCATAAGACCAAAGTGTCTCATCGCATCATCAAGATCATAGTCACTATCATCATCCTCATCATAGTATCCATGTTCAACATCGTCTTGTGTTTGATCAATTCCTAGAGAGGGTAATTCATTAGATAAATGATCATCACAATGGTCATCTTTATGAATTCTAATAGCTTCGGAGATGATATTTCTAATGATTCCAACATCTCCTTTGGCACACATGAGATTGGTAAGCTCAAATAGACAATCACCAAACTTAGGATCACTGGAATTCATCTTACTCAAGGCAATAGACTTATGGAGGATTTCATCTAAGTTTTGCAAGGAATAGTTTGGAAATCTTTCCTCAAGAAATCTCCATAGAGTGTAGGCACAATCAAGAGTAGGCAAACATCCAATCAAGTTTTTGGGCAATCCTCTAATGATAAGATCGATAGTTCTAAGATTGCAAATCATGTCAAGATCCTCATCGGGAGTGGGATGCAAAGGATCACTAGGGGGAATGCAAGGACTAGTAATGTGCTTGTTCAAATGATATTCATTGAAAATCTCAAGCATCTCATTTTTCCACTCACGAAAGAACTCTCCATCAAGAATAGGCACTCTACGTCTAAGACTCCCCAACATAGACTCATCCATCTTCCTCCAATGGTGATTAAACCAAAGCAATGGAGACCAAAGCTCTGATACCAATTGAAAGGATCGAGAAGAGGTGTCTAGAGGGGGGTGAATAGACTCTTAGTAATAAAATTTGCAGTTTTTAATTTCTTTGAGTTGAAGTGGAGTTTTAGCACAAGTTCAAACATTCACAATACATATCAAGCAAGCATGATAAGAGTATATGAGCAGCGGAAAGTAAATCATGCAAGTTGCAAGAATGTCAAGGGATGGGATTGGAGTGTGCAAACGCAATTGGAGACTCAGAGATTTTTTTCCATGGTTCCGATAGGTGGTGCTATCGTACATCCACGTTGATGGAGACTTCAACCCATGAAAGGTAACGGTTGCGCGAGTCCACAGAGGGCTCCACCCACGAAGGATCCATGAAGAAGCAACCTTGTCTATCCCACCATGGCCATCGCCCACGAAGGACTTGCCTCACTCGGGTAGATCTTCATGAGGTAGGCGATCTCCTTGCCCGTACAAACTCCTTGGTTCAACTCCACAATCTTGACGGAGGCTCCCAAGTGACACCTAGCCAATCTAGGAAACACCACTCTCCAAGAGGTAATAAACGGTGTGTTGATGATGAACTCCTTGCTCTTGTGCTTCAAATGATAGTCTCCCCAACACTCAACTCTCTCTCACAGGATTTGGATTTGGTGGAAGGATGATTTGAGTGGAAAGCAACTTGGGGAATGCTAGAGACCAAGATTTATGTGGTTGGAATGGATTATCTTGATCTCAACACAAGTGTAGGTGGTTCTCTATCAGAAAATGTATGTTGGAAGTGTAGGCATGTTCTGATGGCTCTCTTCACGAACAAAGAGTGGGTGGAGGGGTATATATAGCCTCCACACAAAATCTAACCGTTACACACAAATCACCAAACTCAGTGGGACCGAATCAGAGAACTCGGTCAGACCGATTTAGTTCATAATGTGACCGTTAGGCATTTCGGTGGGACCGATATGATCAACTCGGTGGGACCGATGCGCTAGGGTTAGGGTAAAACCTCATCTCGGTTTGACTGATTACACAAACTCGGTGGGACCGATTTGGGTAATAAGCGAAACAGAAAGTTGGCCAAGCAAACTCGATGGGACCGATTTCATATTTCGGTGACACCGAAATTAATGCAATAGGCAACAGAGAGTTTGCAAGCCCATCTCGGTGAGACCGAGATCCCATCGGTGAGACCGAATTGATTAGGGTTTTTGGCAGTGGCTATGTCAAGAAAACTCGGTGGCGCCGGACAGAAAGTTTTGGTGGAGCCAAGTTTGACTTTTGGTTTGGGACATATGTGGATGTGAGAAAGTAGTTGAGGGCTTTGGATAATATCACTAAGCACTTTGAGCAAGCAAGCCATTAAGCAACACCTCATACCCTCTTAATAGTATTGGCTTTCCTATGGACTCAATGTGATCTTGGATCACTAAAAGTAAAATGTAGAGTCTTGTGCTTTGAGCTTGAGCCAATCCTTTGTCCTTAGCATCTTGAAGGGTTTCCACATCCTCTAGTCCATGCCACTCCATTGTTGAACCTGTCTGAAGCATACTAGATGAAAGCATTAGTCCAACAAGAGATATGTTGAGATTAATTACAAAAATCACCCAGGGAGCACTTGTGCTTTCAGATACGCACTAGCGCTACAAGCGCCTTATCAATAGACCTTATATTTAACCCGGATGGATGCCTCAATTCAAAAGAAAAAGGATGGGTGCCTAAAAATGTTGATGGGATGGCCATTTTTTCGCAAATATTTGAATTTTGAATCTAGGGTCGAAAACGGAGCGGAAACGGGGCGAACCTGGTTGTTGCCACATTTGTTTTCATATTTTTTGGGAGAAGCGGAATTGAATCCAGAAACCTCATAGAAAAATACAAAAACGAATACTACCAGAAATGTAAATGGAGTGAATATGGCACAGACATGGAGATGGAAGCGGAGTGTTCACTGGAACAAAATACCCCTTGAACCATAGACAAAAAAAAGAAACCAACATAGTTATTCAATCAATAAGGTCGCTACTAAATATTATGATATATCATGGCTATATAATAGGATATGTCAGCGATAGCAGCATGCTTGCTTAGGGATTTGGGATTCTGCTCATGTGCTGCCACTCTCGATGTAGTAGTAGTACTGTGGAAGTTGGGCCATCTAGGCCATTCTACTCATCGCATGTAGGGCCTAATTATGTGTTTGTTGGGCTGCAAAACAGAAGTTCTCATATTCAAAACGGAAATGGAAAATTTTGTTTTCGCGCCTGTTTCATCGGCAAATATTAAGCTTCTGTCACTCTAGCAACCCATCGTCTACTTATTACTTCCCAATGCCTTCCCCTAGGCCCAAATCATGTGAAGTGTCATGTAGTCGACGTTCACATAACACCACTAGAGGAAAGACAACATATATCTCACCAAAATATCAAATGAATACCAAATTCACATGATTACTTATAACAAGACTTCTCCCAAGTCCTCGGGAACAAACGTAACTACTCATAAAGCATACTCTTGTCCAAGATCAGAGAGGTATTGAATATCATGAAAGATCTGAACATATGATCTTCCACTGAATAAACCAACTAGCATCAACTACAAGGAGTAATCAACACTACTAGCAACCCACAAGTACCAATCTGAGGTTTTGAGACAAATATCAGATACAACAGATGAACTAGGGTTTAAGAGGAGATGGTGCTGGTGAAGATGCTGATGGACATTGACCCCCTCCCGATGAGAGGATCGTTGGTGATGACGATGGCTTCGATTTCCCCCTCCAGGAGGGAAGTTTCTTTGGTAGAACAGCTCCGCCGGAGCCCTAGATTGCTTCTGCCCAGGTTCCGCCTCGAGACGGCGGCGCTTCGTCTCAAAAGCTTCCTTCTGATTTTTTTTCCAGGTTAAAAGCCACCGTATAGCAGAAGATGGGCACCGGAGACCTACCAGGGGGCCCACAAGCCCTAGCGGTGCGCCTAAGGGGGTAGGACGCGCCCAGGGGGTAGGGCGCGCCCTCAGGCTTGTGGCCACCTGGTGGGTCCCCATCTATAGTATTTCTTCGCCCAATATTATTTATATTTTCCAAAATAATTCTCCATAAATTTTCAGGAGTTTTGGAGTTGTGCAGATCAGATTTGCTCTTTTCCAGTCCAGAATTCCAGCTACCGGCATTCCCCCTCTTTGTGTAAACCTTGTAAAATACGAGAGAAAAGGCATAAGTATTATACCATAATGTGTAATAATATCCCATAATGCAATAAATATCAATATAAAAGCATGATGCAAAATGGACGTATCAACTCCCCCAAGATTAGACCTTGCTTGTCCTCAAGCGAAAACCGAAATCGATAAATATGTACACATGTTTAGAGATAGAGGTGTCGATAAAATAAAATACGTACATGAGGGCATCATGATCATCTTTAGAACAACAACATAGATTGTCATATAATTTCTTATGCTAAAGTAACAATCTGTTCACAAGGTAAAGTATGAATCAGAAACTTCATTGAAAACCAACAAACTATGATCTTGGTCATTGAAGCAATTGCAATTTATCATAACATCGGAAAGAGTCAATGTAAGAGCTTTCATATAGCAAGTTTCACATACTCAACCATCTTTTAGTGTTTCATAATTGCTAACACTCACGCGATACTTACGAGATCAAAGTTTCAATCGGACACAGAGAAAGATAGTGGCTTATAACTTTGCCTCCTAATACCTCAAGGGTAACGTCAACAATAATAGTTTATGAATATCTACAGCCGAGTGGATATATATATCTGGATCTTCCCCAACATATAGTGCTTGCCAAAAAGAAAAAAGTGTAAGAAGAATAGGCGATGATCACCATGACTCTTGTATAAGGGTAGGAGGTAAATAAAAGATAGGCCCTTCGCAGAGGGAAGCAGAGGTTGTCATGCGCTTTTATGGTTGGATGCACAAAATCTTAATGCGAAAAAACGTCACTTTATATTGCCGCTTGTGATAAAGAACTTTATTATGCAGTTCGTCGCTTTTATTTCTTCTATATCACAAGTTCGCATAAAGCTTATTTTCCTCACACTAAAAGATTATACATATTTAGAGAGCAATTTTTATTGCTTGCACCGATAACAACTTACTTGAAGAATCTTACTCAATTAATCCATAGGTAGGTATGGTGGACTCTAATGGCAAAACTGGGTTGAGGGATTTGGAGGCACAAGTAGTATCTCTACTTGGTGCAAAAGGTTTGGCTAGCATGAGAAGCAAGATCAACATGTTGGAGGATCCATGACAATATAACTTCTATTCGGATATAAAGAAACATAACCCATTGTGTTGTCTTCCTTGTCCAACCAGCAGCGGAAGGGCACCGAAGTCGGGGTCGGCATTGACTGCGGCGGCCCTCCGCATGGTGCAGAAGGAAGCAGAGCGGCTCCTCCGCGAGCGCCAGGTGATGGCTAGGCAGGGCTAACGCGCCCATGCCCTTCCGCTGCTGGAAAAGGACTACTCCGACTCCAAAGACGACGATGACGGATGTGCGGACAGCCAGGCTAGCCATGCATCCGAGGTCACTGTCCGCTACGAGCTAGTGTAGGGTTTTTGTTTCAGGTTTTAAGACGGACGAAATATCTTTTGTTTTATGTAAATTATGTTCAAACTTAAGTGAATTCCGTCTTATTTGCATGAATATCGTCCGGTTTGTCCGCTTTGAAATGTATGCGGGCATGGTTGGATAGCTGCCTCACAGATAAATACAGTGTCTGTTTTAGGGGTCAGCGTTGGAGATGCCCTAAACCCCTTTCTAAGTTGGGAGATGTCTACATGTTTCTTCCGCGAATTATAGAAATCATACTGGGGAGTGCAACCTGACATCATCCTTGATTCCAGCCATTAATAACACAACTTATGAGTGATATGTGATGCAGGGAGAGTTGTAGTGCATCACTATTGACGGAGGAAGTGATGCAGTGAATTGTAGAAATCATACCCCGGGAGTGCACCTGTAGCAGATGGATCCCCAACAAGATTTTTACTCAAGATATTGAGGTATTCTAAAGAGCTATGTGATCACAACAATTAAAGAATAATTTGCTAATGTTGTCATTGTTGTAGGGCATTAATGAAACTATCAATATGCTAATCCGGAAGAGAGAGAAATCTGTACACCCTAAATGACTAAAGACCCATCAGCTTATGTAACATAGTGTATAAAATTGTGTCAATATGTTTAGTTTTTTAAAACACAGTACATATGCAGGCGCTCATATATACGCGCATATAATCATCCCTATAAACACACACACACACACACAAACTCTACCCTTATAAGCATCTCCGAGAGACTGAGCCGGCATATCATCTTAAGATTGACGAACTCACCAAAGGGTCTCCTCCCACTGAACGTGCATCGCCGGAAATCCTGAAATAAATGCGAGTACCGTGACTTGAACCCTGATGGGCTAGACATATCACTGTGCTCCTAACCATCCAACCATAGGTTAGTTCGCTTCAAAGTGTTTAGTTAACAAAATGTGACTTCACCTTAATGACTAAATCTCCCCCACTCAAAGCGCCTTTCATACTAGGGAGAGTAATTACAATGACACCCTCATAGCTTTTGAATGCATTGATACTATCTAGAAGAGTTCAGATGCAAAAGGAAAATTATATACCCATAAAGTGTTATGACCGAGTTGATTGGGCGTATCCGGAAGGGATATAGAAAAGTTGGGTTTACGGATAAATGGATGCAATGGATCATCAAATGTGTTAAGTCTGTCAAATACTTTGTCCGCTACAATGGAAATTAGTTCGAGAGTTTTTTTGCCAACGCGTGGTTTGGGACAGGGAGACCCCCTCTCTCCGTACCTCTTTCTTTTTGTTGCAGATGGACTCTCATCATTGGTAGAGAGGAGTTGAATCAGGTGAACTGCAGGAGCTGGAAATTTGTCGCCAAAGCCCGTGAATTTCTCATCTCATGCTTGCAGACAATAGATTACTGGTTTTTAAAGCTAGCCCACATCAAACCAATATTGTGAAGCAAGTACCGAACAATTACAATAGTACTACTGGTCAACTGCTTAGTCCATCAAAATTCTCACTACTTTTTGAAAATAAGTGCTCACCATAGGAGGGCCAAGAAGTGACATCTCTCTAAACACCGTGACAGTTAGTTTCAATGAGAAATATGTTGTCTGCTAGTCCCAAAAGGAGGTGTGATAAATGGTAAATTTCAACCAATCAAGGACAAGGGAAAAGACCGATGACTCTCTTTAAATTAGTGACACATACTATTCCCACATATGCAATGAGAGTGTTCAAATTCTCGCCAAGCATGTGAAAGGAGCTGCTCACTTGACAAGAGATTTTTGGTGGAGAGACGAAACTTACCGACGATGCACGCATTGGTCAAGTTGGGGGAAACTAACACAACACAAGGCCCAAGGGAGGTATGAGACTCAAGGACCTAAAAGTGCTTAACCAAACCCCCTCGTAAGGCAATTTTCATGCCTCATAGAGTGCCTTGAGAGTCTATGTGCGAGGGCACTAAAAGCTAAATACTATCCCATGACAGATTATCGGGGCATGGCATTTATTTGTAATGCATCTCTGGGATGGCAAGGATCATGCATGAAGGAAGACAAGATCTGACAAAAGTGGGACATGGGGTGTTGTTGTTTGAGATCATGATGGGAGAATGGTCGTGTCTGCTTCGGATTATACCATGCAATGTCAAAGCATGGATTTTCTAGAAGTAGTGCTCTAACATTCTCCTAGTCATTGAGACCGATTGCAGCTCGGTGGCAATGGCGCTACCCTTCTTACATGGATAGCTCGGCAGTAAGAGCGGTGGTGAATTCCTATTTCTTTATCATGATCGATACAGAAATCTATCGAGTAATATGTTCCTGTACCCAAGAAAAAGTACTTCTATTTTCCATGTCCTAATACAATTTAGTTCGAGAATTGCAAAAGAATTAACCAGCTTATTTTGCAAGAGTCTTTTACTTTTTGAGGAATTAGTGCCTTTATTGTTGGGTCGTAGAAGAAAAATATTTTGCAGGGCATGAGCCCCACCTTCCCCTTTAACCGCGAGGAACTCAACCAATCACGCACGCACAATCTCTCTGACTCCCCTCCCCCATCTGATGTAACATTCATGACTCCCTGACCCCCTAATCACTAATATAAAAGTCAGTGGGCAGCTTCCCTCGCTGTCATAATTCCTCTAAAAAAATCACGCACGCACAACTTATATCCATGCGTAACGCATACACGTTAGAACAAAACTACGCAGTTGGAGTTTCCAGTTTTGGTGAACTAGAAATGATTTCCCGCGCATTGCTGCGGAAATCATTTGCAGTTATTTCAGTGAGATTTGGTTATACGAAAGCTTCGCGAGGTGGAACTAACTTGTGTCTGTGGTTGCTGTATCGAACTGGGCTCGGGCGACACCCAAGCCTAGGAGACCGAGGAAGAGAAGTCGAAGCCCATGTACATGAGGCCCTTATCTACTCAGTGGGTCGACTAAGATAATTTTTGTTTTGTTAAAAAAAGGTAATTTTTGTTTGTTTCAGTGTTACACGTTCGTCTTGTCATTCATCTTTTTTCATTTACTATTTCTTTTATTTATATTTCTGAAACGAGAAATAGCATACTATATATTTTTTAAAGTTCATAGCACCTTCAGAAAATGTTGACGCAGTGCTAGGACCTGTCTATGTATGTTCCAAAAAATGTGATAACATTCACAAAAATGGTGCTGGCGTTTAAAACATGTCCACAGGTTCCAAAAAATGTGTTTCGTGGCATGTAAAAAAATTGAGAATTAAAAAAACTTCTTCAGACTATTAAAAATGTACATGGCATTTTCAAGAAAACATGCTGTGAAATAAATGTACGTGAACGAAACAAAAATAGTAAGCAAAAATGTTGTGAAAATTTGGAAGCAGACTGCAACAAATTTATGTGCATTTGCTCAACTAGAAGCAACGGTCGTCACATAGGTGCTTTCCCTATAGCGGCCCAGTTAGTGTGGCCCATTAAGAACAGTATGTCAAATTCATGAACGCATTTTGATATACAACAATTTTTTAAATCCCTGATCATTTTACAAATTTTTGAGTATTTATATATTAATGAACGTATTTACCAAAACTTGAGAATATATTTTTAAATTTGTGAACATTTCAAAAATGACAAATTCTACTAAACTTGTGTGAACTACTTTTTGAATGCGGAATAGATATTTCTTATAAATCTATAAAAAAATCTAGCAGTCGGTCTGCAGGGAAAACAAGAAAAAAAATACGCAAAAAAACGTTGTGAAAGAAAACAGAATTTGGAGGGAGCCTGCAGAACATTTGGAGGGAGCCAGCCCATGCAAGAACATTTTGTGCATTTGCTCGACTACGCAACGATCGTCACATAGACATTTCCACAACTGACCCAGTCAAAGCGGGCCATTGAGTACGCTTCTGCAAAATTGTAAACGACATTTTGTTTTGAAATTCGTGAATGTTTTCTAAAAGTTATGAATAATTCTTCATATTAGTAAATACTTTTTCACAAAATAAAATTAATAATTCATTAGCAAGCTCATGAACATTAAAAATCACAATAATTTGTTAATTGTGTGAGCATTTTGTAAAATTCTCAATTGATACATTTGGAATCTGTAAAAATCTAGCATTTGGAATCTGTAAAAATCTAGCAGCCAGATTTTAGGGAAAACTTAAATGAAAGAAACTAAGCAAAAAAGGCTATGGAAGAAAACCGTATTTGTAAGGAGCCTGCATGAACCTCCAATATGGGCAGGCCCACGGAAGAACGACGTTGTATGCATTTTATTTACTACTTGACGCGACGATAGTCACATAGAAGCTTTTCCTGTAGCGCCAGTATTCTTTTTTAAGTGTTCACGATTTTTATCTAAACGTTCATTTTTTTTGAGAAGTGATCACGCATTTTTTAAGTGTTCATGTATTTTTTCGAATTTGTTTTTGTAATTTTAGTGACTATTCATAAATTTAGAAAAATACGCTTGTAACTTTATAAATTTTTTGGGTATTTTCGAAAATTGTATAACTAAAACCTGTTTGCATTTAAAAAATATACAGCACAGAAACTTGAAAATAAAAAAAAGATAGAAAAAAGGGGACGTACAAATATATAAAAACAGACCAGAAAAGGAAAAAAGTTGAAAAAGTAAATGCCGAAGAAAACATTGAAACAATGATGAATGGATAGATAGTGTGCATGTTGCTTTCATTTAGAGTATAGGATCAGGGTGAGGCGGTCTTTGCATTAACAAAGCCATCAATCGGCGAGGAGTACACGAGCAACAGCTTACAAAGAAATATAAAAACAGAAGAGAAGCGGTTGATATGAGGTGCCTAGGCGATAGCTCGACAAATGGATCTGGCCCCATGTCGATGACTGACTATGTAATCTCTGATTAATTAACAACTTCATCATAATTCCCATTGTTTTTCTTACAATTTCATCAAAGGAGAGAAAAAAAATTCATAGCTAGTTGTGGGGCCTAGGGGATAGTATGTTGCTGCCTCTTGGAAGTAGCTGCTGCTTTAATTCCACTGGAATTGAAGTCCAGTTTGCTGAGAGTGTGCAGCACTCCACTCCACGACTACTACCACTTGCCACCTCCAGTCGCCAGCGTTCCAGATCAGCTGAGCAGCTCAGCGCCTCCCTTTCATGATAGGTTGGTGCCTCTGCTGCTCTCCTCAACATGAGCGCGCGCGCGCACACGCACACACCTGTTCCAATTAAATCACACACCACCACACTTTCAATAAATACTACAAAATGACACCTCAACTAAAAATGACCAGAGGACAAAGATCAAGCTATCATCCACAATATTGGCAGCAGATAAAAGAATTATGCCCTAGCGGAAGAAATGTCTCCGACAAGTAAAGAACGCCAAAATAAACAAAAAAAATGTGTGCTAACACCCATGTAATCGATAAAGACTAACAAAAGTGTCCCTAGGAACCGTGACGAAACAACAAGCACATACTTACGATCTCAACTATGGACGCGTTTGGTTACATGCATCGTTTTTCAGCACTTTGCATACTTGACCCATCTAGGACCGGTTCAAACAATGCCAAAAAAACATTTGCATGTTGATTGGTTGCCTGCATTGCATCAAGGCCCAGATGGTGATCTGTTGTTTGGTTGCCTTTGTGCTTCATGGGTGAGCAGATACTAGGCACAGTTGTTTGGTTGCGTGCACGTAGTTGTTCTGCTCACCCCTTTCAAATTTGGTGGCCTTACCACCCCTTTTGCAGTACTTCATAGCACACAACACACAAGAGCAACAAATCATATCACACAAGAAAAAAAATAAGAACAACACATAAGAACAGGCAATCATAATATACTACTATGCTTAAGTTTAAAACAGCAGGGCATCCCATGCATGCCTCTACTAGATTCCAGGGTGCTGATCCCTGGGAAAAATATAGACAAGTTTAGCAGCAAAAGAGATGGCCAAACTTCCATTCAGACCTAACTTCATTCATACTTCAGACGATCTACACACAAAGAACCTAGAGGGCATGGTTAATGTCGCCGACGCTACCGTGTTTCAAGCACCAGACCCTGCTGATGTTGGACATGTTGGCGTTGTAGATCTGCACCTTCAGGCCGATCCTGGAGAGCCGCGGGATGAGCACATCGCTAGCGACGATCCTGTGTCACCGACAGAAATACACATGGCCCCACCCAACACCATGTGCCCCTTGAAAATCTACACCTAGACCCAGAACTCGCACCTCATTCATCTAGTAAGATCCCATGAATCACCCACCGCCAAAAGACCCAAACTTTCAGCACAACTTGTAGTTTCCTATGGGATGTCCACGTCCGTTCCTCACTCCTTGAGGTCCAAGTATTCATCCCTCCTTTGTTGTGAGTCACAAGAGCATTGTATGTCGTTTTAATAGACTACACACCATGTTTTTCCATGAGCTCAAGCTAAGAAATCTTCGTTGCCGCCATTGCATAGGGGAATGTCAGGGATTGCCTCTGCATCATCAGAACCAAGTATGAAAACAATGCCGATCAGCTGACTGGCCATTCGCTCACACGGCTTATCTCCCCATGCCCATGCATGCGACGGGGATAACTACCCTAGACATTACACATGCATCTGGTGATCGGTGCTATTTCAATGTCATATATATGTTGAACTTATGACCGAATCCAACTTGCAACATATTTGCAAATGGTACAATTTATATTCTACAAGGTGCTATAAATATGCACACCTGATAATACACCAGAAATTACTATCAAGATATTAGTTGGACATTATTCTTTATACTTATAACATGAATATATGCATTAAACATACATGAATATATACACATACAGACAAATATCTATGATTTATGTAATCGCCACAAAAATAATTTTAAGATAACTTATGCTACATCACTTAATTTATATTTAACTAAACAAAATGATTAGTGATATGCATTACAATTTTTAACAAAGATCACTGCTTAACCGTACCAATTAAATTATGTGGTTAATTATATCAACTAAATAATAAAAATTATACACCAGTTATATGATAAAAATAAAAAATAAAAACAATTTTGGTATAAAACTATTTATTTATTTCAACCTAGTTCCAAATTTTCCTGGACCGTTACATAGGTCCCTACGCGGGAGCAGCGGCCGGGACACAAATATGTATGTGTACTATATAATTTGTGTAATCGCCACAAAAGTAATTTTAAGATGACTTATGATACATCACTTAATTTATATTTACCATAAAGAAAATGATTAGTGATATGCATTACAATTGATAACAAAGATCACTTCTTAAATATAGCAATTAAATTATGTGGTTATTTATACGAACTAAATAATAAAAATTATACTCCTTAATACCGTAGTATGATAAAAATAAAATAAATAAAAGCAAAATTTTGGCATAAAGCTATTCCATCTCGATCTTCTTAAAGAGACCCATCTGGAGGTGACCTCCAATCATAAGTTTGAATTAGTCTTGATATAACTTAAAGCTACACTCTATGATTGTGCCACTTTTGAGCATCAACACATGCCCCTATGTTTTTCGGCAAAGTTAGTGTGCCAAAAAAATAACTTCTTTGTGCTGGTTCTAAGGACGATGTTGACACTCCATCGGACATTTATATGCTTTTAGGACGATAAGTTTATATCGGCCATTGTTTGTTTAAACCTCTTGATGCACACTTGGGTGAAACCTTCTCAACTTCTATAACAATCCGATGATAAGGTTCCATAGACATCTCAAAGCCATCCTCTGAACCATATTTTTCACCCTTTCGCTAGGATTTTGCAGACAATTAAGAATGAACTTCCTCTAATCCTTGCTTCACCTGCATAAAAGTTTCATAAGTGGCCGAGGTGGTGAGCTCCAATTCGGCCTTACCTATGTTGGCAAGAATAAGCATCGGCTATTGATAGATGTGCAATACACCATGACCAACATGGTAGCTGGATGCTTGCTATGGCAACTCTCTCCAATTGTCATGTCTAGATATATGACAAATATTAAAACAACCCAAGGCAAATTTTATGTCTAGACATACCTCGAGATAAACTAAAAGTGATTTATCAAAACATTGATAACCCTTGGATATTTGTTGCACTATAGTAATAACGAATCACCAAAAGCCTTACTATGTACATCACCTATAGCAAGGAAAAGCTCCAATCCAAATAACAATGCATATTCGGCTTTGATCATTTGTGCATAAATATTTTAAGCGGTATGAGGCTTCACAGAATAGCACCATAAGAAAAAAAATAAACAACACCAACACCTAGGCCATTGCTACAAATTTAACCATCAATATATAATCACCATGGTACTAGAGAGATAAAGCTAAAATCAGTATTATGCATGTTGTCAATATGTTGCTCAATAATAAAATCAACCATGATTTGGCCTTACGTAAATTCTAAAAACAAATAAGCCAAAGCACACCCAATCAAAATAAAAGTCCACTTTGCAATTTTGGTGAATTTGTCTATGCATAATATCTTCAATGTCATCAATTTGACAAATTTCTATGCAAGCAATTACTCAATATCTACTCAAACTAAGGACGATGTTAGAATACTACACCGTCCATTGTTAGATATATTCTTAGGGCGATAGATAAATATCGGCCATTACCATGAGGTCCATGTAGAATTCACCCACCAAAGCATGCATGAATAGCCGAAATAAACAAATGAAATAGCAATAAAATATTTCGGCCCCTTATTATTAGCAACAAATATGTAACTAACCAAATGTATAGTGATTTGGTAATACCCTCTCATGATATAGAAAATTATGTTGCATCCATGGATCAAAATAAATCCCTGGAGGGTAATTGATCATACCTAGGGATGAATTCCATGGCAAAGGCATCAATGGCATGGTTGAAGAAAATGGATGATGTGCTAACCGAAGATTTTGATAGGGTGATGCAAACCTTTGGCTTAATTGTTTTTTGCTTCCTTCCTTCTCTTTCTTCACTTTTGTAAAACTTGTTGCAATAGAAGGTTGCACATCAGTTTTATTTTGACTGCTCCTTGTGGGAACCCATGCCATGTTCTTCCTTTTCAACTCTTGTGCACTAAGTTTTTATAATTTCTTCTTTTAACAATATGATAAGTCGAGTGAGCGCCCCGGCTGTGATTTTGTTTGAAGCAATGACAATTCTTGTTTTACCTTGTGCACTCTGAACTTCTTCTCTTTAGATTTGGCGCTTGATTGACTTGCCTCATTTCCTTTAGTAGCCAATGTCAACACTTTAATTGGCTCTTTTTCATTTGAGATCAAATATGAAGTAGCACTCTTACGACCATCTTTTTTAACATGTTAAACTTGCTTGACCACCACTTTCTTGTTCGTTGAGCTCCGAACCGATTCCTTATGATTGAAACAGTCTTTGACATGTGATTGTTCAAATGTTGATCTTTTTTGGAGCTGCATAATGTTTGTGAGATGGTCTAAAATAAGATGAAGAATGCGCCCTTGTATCATACATGTCCCATGATGGATATGGATTTACATGATCATAGGAAGGTATCCATGGCATTGGCATTGGCGGCACAAAATATGGATATGAATATACTGCATTAGAATTCTCATTTTTCCAATACCGATCCTCGGGTTTGCGCCTAGGAGGTGGTCTTGACGCTCTTGAATTACTTGGCCGATAAGCATTGTTCTCTTCACTTATCTTCTTATATTTTTCCAATAGTTGCACGAAAGTGACTTTTGGCCTTTTACCTTTGTGCTTACCTCGGCCTTTGCATTCTTTTGGTTTGCTTCCATAGATTATTGGATTTGCTTGCTGCCCTCCAGTCCTTGGCATCTTCATTGTACCTTCGATGGAATTATTGCCCTCAAGTTTATGTTCATTATGCTCTTCAATAACTTCTTTACTTGAAAGCTTGATCCCGTCACCTATAGTTTTTACCTTCTCATGTTTAAATGGATCAGCTTGAAGCAACCGATGCAAAAAACATTTTCCATCAGGACCAATCGGAATAGACTAGTCATCTCTTGGTGTTTCAACAAATTTCAATCGTCCTTTATCAATGGCCGATTTAACAATTTGAAGAAACATGTTGCAATCCTCAAAATTATGCTTGGACGGATCATGCAACTTACAATACATTCGTCCTTGGACAGATGGCTTGGTATAGTGGTCAAGAATTCTAATGTAATTATTTTTCAGCAACAAACCAAATATTTGATCACACATGCTTGAATGAAGGTATACTTCTTATTTTTTTAGCCAGTCTAGGTGTGAGAACGACTTTGGAGGTAAGCAAACGAATGGTTCAGATTTGGAATCTCCCCATTCGGCTATGCAATGTGTTTTGCACTCTATCTCCGATTTCTTTGGGTAAGATATTATACTAGCATCGATTTTCTGAAAATAATCTAACCTTGGCTTTAAGTTTCTGAAACAAAAATAGTTAGAACATGCATGCCTCAATTGAGACCAAGAGTAAGCCAAGTATGTAACAAGCAAACAACGGGGAAAGCTTTGATTGTAATAATTTTTCACTATCGATCTTTATAAATGGCGCAATGGGTTGACCGATATTCTCTAGAACAGTTTTATTGCTAACAAGTAAATTACACCTCTTCATTGGTCTTTCAAAATTACTTATGAAAATTTTTCTAATAGATGCATCAACTATGAGGTTGCGACCAAATCTGGAAATAGGTAAATTACTTGCTAGGCATACCTCTTCAAATATGTTGGGAGAGCATGATGGCGGTGTGACTTGAACAATATCTCCCTCCATCTTTGAATGGCTCCCCAACACCTTGTCATCATCTTTTTCTTGATTCCGTGCATCATTACTTTGAAGATCCTTGTCAGCCAAACTTTGTTCGACTACTTGTTCTTGCCCTTGAGGCTTGTTAATTTTTATGGCACGGAACTCATAGGGCAGGAAGTAGGTTCCATTGACTTCAGAAAAATCAAGCATGGTAGTTTTGCTATGCTTTCCATACCCCTTTTCAATCATGCTTGCCTCTTTGGATTTGATGGACTCAGAATATATACTACTTGATTCGGCTTTTTCGAATGAAGCACTTTCATGTTCTGAATCATCTTTCTTTTTATTTATTCTACAAATTGGCATGGCTTGTTTTCTTTGAGTCAATTCCCTATTAATTCTCTCTTGGAGAAGTGCTTGCACCCTATCGCGCAAAGCTTTAACTCCCCTCTCAATTTTAGCGCGCTCTAGATCAGTTTGCCCCCCCAATGCTTTTAGGATTTTTCGGCAACGAATTGTTAGTTTTGCTGAAATTTTGCAATTGTGGAGGGGGTGTATAATATGTTGCGGTACAAGGTGGAGGTGTATGAACTGCTGTATAACCATACATTCTTTCGCCAATTCTATCAATTGATGAAGTTTCATCTTCTTGCAAAACTCTAGCCTTGTTACAGCATAATCAGGAAACAACCCCTTTTCATATTTTTCAAGGCAAAGAGCACTAATCCTCTTGTTTTGTGCCAAGCTCTTTTTTAATGAAACCACAACCGCTTCTAGAAGGGATTGCTCCGCAATACTTTCAGATTCTTTCAGCAATGATTTGTGAGTGTTGCCAAAATTCTCGAATTGTGTAGAGCATGCATTATATGCTACAGTATTAGATGACGGCACATGCGTTCCTGCAAAATTTTCACTTATTCAGCTATGACCATGAAGGTGCGGGGTCAAATTATGAACATATGTAGTTGCGTACGATGCTGAAAAATTACTAACATGAGGTGTAGCATATGATGATTGAGAGTAACTGGCTGAATAGCTAGTAGTAGCATGGCCAATTCCCCCATCCATCGGCAAGGTTTGATTCACATATTGCAAATTAGTTGCTGATGAATAAAAGGATGAAACACTTTCTTGTATGCTATTGGAAATTTTAACATGAGGTGTTTCAAATTGATTAACCAAACCCATCATGTTGTTCATCGGCATATGGATTTGTGGGGTTGCCAATGCATGAGAGTTAGGATACATATGTTGTTCATTGCTAAAATCATAAGAATTTGAAGCATGGAAATTATTTTGCATCGGCCCATGCGCATAATTAGATGCATGATTGATAAAACTAGGGCTAGCTGATATATTATGCTCATTAGGCGATCTAGCAACAACATATGCATTATTTGCATCTACAAAAGGGAATTGGGTATTCATATTACCTTTGTAGATTGTAGCAACTTGATGACGATCTCTTCGTAGCAAGAACCGGCCGGAGACCATTCAAAACTTCGTCCCCATCGGAGTCGCCAAAAAGTGTGTTCACACACGAACATGTCACCGTGTACCTCCAACACTGAGGGTGATGCACCGCAACTCACGTCGAAGGAGACCCGTCCGGAAGTGCGGTACGCAAGCAATCCGCGGGCGCTTTTGAGGACCCGAAACCCCACACGACCGGGAGGGACCCCGTCAGGGTGTGCAGCGGCTATGGGCTGCCCTAAGTCGACTTGTTCGCCCCTAGGGCCTCGAGGTTCGCCGCCCTGCAATGAAGAAGAACGAATGAAGAACGAGAAAGAAGAAGAACTAGGGTTAAGAAGAAAAGATAAAAGATAAAAAGTGGTAGATGATTTGATCGATTGTGTGTTGTTCAATCGGCCTTCACCCCTTAGGTATATAAGAGGCAGGTGGACTTCCCGTACAATAAAAGGACTCCAAATCACGTCCAAATCTTTCCAAAATTAACCGAACTCAGATTTAGGTAAGTCTGGAACATCAGTTCGGTTTTTAGGTCCCACAGGCCACAAAACAATCTCGGATGAAGATGAGCACAAAAGCAAATTTGACCATTTCGATGAGACGAACAAATTTCATGTTGAACATTTTTCTATTCAAAGCCATATTGAGGGCCAATTCTCTCATGCAAAACAGCTGATTGGTGGCGCTACCCATCACCCATGTATCTGGTGGGGCGCGCCATATTTTGCCTCCTGGGAGGACTGCATTCCGACGGCTCTAACTTTTGCATACAAACTTGGATTGGGACGATTGTTATATGATAATCAACCGTTTCGACGAGACGCACAACTTTCATGTTGAAACGTTTTCCATGGGAGGCCATCTTAATGGAGTTTCATGCCATTCTTTAATTTGGTGTCAACATGAGCATCTCTGAACTTGTCATAACTATTGCATCGGAGCTCTGTTTCAGACCATGTTCATATCCATCTCGATCTTCTTAAAGAGAGCCATCTGGAGGTGACCTCCAATCATAAGTTTGAATTAGTCTTGATATAACTTAAAGCTATGCTCTATGACTGTGCCACTTTTGAGCGTCAACAACTATCAACAACAGGATAAATTATACTTGCTTCCAGAAGCTTTAATATTTGATTTCTTACCACTTCTTTCATCTTGGGATTTAACCATCGTTGGTGAGAAACAACTAGTTTAGCATCAGGTTCCATATTAATTTTATGCTGACATAGAGTGGGACTAATGCCCATAAGATCATCCAGAGGATATGCAATAGCGGCATGGTACTTCTTCAGAGTTTTCAACAATCTCTTTTCTTCATGCTCTGAAAGGTTAGCACTAATAATAACAGGATATATCTTCTTTTCATCAATATAAGCATATTTCAAAGTACCAGGCAATTGTTTAAGATCGAACACGGGATCACTCATTGGTGGTAGAGGATCTCCAAGAGTCTCAACATGCAAATTGTGTTTCAAAACAGGCATCTATTTAAAGAATATTTCATCTATTTCATTTCTTTAATCCATGAACATATCATTTTGATGGTCTAGCAAATATTGTTTGTAAGGATCAGTAGGAGGCACAACAATAGAAGCAAGACCAACATTTTCATCTCTATTAGGCATTTCATTATCATGGGGCGTTGTCTACGAAATTTGGAGAAATTAAACTCATGAGACACATCCCCGAACCTAACACTAACCGTTTTTTCTCACAATCTATCTTAGCATTGACAGTGTTCAAGAAAGATCTACCAAATATAACGGGACAAAAATCATCTTATGAGGAACCAAGAACTAGAAAATCAGTAGGGTATCTTCTTTTCCCACACAAGACTTCAACATCTCTAACAATCCCAATTGGTGAGATGGTATCTCTATTGGCAAGCTTAATAATGACATCAATTTCTTCTATTTTAGCAGGTGCAATATCACTCATAATTTGTTGATATAAAGTAAAGGGAATTGCACTCACACTAGCACCCAAATCACACAAGCCATGGTAACAATGATCTCCTATTTTAACAGAAACAACAGACATGCCAACACCAGGTCTATGTTTATCTTCATCATCGGGTCTAGCAATTCTAGCAGCTTCATCATAGAAATAAATAACATGCCCATCAATATTATCGACCAAGAGATATTTAACCATATCAATACTAGATTTAACTTTAATTTTTTTCAGGGGGTGTAGGTGTTCTAGTATAACTCTTATGAACCATAGCGGAAGCTTTAGCATGTTCCTTTATCCTAACATGGAAAGGTGGTTTCTCAATATAAGCAGTAGAAATAATAGGATCAACATTATAAGTAATGGTTTCCTCTTCAGCTTTAATAGGTTCTACAACTTTTACTTCAATGGGAGGATGATATTTAAACCACTTCTCCTTGGGGAGATCAACATGAGTAGCAAATGATTCACAGAAAGAAGCTACTATCTCAGAGTCAAGTCCACATTTAGTGCTAAATTCAACGAAAAGCATTAGTGTCCATAAAAAATTTAACACAATAAAACTTAAGGTTTATACCTGACTCCTTACCTTCGTCAAGCTCCCAATCTTCAGACTTGCATTGAGTTTTTTCCAATAAATCCCATTTGAATTCAATAGTCTTCTTCATAAAAGAACTAGTACAAGAAGTATCGGGCATGGATTGATCATTACAAGAAAGCCGAGCATAAAAATTCTGAATAATAATTTCTCTTGAGAGCTCATGATTGGGGTATGAATATAACATTGAGTTAAGCCGCCCCCAAGCTTGAGTGATACACTCCTTCAAGAGGCAAAAAATTAGACATATAATTCCGTTCACAATGAACCAGATGCATAGGATAAAACTTCTGATGAAATTCCAATTTCAATCGGTTGTAATTCCAAGTCCCAATATCATCGCATAGCCTATACCACGTCAATGCCTTCTCCTTCGAAGATAAAGGGAAGACCTTCTTGACTTTATCCTCGGGCAAACCTGCAAGCTTAACTAATCCACAAACTTCATCCACATAGATTAGATGCATATCAGGATGTAGTGTTCCATCTCCTGCATAAGGATTAGCTAGCAGTTTCTCTATCATGCCCGAAGGAATTTCATAATAAATATTTTTAGTAGGTTGACTAGGTTGAGGGGAAACTCTTTGCTCTTCCAGTCGGGGTGAAGATACCCCGAACAAATCCCTCAAAGGATGATGTTCCATAGTAACAAGTGATAGTAAATTTCAGCACGTAATATAAATATTTCCTTACCGAATTCCACTCACCAAAGGCACTTCACTCCCTGCAATAGCGCTAGAAAAGAGTCTTGATGACCCACAAGTACAGGGGATCTATCGTAGTCCTTTCAATAAGAGTGTCGAACCCGACGACGAGCAGAAGGAAATGACAAGAGGTTTTCAACAAGGTGTTCTCTACAAGCACTGAAATTATCGGTAACAGATAGTTTTGTGATAAGATAATTCGTAACGGGTAACAAGTAAAAGTGTAACAAAGGTGCAGCAAGGTGGCCCAATTCTTTTTGTAGCAAAGGTCAAGCCTGGACGAACTCTTATATAAAGCAAAGCGCTCCCGAGGACACATGGGAATTATTGTCAAGTTAGTTTTCATCATGCTCATGTGATTCGCGTTCGTTACTTTGATAATTTGATATGTGGGTCGACCGGTGCTTGGGAGCTGTCCTTACTTGGACAAGCCTCCCACTTATGATTAACCACTCTCGTAAGCATCTACAACTATGAAAGAAGAATTAAGATAAACTAACCATAGCACGAAACACATGGATCCAAATCAGCCCCTTACGAAGCAACACATAAACTAGGGTTTAAGCTTCTGTCACTCTAGAAACCCATCATTTACTTATAACTTCCCAATGCCTTCCCCTAGACCCAAATCACGGTGTGAAGTGTCATGTAGTCGACGTTCACATAACACCACTAGAGGAAAGACAACATACATCTCATCAAAATATCGAACGAATACCAAATTCACATGATTACTTATAACAAGACTTCTCCCATGTCCTCGGGAACAAACGTACACTACAAAAAAAGACACACATGTGACATTTTGGACCGAACAAATTTTTTCTATCATGCTTATGACACTTCTATGATGATAATTGTGACAAAACCCGGTATCATCATAGATGTGGTGGGCTCCTACTTCTATGACAAAAAATCATGACAGAAAATGGGCTTTTCATCCTGAGCGGGCCGGAGACGCAGCTGCATGACATTCTTTGGGCCGTCCATGACAGAAAAAAACCGTGATAGAAGCGAGGGCGAGGAAAATATCGGGGAGTTCCTAGTTATGGTGGGTGGTCGGGGCCGAGCGATGCACGGAGGTTTGCACGTTTCTCTCGTACACGTATGCGCATGTGTGCGAGGCGTTGGGATCTAACTGAACCCGAGCGAGGCGTTCGCTTACTGAACCCGAGTGATTGCACTAGCTACGTTACTGAACCTGAGTGATCGATCCCTTGGATGTTAACTGAACCTGAGCGATTCCTTTGCTACTGCTGCTAACTGAAGCCGATCGAACCTGTCGCCTCTTGATGAACAGTGAACGTTGTTGGGGTTGGTTGAATAGTTCCCGATGGGGATTGGATGAACAGGAGCACATGGTAGGAGAGGTCGTTGCCGCTGGATGAACAGGACCCCGATCGAGCCGTTTGGGGTGGATGAACAGGACCACATGGAGGGCTGGTTGAACAGTAGCCGACGGAAGCTGGATGAACAGGTCCCCGTGGAGGGCTGGTTGAACAGTAGCCGGTGGAGGCTGGATGAACATGAGCCCCTGGAGGCAAGAGGGAGACGTCATGGATAAATAGTAGCAGGTGGAGGCTGGAGGAGGTCGACGCTGGATGAACAGTAGCCCATGGAGGCTGGAGCGCTGCAGTAGACGGTGGATGAACAGTAGTTCTTGGAGTCCCGTTTTGCGGTATTCCACACCCCTCTCGATGAATAGGACCCCGTTTCGACCATAGGAGGTTGAAGAGAAGTCGGTTTCCTCCGTTTTGTGGTACGCCATACCCCTCCCGATCAACAGGACCCCATTTCGACCGTAGGAGGTTGAAGAGAAGTCTATTTCCTCCATTTTGCGGTACGCCAGTCCCCTCCCGATGAATAGGATCCCGTTTCGACCGTAGGCAGTCGAACAGAAGGCCGTTTCCTCCGTTCTGCGATACGCCAGGCCTCGTATCGGCTGTTTTATCCAAGCGGTTGGCTTCCGATGAACAGGACGCATTCCGTTGCCTCCCGATGAACATGATGCAGTTTCTCCATTCCGACCCAGCTGGTTGGTTGCCGATGAATAGGACGCCGTTGCTGCCCTCCGCTGCCTCTCCATGTACACGAGCCCTGGCCACCCACCTCAAAGTTATCCTTTCTGATCGATCTATCATAGAGTTCATAATATAATAACACCTTAAAACACAAATCAAGAAAACCCTAATGTCACCTAGATACTCCAATGTCACCTCAAGTATCCGTGGGTATGATTATACGATATGCATCACACAATACTACCTCTTGAGCACTGCGTTGGATTTCCCCGAAGAGGAAAGGATGATGCAGCAAAGTAGCGTAAGCATTTCCCTCAGTTTTTGAGAACCAAGGTATCAATCCAGTAGGAGGTTGCGCGCGCGTCCCTAGTACCTGCACAAAACAAATAAATCCTCGCAACCAACGCGATAAGGGGTTGTCAATCCCTTCACGGTCACTTACGAGAGTGAGATCTGATAGATATGATAAGATAATATTTTTGGCATTTTTATGATAAAGATGCAAAGTAAAATAAAAGAAAAGTAAAAAAGCAAAGTAAATAACTAAGTATTGGAAGATTAATATGCTGAAGATAGACCCGGGGGCCATAGGTTATACTAGTGGCTTCTCTCAAGAGCATAAGTATTTTACGGTGGGTGAACGAATTACTGTTGAGCAATTGACAGAATTGAGCATAGTTATGAGAATATCTAGGTATGATCATGTATATAGGCATCACGTCCGAGACAAGTAGACCGACTCCTGCATGCATCTACTACTATTACTCCACTCATTGACCGCTATCTAGCATGCATCTATAGTATTAAGTTCATGAAAACAGAGTAACGCCTTAAGCAAGATGACATGATGTAGAGGGATAAATTCATGCAATATGATAAAAAACCATCTTGTTATCCTCGATGGCAACAATACAATACGTGCCTTGCTGCCCCTACTGTCACTGGGAAAGGACACCGCAAGATTGAACCCAAAGCTAAGCACTTCTCCCATTGCAAGAAAGATCAATCTAGTAGTCCAAAACAAACTGATAATTCGAAGAGACTTGTAAAGATAACCAATCATACATAAAAAAATTCAGAGAAGATTCAAATATTGTTCATAGATAATCTTGGTCATAAACCCACACCTCAAAAAGAAGATTACATCGAATAGATCTCCACAAGAGAGGGGGAGAACATTGTATTGAGATCCAAAAAGAGAGAAGAAGTCATCTAGCTAATAACTATGGACCCAAAGGTCTGAGGTAAACTACTCACACTTCATCGGAGAGGCTATGGTGTTGATGTAGAAGCCCTCCGTGATGGATGCCCCCTCCGGCGGAGCTCCGGAACAGGCCCCAAGATGGGATCTCGTGGATACAGAAAGTTACGGTGGTGGAATTAGGGTTTTGGCTCCGTCTCTGATCGTTTGGGGTACGTAGGTATATATAGGAGCAAGGAGTACGTCGGTGGAGCAACAGGGGGCCCACGAGGGTGGAGGGCGCGCTTGGGGGGTAGGCGCGCCCCCTACCTCGTGGCCTCCTCCTTTGTTTCTTGACGTAGGGTCCAAGTCTCCTGGATCATGTTCGGCGAGAATATCACGTTGCCGAAGGTTTCATTCCGTTTGGACTCCGTTTGATATTCCTTTTCTTTGAAACCCTAAAATAGGCAAAAAAACAGCAATTCTGGGCTGGGCCTCCGATTAATAGGTTAGTCCCAAAAATAATATAAAAGTGGATAATAAAGCTCAATAATGTCCAAAACAGTAGATATATTAGCATGGAGCAATCAAAAATTATAGATACGTTGGAGACGTATCACACAATCTCAGATTCATCTATTCAACCAACACAAAGAACTTCAAAGAGTGCCCCAAAGTTTCTACTGGAGAGACGAAAACGTGTGCCAACCCCTATGCATAAGTTCACGAGGTCACGGAACTCGCAAGTTGATCACCAAAACATCCATCAAGTGGATCACGTGATATCCCATTGTCACCACAGATAAGCACATGCAAGACATACATCAAGTGTTCTCAAATCCTTAAAGACTCAATCCGATAAGATAACTCCAAAGGGAAAACTCAATCCATCACAAGATAGTAGAGGGGGAGAAACATCATAAGATCCAACTATAATAGCAAAGCCCGCGATACATCAAGATCGTGCCAACTCAAGAACACGAGAGAGAGAGAGATCAAACACATAGCTATTGGCACATACCCTCAGCCCCAAGGGTGGACTACTCCCTCATCGTCATGGAGAGCGCTAGGATGATGAAGATGGCCACCGGAGAGGGATTCCCCCCTCCGGCAGGGTGCCGGAACGGGTCTAGATTGGTTTTCGGTGGCTACGGAGGCTTCTGGAGGCGGAACTCCCGATCTAGGTTATTTTCTGGAAGTTTCTGTATTTATAGGATTTTTCGCATCAGTCTCACGTCAAGAAGGTTCCCGAGTCATCCACGAGGCAGGCCCGCGCGCCTGGGGGGGTGGGCGCACCCCCACCCTCGTGGACGCCCCGGGACTCTTCCGGCCCAACTCTTTTACTTCGGGGTCTTCTTTTGGTCCATAAAAATCATCAAAAATTGGCACGTCAATTGGACTCCCTTTGGTATTCCTTTTCTGTAAAACTCAAAAACAAGGAAAAACAGAAACTGGCACTGGGCTCTAGGTTAATAGGTTAGTCCCAAAAATCATATAAAATAGCATATAAATGCATATAAAACATCCAAGGTTGATAATATAATAGCATGGAACAATCAAAAATTATAGATACATTGGAGACGTATCAAGCATCCTCAAGCTTAATTCCTGCTCGTCCTCGAGTAGGTAAATGATAAAAACAGAATTTTTGATGTGGAATGCTACCTAACATATTTATCAATGTAATTTTCTTTATTGTGGCAAGAATATTCAGGTCCATAAGATTCAATACAAAAGTTTAATATTGACATAAAATAATAATACTTCAAGCATACTAACTAAGCAATTATGTCTCCACAAAATATCAAGGCAAAAGAATGTTCATCCCTACAAAATCATATAGTTTGGTCATGCTCCATTTTCGTCACACAAGAATGCTCTCATCATGCACAACCCGATGACAAGCCAAGCAATTGTTTCACACTTTAGTAATCTCAAACTTTTTTCAACTTTCACGCAATACATGAGCGTGAGCCATGGATATAGCACTATGGGTGGAATAGAATATGATGATGGGGGTTATGTGGAGAAGACAAAAAATGAGAAAGTCTCACATCGACGCAGCCAATCAATGGGCTAGGGAGATGCCCATCAATTGATGTCAATGCAAGGAGTAGGGATTGCCATGCAACGGATGCACTTCTATAAATGTATGAAAGCTCAACAAAATTACTGTTGAGCAATTGACAGAATTGAGCATAGTTATGAGAATATCTAGGTATGATCATGTATATAGGCATCACGTCCGAGACAAGTAGACCGACTCCTGCCTGCATCTACTACTATTACTCCACTCATCGACCGCTATCCAGCATGCATCTAGAGTATTAAGTTCATGAAAATAGAGTAACGCCTTAAGCAAGATGACATGATGTAGAGGGATAAATTCATGCAATATGATAAAAAAACCATCTTGTTATCCTCGATGGAAACAATACGATACATGCCTTGCTGCCCCTACTGTCACTGGGAAAGGACACCGCAAGATTGAACCCAAAGCTAAGCACTTCTACCATTGCAAGAAAGATCAATCTAGTAGGCCAAACCAAATTGATAATTCGAAGAGACTTGCAAAGATAACCAATCATACATAAAAGAATTCATAGAAGATTCAAATATTGTTCATAGATAATCTTGATCATAAACCCACAATTCACCGGTCTCAACGAACACACCGCAAAAAGAAGATTACATCGAATAGATCTCCACAAGAGAGGGGGAGAACATTGTATTGAGATCCAAAAAGAGAGAAGAAGCCATATAGCTAATAACTATGGACCCGAAGGTCGGAGGTAAACTACTCACACTTCATCGGAGAGGCTATGTGTTGATGTAGAAGCCCTCCGTGATGGATGTCCCCTCCGGCGGAGCTCCGGAACAGGCCCCAAGATGGGATCTCGTGGATACAGAAAGTTACGGCAGTGGAATTAGGGTTTTGGATCCGTCTTTGATCGTTTGGGGGTACGTAGGTATATATAGGAGGAAGGAGTACATCGGTGGAGCAAAGGGGGCCCACGAGGGTGGAGGGCGCGCCTGGGGGGTAGGCGTGCCCCCTACCTTGTGGCCTCCTCCTTTGTTTCTTGACGTAGGGTCCAAGTCTCCTGGATCATGTTCGGCGAGAAAATCACGTTCCCGAAGGTTTCATTCCGTTTGGACTCCGTTTGATATTCCTTTTCTTCGAAACCCTAAAATAGGCAAAAAACAGCAATTCTGGGTTGGGCCTCCGGTTAATAGGTTAGTCCCAAAAATAATATAAAAGTGGATAATAAAGCCCAATAATGTCCAAAACAGTAGATAATATAGCATGGAGCAATCAAAAATTATAGATACGTTGGAGACGTATCACACAATCTCAGATTCATCTATTCAACCAACACAAAGAACTTCAAAGAGTGCCCCAAAGTTTCTACCGGAGAGTCGAAAACGTGTGCCAATCCCTATGCATAAGTTCACGAGGTCACGGAACTCGCAAGTTGATCACCAAAACATACATCAAGTGGATCATGTGATATCCCATTATCACCACAGATAAGCACATGCAAGACAAACATCAAGTGTTCTCAAATCCTTAAAGACCCAAGCCGATAAGATAACTCCAAAGGGAAAACTCAATCCATCACAAGAGAGTAGAGGGGAGAAACATCATAAGATCCAACTATAATAGCAAAGCTCGCGATACATCACGATCGTGCCAACTCAAGAATACGAGAGAGAGAGAGATCAAACACATAGCTATTGTCACATACCCTCAGCCCCGAGGGTGGACTACTCCCTCCTCGTCATGGAGAGGGCTAGGATGATGAAGATGGCCACCGGAGAGGGATTCCCCCCTCTGGCAGGGTGCCAGAACGGGTGAGGGAGTCCTAGATTAGGGGGTGTTCGGATAGCCGGACTATACCTTCAGCCGGACTCCTAGATTATGAAGATACAAGATTGAAGACTTCGTCCCGTGTCCGGATGGGACTTTCCTTGGCGTGGAAGGCAAGCTAGGCGATGCGGATATTTGAGACCTCCTACCATTGTAACCGACTCTATGTAACCCTAACCCTATCCAGTGTCTATATAAACCGGAGGGTTCTAGTCCGTAGGACATCATCATCATACAACAATCATACCATAGGCTAGCTTCTAGGGTTTAGCCTCCTCGATCTCGTGGTAGATCTACTCTTGTACTACCCATATCATCAATATTAATCAAGCTGGACGTAGGGTTTTACCTCCATCAGAGGGCCCGAACCTGGGTAAAACATCGTGTTCCCTGCCTCCTGTTACCATCCGGCCTAGACGCACAGTTCGGGACCCCCTACCCGAGATCTGCCGGTCTTGACACCGACATTGGTGCTTTCATTGAGAGTTCCTCTGTGCCGTCGCAATCAGGAAGGATGCCTCCTCCCGTCTTTAAAGACGGCGCCGTTGCTAAGGGAGCCTTGGCTGTCGGCCAAACTCTCTGGTTAGGGGTTTCCTCATGACCGCCTGTTCGGCTGTTGCGCCGAGGGTGACCTCTCGGGTCATCAAAAGCAACCTACACGTCAGCTCGGAGTTCGTCGAGCAGCTAGATCCAATGGAGCTCTCTTCCGTAAACGAGCTCTTGGATTGCATCGCCTCCCTGGGGGTCGCTACGGATTACAACCAGGTTGGGCTTAAACCCGATCTAAGAGAAATTAACTCTCCCCAAGTCACCCACCACGTTGCCGTGGTAGAGGCGCAGTGCGGCGACCCTTCATCTATTCTAAGGACTAGCTACGTCCGAATTCCCGACCCCTCCAAGCTGGATACCCGCGGAGGGGAGTATGTAACTCAAGACCTGAGCTTAGGATCTGGCAACGGGCCAGATTCATTGGACAACACCCAAGAATCCGAACTCGAGAGTTCGGAAACTCTTCGGCCTCCGAATCCTAGATTGGGTGAGGTTTCAGATTCAACGACACCCGCCCACCTGATCATAAGCGATCTCTCCCAAATCAGGCAGAGGCCCGAGGAAACAGTACATCATTACTGGGCCAGATTCCTCCTAGTTATGAACAGGATAAAGGATTGCCGCGAGGGAGACGCAATCTCAATTTTTTGCAGTAATTGCACGGACAAGGGAATCCTCAACGCCGTAAGTCGTCGTGATATTACACGCTTCGCTGACTTGGCGTCCATAGTACAAAAATACTGTGCGATGGAAAGCGCCTGGAAAACCGAAATAAAATTTTGGGATAATCCGGCCTTGAGTAGTAATCCCGTCCGAACTAAGAGGGTGCATCATCATAGGACACCCGGGATAAACACCAAAAAGCCAAAACCCTCTACAGGGCATGGAACTGTACTGGAAAAGTGGCTTGATGGACCCTGTGGAATTCACAGTACAGAGGACGCCACACCAACTCACAGCCTTAGAGCATGTTGGATACTCCGGCAGGTGGCCAAAATCGGCGAGGACCTCCTAATTCCGGAGCCGCAGAAAGCCAGCCCAAGGACACCAGTACCATTCTCATGGTCTTCGAGACTTTCGAATCAAACAATGTGCGAAAAAGAACACTCCGCAGCCTCGCCGAAGTCTATCAAGTTGCAACAATAAATCCATGGAGCGACACTGCCATTACCTTCAACGCAAGTGATGAACCTAGATTTCGAACAGCCCGAGCACCAGCCGCATTGGTCCTCAGCCCCATAGTGGACGGCGTTCGCCTCACCAAGGTGCTCATGGATGGAGGCAGCGGACTAAACCTCATTTATGAGGAAACCCTTCAAAAAATGGAAATAGACTGGAACCGCGTCGAGCGAAGCAGCACATCCTTTAGAGGAATAATCCCCAGTCGGGAAGCGTGCTGCACAGGAAAAATCACACTAGATGTGGTGTTCGGCACGCCGGATAACTACAGGTCCGAAGAAGTCACGTTTCAGGTGGCCCCGTTTAAGAGCGGATATGACGCTTTACTAGGGCGGGAAGCATTCACAATCTTCCAAGCAATACCCCATTACGGGTACATGAAGCTTAAGATGCCCGGGCCGAACGGAATTGTCACTCTAGCTAGTGATCCGGACATAGCACTCCGCGCCGAAAACAAGATAGCCGCATTAGCCCTTGAGGCGCTATCCGAAGCCTTGGCGGCCGAGGAACTGACTGTGCTGCGCTCCACGGTTAATAGGGACGACGTGATACTCGACAAGAGATCCAAGTCCACATCCTTCAAGCCAGCTGACGAAATAGTCAAATTCCAGGTCCATCCAACGGACCCCAATAAAACAGCTTCCATCGGGGCATGACTGAACCCTGATGTAGACGCCGCACTGCGAGAATTCCTACGAGAGAACTGGGACATCTTCGCCTGGCACCCTTCAGACATGCCAGGGATCCCACACGGGCTGGCCGAACACAGCTTAAATATCCAAAAAGGATTTATGTCAAACAAGCCCTTCGGCGTTTTTCCGAACCCAAGAGACAGGCTATGGGGGAGGAGCTAGCCAAGCTATTGGAGGCCGGATTCATCAGAGACATAAAACATCCGGACTGGCTAGCAAACCTGGTGATGGTACCAAAGAAGGACAAATCCTGGCGCCTGTGTGTCGATTTTAAAGACCTTAACAAGGCTTGCCCAAAGGATCCCTTCCCCCTCCCCCATATCGATCAAATTATCGATGCCACCGCAGGACACGATTCGTTGTGTTTCCTCGACGCATACTCCGGTTACCATCAAATCAAAATGGCAGAATCAGACCAAGCTGCAACAGCATTCATCACACCATACGACCCATTCTGCTTCAACACAATGCCCTTCGGGCTGAAAAACACCGGCGCAACATATCAGCGCATGATCCAGACATGTCTGGCAAACCAGATCGGCAAAACAGTGGAGGCGTACGTGGATGATGTGGTCATCAAATCAAGACATGTCAAATCTCTAGTAGACGACTTGAGGCTTACATTCGATAACCTCCGAAAATATGACATCAAGCTCAACCCGAAAAAATGCGTCTTCGGTGTTCCAGCCGGAAAGCTCTTGGGCTTCATTGTATCCGGTAGAGGAATTGAAGCAAATCCAGCCAAGATCCGAGCTTTGTCACAATTGGATGTCCCAAAGGACCTTAAACAAATACAAAAATTAACCGGATGCGTGGCGGCTTTAAGCCGCTTCATCTCCCGTTTGGGAGAAAAGGCACTACCCCTCTATCGCCTCCTTCGGCGCATCGAACACTTCAAGTGGACGGATGCCGCCACGGCCGGACTTGATGAAATAAAAGCCATATTGGCAACAAAACCAATCCTGGCCGCGCCGAACACCGGCGAACCAATGTTATTGTACATTGCAGCAACACATCAAGTTGTCAGCGCAGTGCTCGTTGTCGAGCGGGAAACGAACGGACACAAATTCCCCCTTCAAAGGCCGGTCTACTACGTTTCCACTGTCCTCACTCCATGCAAATCACGGTACCCGCATTATCAAAAGATTGCATACGCGGTATTCATGGCATCCCGGAAGCTACGACACTACTTTCAAGAGTGTTCCATAACAGTAGCCTCGGAAGTACCACTCAACGATATCATCAACAACCGCGACGCAACGGGCCGGATTGCAAAATGGGCCATCGAGCTTCTCCCGTTCGATATAACCTATAAGCCACGGCGAGCTATTAAATCGCAAGTTTTGGCCGACTTTGTCGCAGAATGGACGGAGGCCGAGCTCCCTAAAGAGTACGACACATATTCAAACTGGATTATGCATTTCGACGGCTCCAAAATGTTGGCTGGACTGGGGGCCGGCGTCGTCCTGACGTCCCCCATAGGAGACACAGTCCAATATGTGCTCCAGATCATGTACACGGATTCCAACAATGCAAGCCGAATATGAGGCCCTCCTACATGGCCTCCGGATAGCAGTATCCATCGGTATCCAGTGCCTAGAGGTACGCGGGGATTCAAACCTCACGATATCCCAAATAAATGGAGACTTCGATGCTAAGGACCCAAAAATGGCAGCTTACCGCAATGCTGTCCTAAAAATGTCAGCTCGGTTCGAAGGGCTGGAGTTTCACCATATAGCCCGAGAAAACAATCAAGCGGCGGACGTCCTAGCACGCATCGGAGCAAAACGCGATGCAGTCCCCCCCAACATCTTTTTGGAAAGATTGTTCAAGCCATCCGTAGCATGGGAGGGGGAACCCGCAGACAACAGCCCGAACCCAGCCGCACCACTCGACGCCGAACAATCTAACACAATTGGAGGCTCTGCCAACGAAATTACACCTTCAGCCCACGTAATAATGGTGGTTATCGCCCCGTGGACAGAACCATTCCTAGCCTACCTTACTAGGCAGGAACTCCCGGAGGACCAAAACGAGGCCCGCTGCATAGTGTGGCGAGCTAAAGCCTACAGAGTCCATGAGGGAGAGATTTATAAGAAAAGCACTACCGGAGTCCTTCAAAGGTGCATCTCCGAAGAGGAAGGGCGGAACCTTCTGGCTGAAATTCACACCGGACTCGGTTGTCACCACGTCGTTGCTCGGTCCCTTGTTAGCAAGGCTTTCCGTACAGACTTTTATTGGCCGATGGCCCGGGCAGACGCTCAGGACCTAGTCCAACGATGCGCTGGTTGCCAACTTTTTGCCAACCAAAGCCATATGCCACCCACCGCACTCCAAGCTATACCCATCACCTGGCCTTTTGCGGTATGGGGGCTTGACATGGTCGGACCCCTTAAAGGTGGAACCCATAAGAAAAAATACTTACTGGTCATGGTGGATAAATTCACCAAATGGATAGAAGCCAAGCCTGTTAAAACGGCCGAATCCGGACCGGTGATAGACTTCATATCCGGGGTTGTACACCGTTATGGCGTCCCTCACAGCATCATAACCGATAACGGTACAAACTTTACCACCGACGAGGTAAAACTCTGGTGCAAAAACATGGGCATCAAGCTCGATTATGCTTCCGTCTATCACCCACAAACCAACGGCCAGGTCGAATGTGCAAATGGTCTTATCATGAGCGGCATTAAACCCACACTAGTGTGGTCCCTAAAGGAATCTAACACGCACTGGGTAGAGGAGCTCGACTCCGTGCTATGGGGGCTGCGGACCACGCCAAATCGCACCACCGGATACACACCATTTTTTATGGTGTACAGCGCAGAAGCAGTTCTGCCCTGCGACATAATTCATGACTCACCTAGAGTGCGCATGTACGAAGAAAGAGAAGCCGAGCTCGATCGGCAGGACAACTTGGACGCCTTGGAGGAGGAGCGTGACGTGGCAAAAGCCCGTTCCGCATTTTATCAACAGTAGGCCCGAAGATATCAAAGCAGAGAAGTACGGGCCAAAAATTACAATGTTGGCGAACTAGTTCTACGCCTGCCGGATAAGAAAAAGGACAAACTTAAGCCCAAGAGGGAAGGTCCATTCATAATCGACCAAGTCCTGACCGGTGGGGCGTACCGCCTGCGAGATGCGTCGAACAACCGACTCGAGCCGAACCCGTGGAACGCCGCCCGTCTCCCAAGATTCTATGCCTAGCGCCGGACTCTATGTTCGTCTCCTTCCTATGTCCATTCCTTGTTGAATTTTTCTGTCTTACATTTCTCTCCTTCCCATTTTTTCTTTTATAGCCCTTAAAGGCTCATATAGTGACGCGCCACTCGCGCTCATTAAACCTGGGGGCTTCTTTAACAGAAGCTTATTTATACGGGCTTCATGCCCAACACATGCGTCAAACTTCCGCATGTACCTTTTTCTTCACCACTATATGCATCGATATGACTTAAGTTTTGGCCAAGCTGGGTTGCCTGGCTCCTGTGCTTACCCCTACGTTCCCGATTGTTTGGCTAGGCGGTAAAGGGAGCACCTCTGCGATTGTTACTGCCGGGTCAGCCGGACGTGTACCTCAGACTGGGTGAAGCCGAAAGCTAGTGTTCTTAAGGGAATATTCGGTCGGTGAAATAAAAGATGATCTTTTTTACTCATTTTATGCGCCCCCAGATGCTTTTTCTGCGTCTCTTCACGCAGTCCGGACATGCACATTAGGGCATGCCTCCCAGCGAAAGGAACCCCTAACAGAACTATTCTCTCTGGAAGATGTTTCTTACTAACCATGTAATATAACATAACTAGTTGGGCACTTGTCTGATAAAGCACTGATGACCCCTACGCCTGGTCTCCACGCATACCCCGATTCTTATATAACCACTAGGGTATTCGGACACACTCCGGACCGTCAGGTCCCGAGGTTGAAGCGAAAAGGTCGGCAACGACAAACGATCTACAATCCGGCTAGAAGGCATTACACATGTCAATTCAAAATTACACAGTCATTCTGACTGTATTCCTCTTCTATACCATCTAACAGGCTGTCTAATTTACAGTCCTGCTGGGAATACTTCGCGGCCAACTCTACTTGGCCGTACACTAAGCTTGCAGGGATCTCCTTCCCGTTCGGCCCCACTGGTCCGACCTCGGCCATGTGGTTTGGGTCAGACTTCGTAAAACGGGTCTTCACCATGGCCCAGGCCTCCCTAGCGCCTTGTCGGCAGGCCGTTATCTTCCACAACCGGAAGCGCCGCCGAGCTCCCTTCAGCTTCTCCGCAAGCTCTCCAAGGCCCTCGGGCACGGAGTGGGCAGGCCATAAGGCTTGGGCAATACCTCGCATCGCCTGCCGAATTCGCTCGTGCAGTTGCAAGAGTTCGGGAAGAAGGTCACCTGTAGAACCGGGCATCTCCTCTGCAGGACGACCTGTGAGCATACCTACAGACATTACTCTGTTAGTCGACTTCCTCGCCGAACTCGTTTTTCAAAGTTCGTTCAAGCACTTATAAATATGCCGCATCGAAGCCACTGATTCTCCTTCGTGGAGTCCGACAGCTGGCCACGAACATCTTTAAGTTCGACGTCCAGCTTGGTGTTGGCATCCTGAAGATCATTCTTCTCCAGCCTCACCCTTGTCAACATACTCTCACCGGCCTTTAACCGGCGTAAGAGTTGTTGTTTGTCCGGATCTAGTCCGGCGCCATCTACAATATGATCTGTCAGAGTTGCACCCACACCGCACGATACTAATCTTTCAAAGTGTATCTTACCTGAGGGGGTCTCTTTGGGCTCCCCTGCTGCGGCTAGTGCAGCCTCTAGTTGTGCCTTGCACTTTTCCAGCTCCTGGGACAGTACGGTATTATTCTCTGTAAGAACCTGTATATTAAATGATCCTTAAATCAGTTTCTCTAAACTGCTTCAAGTCTCGGGGGCTACTGGCATATATATATTTCACCAAAATTTTCTTACCCGTATGTCTTTTACATACTGCTCCGTGGCTCTGGCTAAACCATTTTGAGCGGCACGGAGGTACGCATCTCCCGAATTAAAGGCATCTAAAGCCTCTTGGGAGAAACAAGCGTCGCGTAGAACTGTCCGGCGACGCCTGTGGTTCATGGCACTCTCCACTTCAGAATTTGTGGCAGACAGCCTGTCCTCATCCTCTGTCGGTGGAGCGGCCGGTGCGCGCCTTCTGCTCGCCTCCGCTTCCTGGCCTGACGTTGGAGCCTGGCTGGTGGAGGCGCGATTGGCAACCTCTCCGGATGTAGTCCGGCGAGGTCTCTTCGTTCTGAAGATAGCACGAACGTTAATATGCCCTGACAGAATAACTCCAGGGAAACAGAGGGTGCGCTATACCTTTGCGCTGGCATCTCAGTCCGGACTACATTCCTTTTTGCCCCACGGGGCCCTGCGGCCCCTTGTTGGCTAGCCGCCGCAGGTTCGGCCTCCTGCCTTGGAAATCTCCCCTGCAAAACACGGTTGTCATCAAAAACACCGGAATACGTGAGAGTGGAATCTCTTTTAAGGGAATGGGACTCCAGTTTCCGTCACCTGGGAGGCCAGGATTAACCCTGGGTAATCCGCCGTAATGGCCACCAAGGTATCGTCCTTACTTAGCTGATAGAACACCCCGTCAATAAGCTCCACCGATATGTTCGAATCCTCTTCGGAGTCCGGATTGAGGGACCGTTCTGGGTCCTCGGGCTGTGGAGGATGGTTGTTTATATCCTTTACCTCCTGTCGCAGTTCCTGCATTGAAATCATTAGACTACCTATCTAACCGTGGGAGTATAAAACGAACGGGCAAGCGCAATTGTTCACTTACCCAACTTGGAGGATCGTACATACTGAATCCGGCCTGCGGATTGACGCGGAGGAATTCCTCCTTTTCTCCCTTGTACAAAGAGGATAAGATCTTTACTAAGGCGGCGGCTGAGGCCGGCCCCTTACGACCGTAACGGGTGGCGTCATCCTCCCCGTTGAAATCCCACATGGGGTGGCCTCTATATTGAAGCGGCTGCACCCCCCGCATAATGCATGCGGCCATGACTCCAGTCATGGTTAGTCCGGAATGAGCCAACAGTCTTATCCGGCCCATCAGGTAAAGGACGTCCCTGTCGCTTTCTCTCTGAGAGCTCCGTGGGCGCCAGCTCAAGCATTTCTTCAATGGGGCATTGTTGAACTCGGGGAGACCGACCCAGATAGGGTCCGGTAGCGGGACGTCATCTATGTAAAACCATTCCTAAGGCTAGTCCTCGGACGCCTTCTTCGGGGTTTCGGATAGGTATCCGGTCCCGGCAATGCGCCATACTTCGGCTCCGCCCACTTGATAGAAAGACCCCTCTTGACAATGGGGCACCAGGCAGAATAACCTCTTCCACAGCGCGAAATGAGCCTCAACGCCTAAAAATAGCTCGCAAAGGGCAACGAAACCCGCGATGTGTAATACGGAGGCGGGCGTGAGATTGTGCAGCTGGAGGCCGTAAAACTTCAGAAGCCCGCGGAGAAATGGATGAATTGGAAATCCCAATCCCCTTATTAGATAGGGGACGAGGCACACCCGCTCTCCTTTAGAAGGATTGGGGGTGCTCTCCGCTTGTTTTCCGCCATTGTAGGTGGCGAGACCGGCTCGGACTGGGACCATGTATGCCGGGGGAAGAAATCCCTTGGCCTAAAGCGACACTAACTCGCTGTGCGGGATGGTGCAACTCTCCCAGTCCCCGGGTTTGGGACCGGAGGGGCGAGGGGAGGAGCTGCGACGGCTAGACATGCTGGAATGGACCTTTGCTGGAAGCGCTCTGCTGATGACTCGCGGAGAGGAGAAGATGTGGTCTGAACCTGAATTCCCATCCAGTTAAATAGGCGGCTCATTTATATGGCTAGGGGTGTGGATGTAAAAACGCCCCGGCTTTTCGCATTCGTTTGACACGTGGAAGACGGCCATTATTGGGCGTAGAAGCCAAGGAGCACAACATTTACAAGAAACCGGACTTTATTCAACAGGTACACGGAATTTGGAGGAGAACCCGCCTTGCAATGCCGAAGACAATCTGCGCGCCAGACTCATCGTCATTGAAGCCTGGTTCGGGGGCTACTGAGGGAGTCCTGGATTAGGGGGTGTTCGGATAGCCGGACTATACCTTTAGCCGGACTCCTTGATTATGAAGATACAAGATTGAAGACTTCGTCCCGTGTCCGGATGGGACTTTCCTTAGCGTGGAAGGCAAGCTAGGCGATGCGGATATTCGAGACCTCCTACCATTGTAACCGACTCTATGTAACCCTAACCCTATCCGGTGTCTATCTAAACCGGAGGGTTCTAGTCCGTAGGACATCATCATCATACAACAATCATACCATAGGCTAGCTTCTAGGGTTTAGCCTCCTCGATCTCGTGGTAGATCTACTCTTGTACTACCCATATCATCAATATTAATCAAGTAGGACGTAGGGTTTTACCTCCATCGAGAGGGCCCGAACCTGGGTAAAACATCGTGTTCCCTGCCTCCTGTTACCATCAGGCCTAGACGCATAGTTCGGGACCCCCTACCCGAGATCCGCCGGTCTTGACACCGACAACGGGTCTAGATTGGTTTTTGGTGGCTACGGAGGCTTCTGGAGGCGGAATTCCCGATCTAGGTTATTTTCTGGAGGTTTCTGTATTTATAGGATTTGTGGCGTCGGTCTCATGTCAAGAAGGTTCCCGAGTCATCCACGAGGCAGGCCCATGTGCCTGGGGGGGTTGGCGCGCCCCCCACCCTCGTGGATGCCCCGGGACTCTTCTGGCCCAACTCTTTTACTTCGGGGTCTTCTTTTGGTCCATAAAAAATTGTCAAAAATTGGCACGTCAATTGGACTCCGTTTGGTATTCCTTTTGTGTAAAACTCAAAAACAAGGAAAAAAACTGAAACTAGCACCGGGCTCTAAGTTAATAGGTTAGTCCCAAAAATCATATAAAATAGTATATAAATGCATATAAAACATCCAAGGTTGATAATATAATAGCATGGAACACTCAAAAATTATAGATACATTGGAGACATATCAAGCATCCCCAAGCTTAATTCCTGCTCGTCCTCGAGTAGGTAAATGATAAAAACAGAATTTTTGATGTGGAATGCAACCTAACATATTTATCAATGTAATTTTCTTTATTGTGGCAAGAATATTCAGATCCATAAGATTCAAGACAAAAGTTTTATATTGACATAAAATAATAATACTTCAAGCATACTAACTAAGCAATTATGTCTCCTCAAAATATCATGGCAAAAGAATGTTCATCCCTACAAAATCATATAGTTTGGTCATGCTCCATTTTCGTCACACAAGAATGCTCTCATCATGCACAACCCCGATGACAAGCCAAGCAATTGTTTCACACTTTGGTAATCTCAAACTTTTTTCAACTTTCATGCAATACATGACCGTGAGACATGGATATAGCACTATGGGTGGAATAGAATATGATGATGGGGGTTATGTGGAGAAGACAAAAAAAGGAGAAAGTCTCACATCGACGCAGCCAATCAATGGGCTAGGGGGATGCCCATCAATTGATGTCAATGCAAGGAGTAGGGATTGCCATGTAACGGGTGCACTAGAGCAATAAATGTATGAAAGCTCAACAAAAGAAACTAAGTGGGTGTGTATCCAACTTGCTTGCTCACGAAGACCTAGGGCATTTGAGGAAGCCCATTGTTGGAATATACAAGCCAAGTTCTATAATGAAAAATTCCCACTAGTATATGAAAGTGACAAAACAAGAGTCTCTCTATCATGAAGATCATGGTGCTACTTTGAAGCACAAGTGTGGAAAAAAGGATAGTAGCATTGTCCCTTTTATTTTTTTATTTCTTTATTTGTCCTTTCTTTTTTTATTTGGCCTTTCTTTTTTTGGCCTTTCCCTTTTTTGGACAATGCTCTATTAATGATGATCATCACACTTCTATTTTTTTACAACTCAAAGATTACAACTCGATACTAGAACAGAGTATGACTCTATATGAATGCCTCCGGCGGTGTACCGGGATGGGCAATGAATCAAGAGTGAAATGTATGATAAATTATGCATGGTGGCCTTGCCACAAATACGATGTCAACTACATGATCATGCAAGGCAATATGACAATGATGATGTGTGTCATGATGAACGGAACGGTGGAAAGTTGCATGGCAGTATATCTCGGAATGGCTAATGAAATGCCATAATAGGTAGGTATGGTGGCTGTTTTGAGGAAGATATAAGGAGGTTTATGTGTGACAGAGTGTATCATATCACGGGGTTTGGATGCATCGGCGAAGTTTGCACCAACTCTCAAGGTGAGAAAGGGCAATGCACGGTACCGAAGAGGCTAGCAATGATGGAAAGGTGAGAGTGCATATAATCCATGGACTCAACATTAGTCATAAAGAACTCACATACTTATTGCAAAAATCTACAAGTCATCAAAAACCAAGCATTACGCGCATGCTCCTAGGGGGATAGATTGGTAGGAAAAGACCATCGCCCGTCCCCTGATACGTCTCCGTTGTATCTACTTTTCCAAACACTTTTGCCCTTGTTTTGGACTCTAACTTGCATGATTTGAATGGAACTAACCCGGAATGACGCTGAGGGAGTCCTGGATTAGGGGGTATCCGGACAGCCGGATTATATCCTTTGGCCGGACTATTGGACTATGAAGATACCAGATTGAAGACTTCGTCCCGTGTCTCGATGGTACTCTCCTTGGCGTGGAAGGCAAGCTTGGCAATACAGATATGTAGATATCCTTCCTTGTAACCGACTCTGTGTAACCCTAGCCCCCTCTGGTGTCTATATAAACCGGAGGGTTTTAGTCCGTAGGACAACATAAAATCATACCATAGGCTAGCTTCTAGGGTTTAGCCTCTTCGATCTCGTGGTAGATCAACTCTTGTAGTACTCATATCATCAAGAATAATCAAGCAGGACGTAGGGTATTACCTCCATCAAGAGGGCCCGAACCTGGGTAAACATCGTGTCCCCTGCCTCCTGTTACCATCCGCCTAGACGCACAGTTCGGGACCCCCTACCCGAGATCTGCCGGTTTTGACACCGACATTGGTGCTTTCATTGAGAGTTCCTCTGTGTCGTCATCGTTAGGCTTGATGGCTCCTTCGATCATCGATAGCGTCCAGGGTGAGACTTTTCTCCCCGGAAAGATCTTTGTATTCGGCGGCTTCGCACTACGGGCCAACTCGCTTGGCCATCTGGAGCAGATCGAGAGTTACGCCCTTGACCACCAGGTCAGGTTTGGAAGCTTAAACTACACGGCCGACATCCATGGAGACTTGATCTTCGACGGATTCGAGCCCCTGCCGAGTGCGCCACACGGTCACGATGAGCATGATTTAGCTCTACCATCGGATAGTGTTCGGGAGACCGCACCGGCAACCGCTCCGGCCCTCAATTTGGAGCCAATTGTGCCATCCATGGACGGGTGGATAGACCCCGCCACAGAGGCTGCATTCTCAGTGGCGGTCGAGCTGAGTATCGACCTTACCCTTCACGAGAGCCGTGACGCCAAACAGTCGGATTCTTCCCTGGCCACGGACTCCGAACCGCCTGCGCCCGTGCTTATCGAATCTGACTGGGCGCCGATCATGGAGTTTACCTCCGTGGATATCTTTCAGCACTCGCCCTTCGGCGACATACTGAACTCATTAAGGTCTCTCTCCTTGTCAGGAGAGTCCTGGCCGAACTATGTCCGGCAGGATTGGGATGCGGATGACGAAGAAATTCGCCGCCCACCCACCACCCACTTAGTAGCCACTGTCGACAATTTGACCGACATGCTCGACTTTGACTCCAAAGACATCGACGGTATGGACGACGATGCAGGAGACGAACAAGAACCGCTGCCCACAGGGCACTGGACAGCCACCTCGTCATATGATATATATATATATATATATATATATATGGTGGACACACCCAAAGAAGGCAATGGCGACGAGACAGCGGAGGATGACCCCTCCAAGAAGCAACCCAAGCGCCGACGTCAGCGGCGCCGCTCTAAATCTCGCCAAAGCAAAAGCGGTCATACTGGCGCAGGAGATAATAGCACTCCGGACAGTGCCGAAGATGACGACAATCCCCTCCAGCAAGATTTAGAGCAGGAGGATAGAGAAGCCAGCCCTCCCGAGAGAGCGGCAGATGGAGAGGCGGAGACTGATAATTACACGCCTCCCTCTGATGACGAGGCAAGCCTCAACGATGACGAATTTGTCGTGCCGGAGGATCCCGTCGAGCAAGAGCGCTTCAAGCGCCGGCTTATAGCCACGGCAAATAGCCTTAAGAAAAAGCAACAGCAGCTTCAAGCCGATCAAGATTTGCTAGCTGACAGATGGACTGAAGTCCTTGCGGCCAAGGAATATGAACTCAAACGCCCCTCCAAGAGTTACCCAAAGCGCAGGTTGCTACCCCGACTGGAGGAGGAAGCATTAAAACCTACATCTCCAGCGTATGACGCGGCTGATCGGCCACCTCGTGGCCGCGACAGAGAGGCATTTCAGCCAAAAGCTCAGCCCACACACCGACGCCACTCAAATAAAACTGTCAAGGCACGGGGAAACGCGCTAGACCTGCGAGACGTATTGAGGAGAAAGCAAAACACGCAAGATCGATCTACGGATCACGAGGGTGCGCCACTACGCGAGACGATAACCATCACGCCGGATACAGCAAAAGTAAATCCGGCCGGGCCGAAAACAGCAGACAAGACTCATTTGAGCTGCGTCGTGATATAGCCCAGTACAGAGGCGCCGCACACCCCCTATGCTTCACAGATGAAGTAATGGATCACCAAATCCCAGAGGGTTTCAAACCCGTAAATATCGAATCATACGACAGCACAACAGATCCTGCGGTATGGATCGAGGACTTCCTCCTGCACATCCACATGGCCCACGGTGATGATCTACACGCCATCAAATACCTCCCACTCAAACTCAAAGGACCAGCTCGGCATTGGCTCAACAGCCTGCCAGCAGAATCCATTGGCTATTGGGAAGATCTGGAAGCCACATTCCTCGACAACTTCCAGGGCACTTATGTGTGACCACCAGATGTCGATGACTTGAGCCACATAATTCAGGAGCCAGAAGAATCGGCCAGGCAATTCTGGACTCGGTTCCTGACAAAGAAAAATCAAATCGTCGACTGTCCGGATGCAGAGGCCCTAGCAGCTTTAGAGCACAACATCCGCGACGAGTGGCTCGCTCGGCACCTTGGCGAGGAAAAGCCGAAATCTATGGTAGCCCTCATGACACTCATGACCAGCTTTTGCGCGGGAGAGGACAGCTGGCTGGCTCGAAGCAATAACATATCAAAGAACCATGGTACTTCAGGTACCAAGGATAGCAATGCCAGGTCACGTCGCAACAAACACAAGCGCCGCATCAACAACGACAATGTCAAGGATACGGCAGTCAATGCCAGATTCAGAGGCTCTAAACCCGGTCAGCGGAAAAAGGCATTCAAAAGAAGCACTCCGGGTCCGTCCAGTTTGGACCGTATACTCGATCGCTCGTGCCAAATACATGGCACCCCCGACAAGCCAGCCAACCACACCAACAGGGAATGTTGGGTGTTCAAGCAGGCCGACAAGTTAAATGCCGAAAACAAAGATAAGGGGTTACATAGCGATGACGAGGAGGAGCCCCGGTCACCGAACACCGGAGGACAGAAGAGGTTCCCCCCACAAGTCCGGACGGTGAACATGATATACGCAACCCACATCCCCAAGAGGGAGCGGAAGCATGCGCTAAGGGACATATATGCGTTGGAGCCAGTCGCCCTAAAGTTCAACCCATGGTCCTCTTGTCTAATCACCATCGATCGCAGGGACCACCCCACTAGTATCTGTCATGGCGGATTCACCGCACTGGTCCTAGACCCAAACATCGACGGATTTCACCTCACTCGAGTCCTTATGGACGGCGGCAGCAGCCTGAACCTGCTTTATTAGGACACAGTGCGCAAAATGGGTATAGACCCCTCAAGGATCAAACCCACAAAAACGACCTTCAAAGGCGTCATACCAGGTGTAGAGGCCCATTGCACAGGCTCAGTCACACTGGAAGTGGTCTTCGGATCCTCGGATAACTTCCGAAGCGAGGAGTTAATCTTCGATATAGTCTCGTTCCGCAGTGGCTATCACGCACTGCTCGGGCGAACCGCATTTGCGAGATTCAATGCGGTACCGCATTATGCATACCTCAAGCTCAAGATGCCAGGACCTCGGGGGTCATCACAGTCAATGGAAACACAGAGCGCTCTCTCCGCACGGAGGAGCACACTGCGGCCCTCACAGCAGAAGCACAAAGCAGCCTCTTCAGGCAATCTGCCATTTCGGTGATTAAACACCCGGACACCATCAAGCGCGCCTGGACTAATCTGCAACAAGACCGCCTGGCACGTTCCGAGCTCGCATACCAATGCGGCCCCCACCCTAGTCCCATCCAAACGGCGAAATCCAAGCCACGCGTACATAATTACGCATTGAAAATACCATGGGCATAGGCGGGGGGCACGACTACGGCACGCCCCAAAACGCGGCTCAACCGCACTAGGGGCTTCCCGCTTTGTTATTTTTATCTCTTTCAGGACTTTACTCTCTGGAAACCCCGTCCGGTAGTACGATTTCCGGACACACGATACAACAACCAAGGAGGCAGAAAGATACATCGTACCATGGAACTCCCAGGTGGTCTCTGATAACGAGTAAAATACCTGCTTTAAATACCATTCCTCAGCTTGCCCATGGAGGGGACATGTCAAATAGTCCTACTTTTTGCTTATCGCACTACTTGTATCATTCTGCTTCGATGCACTTTTTTGAATAAACAATGCATAGCACTAGACTATTACCGCATTCTCTATTCTTTTATATACATATGTTCATTCATGACTTTCAGCACCCGTACACTCTGGTACGGCCAATACGCCAGGGGCTTAAGCATACCCCATAATACGGCGTGAAAAGTCCGAACACTTCCGACAGTGCGGCACCCCGAACTTATAGCATTATATGCATCAGCTCCGAATCATGTCTTGGGTCAATAGTTGGGTTTGCCCGGCTCCCATGTTTTGGTACCTTACGTTCCGCTATATCGGCTAAGGTAGCACTAGGAGAACTACTGCGATTGTGCCCCGGTTCATCTGGGCAAGCACCTTAGTAGAGAAAGCTAAAACTGACTGTCATGATAAGGTGAGAGCTGGTCGCTGTTCGAGAGGTCTCGAGTCCCTAAAGACTTATGCCGCTTAGGGCGAGGAGTCGGCTTTGTCCGGCTTAGGCATGTATGGCGCCCCGAATTCGGCCTTCCGAATGCTAGGGGCTTTGCCGAAATTTAAAATTGTAGACTTCTATGGCTAAGTGAGAGTGATAAAGCATTATAGTTCGATTGCCTTGTTCGTTGCGCTGAGCACCTCCCTCGAAGGACCCAACAATGGGAAAAAGAGTGCTCAGATTTATCCCGAACACCCCAGCACTCGTGGCATGGGGGCAGAAGCCAACGACTGGCCATCTCTCAGATTTGATAAACAGCCGCACAGAAGGTAATATTTTAAATTCAAACAAGTGTTGCATAGCGCATATGAACAAGTTTTCCTAATACAGGATCACACGAGCAAGTTCATTCAAAAATTACATCCTTCACACACTCGTCCGCCACAAGACGGGCACCCTTCAGGACACCCTCATAATACATCTCAGGGTGGCGATGCTCCTTGCCCTACGGCGGCCCCTCCTTCACCAGCTTCTCGGCGTCCATCTTGGCCCAGTGCACCTTCACACGGGCAAAAGCCCGGCGTGCACCTTCGATGCAGACGAACCGCTTTATGACTTCCAGCCGTGGGCAGGCATCCACAAGCCACCTCACCAGGCCGAAGTAGCTATTGGGAAGGGATTCGCCAGGTCACATCCGGGCTATAAGGCCCCTCATGGCCTGTTCGGCCACCTTGTGCAGCTCGACCAGTTGTTTCAGCTGGTCGCTCACAGGCACCGGGTGTTCGGTCCCAGTATACTGAGACCAAAACAACTTCTCCATCGAGCTTCCCTCCTTGGCCTGATAGTACTTTGCGGCATCCGACACGTTGCGGGGAAAATCTGCGAATGCTCCTGGAGAGCTCCGGACTCGGGTAAGTAATAAGTAATTTACTTTCACATGCTTGCTTTGCATAATGAATGCCTTACCCGCCACTATCTTCCTCATCGCCTCAATTTCCTGGAGGGCCATTTGGGCTTCAGCCTTGGCATGCTTTGTGCTCTCGAGGGCCACGGCAAGCTCGGACTCTCGCGTCTTCGAGTCAAGCTCCAAAGTCTCGTGCTTTTTCACGAGAGCCTGGAGCTCTTGCAGCACCTCGCCCACCCGTGACTCTTATTTCTCCCGCTCAGTGCGCTCGTTGGCCGCTTTGTTTTTAGCCTCGGAGAGGGCTTGCTTCAGGGCCGCCACTTTGGTCGTGGCCCCTGGCACATCCATGATGATCCTATCATTTTGCAACTGCATCTTTATATATATATATACATATATATATACACATATAGACAAGGCATTACTTACCTTTGTTCTCCTCGAGCTGCCTCTTGGCAAGGACGAGCTCTGTCTCGGACCGCTCGAGGTTCTGCTTCAGTGCGGCGACCTCCACAGTCAGTGCGGCAGAGGTCAGCAGCAAAGCCTGTATACGCATATAGACATACTTGTATTAGACTCCTGCAGATATTATTCGATCCTCTATTCGGCTTTTCTTTGTGAACACCAAACAGAGCATCAGGGGCTACTGTCTATGCGGTAATATTTTCCTATATTTTAAATACTTACCTCAAAGCCTGTTAGAAGGCTGGCACAGGCTTCAGTCAGTCCGCTTGTGACGCCCCCGATTTAATCGTACACTAATCATACACGCAAACGTGTACGATCAAGATCAGGGACTCACGGGAAGATATCACAACACAACTCTACAAATAAAATAAGTCATACAAGCATCATATTACAAGCCAGGGGCCTCGAGGGCTCGAATACAAGAGCTCGATCATAGACGAGTCAGCGGAAGCAACAATATCTGAGTACAGACATAAGTTAAACAAGTTTGCCTTAAGAAGGCTAGCACAAACTGGGATACAGATCGAAAGAGGCACATGCCTCCTGCCTGGGATCCTCCTAAACTACTCCTGGTCGTCGTCGATGGTGGCGTCTGGCTCCTGGGCTCCAACATCTGGTTGCGACAACCAGGTAGAAGGGATAGGGGAAAAGAGGGAGAAAACAACCGTGAGTACTCATCCAAAGTACTCGCAAGCAAGAAGCTACACTACATATGCATGGGTAAATGTGAAAAGGGCCATATCGGTGGACTGAACTGCAGAAAGCCAGAATAAGAGGGGGGGATAGCTAATCCTGTCGAAGACTACGCTTCTGGACACCTCCATCTTGCAGCATGCAGAAGAGAGTAGACTGAAGTCCTCCAAGTAGCATCGTATAGCATAATCCTAACCGATGATCCTCCCCTCGTCGCCCTGTGAGAGAGCGAACACCGGTTGTATCTGGCACTTGGAAGGGTGTGTTTTATTAAGTATCCGGTTCTAGTTGTCATAAGGTCAAGGTACAACTCCAAGTCGTCCTGTTACCGAAGATCACGGCTATTCGAATAGATTAACTTCCCTGCAGGGGTGCACCACATTCCCCAACACGCTCGATCCCATTTGGCCGGACACACTTTCCTGGGTCATGCCCGGCCTCGGAAGATCAACACGTCGCCAGCCCCACCTAGGCACAACAGAGAGGTCAGCACGCCGGTCTAAACCTAAGCGCACAGGGGTCTGGGCCCATCGCCCTTAGCACACCTGCACGTTGCGTACGCGGCCGAAGCAGACCTAGCCTAGTGGCGTTCCAGTCCAATCCGGCGCGCGCCACTCAGTCGCTGACGTCACGAAGGCTTCCGCTGATACCACGACGCCGGGATACCCATAACTACTCCCGCATAGATGGTTAGTGCGTATAGACCAAATGGCCAGACTCAGATTAAATACCAGATCTCGTTAAGCGTGTTAAGTATCCGCGAACGCGACCAGGGCAGGCCCACCTTCTCTCCTAGGTGGTCGAAACCTGCCCTGTCGCTCCGCCTCAAAGATCCACTCACGGGTGCTCCTACAAGCTGACCCGTCTTTTAGTCACCACATGTATCATGTATAAAGTATATAGTATATACCCGTGATCAACTCCCGAGTGATCACGGCCCGATAGTATAGCATGGCAGACGGACAAGGATGTAGGGCCACTGATGATAAACTAGCATCCTATACTAAGCATTAGGATTGCAGGTAAAGGTAACAACAGTAGTAGCAAGGACAGGCTATGCATCAGTATAGGATTAACGGGAAGCAGTAACATGCTACCCTACTCTAATGCAAGCAGTATAGAGAAGAGTAGGCGATATCTGGTGATCAAAGGGGGGGCTTGCCTGGTTGCTCTGGCAAGAGAGAGGGGTCGACAACTCCGTAGTCGTACTGGGTAGCAGTGGCGTCGGTCTCGGTGTCTAGCGAGAGAAGAGGGGGAAGAAACAATAAATATTTGAGCAAACAGATGCATACAATGCATGACATGACACGTATCGGTGCTAGAGGTGCCCTAAAGCGGTATGAGGTGATACCGGTGAAGGGGGGAAATATCCGGGTAAATATCCCCGGTGTTTCGCGTTTTCGGACAGATGAACCGGAGGGGGAAAGTTGTGTGTTCGCTATGCTAGGGATGCGTGGCGGATAAACGGGCTGCGTATTCGAATTCGTCTCGTCGTTCTGAGCAACTTTCATGTACAAAGTATTTTCATCCGAGTTACGGATTATTTTATATTAATTTCTAAATTTTTAATTCATTTTCTAAATTATTTTAATTCAATTTAAGTAGTAAAAAGCTATGTGTACACAACAGAAGCCAGCCACAGCCTATGACCTGTGGGGCCAGGAGACCCAGTTGACCAAGTCAATGGTTGACTGGTCAATGGTGTGAATAGTGCATGTGAGAACCCACATGTCATTGTCACAATTTAATTAAAATAGGCTTAAACACCTAAGCTAGTTAATTAGGTCAAATTAAGCAAGGTTAATTAATTAATTCACTTTACTATTTCCTTTTATTTTCCATTTTCATTTTTCTCTACTCCTATCCTTTTATCTGATTTACAGGGGGAGGGCCGCACCTGTAAGTGGCTCAGGTCACCTCCCTCCTGTGCACGAACGCGCACAGGGAAGGGCAGGGGCACGGTGGCCGAACCCGGCTCCGGCGAGGCCATGGTCGAGGCCGGCAGGACGGAGACGTGGGGCGGCGGGTGCGCGCCTGCAGTGGAGCGTTGCCGAGGGTGCTCGGTCATGAGCAGAGAGGGTGCGGCCGGGGACGCAGCAGCTGCGGTCGCCGGTGACAGCGGCACAGGAGGAGAAGCAGGGCGACCGCGGGCGTCGCCGGGTGTGGCGTGGACGTGTTCGGACAAGGCGCGGGCGATCACGGCCATAGCGCAGGGCTGCGGACACACGCGGGCGGCGTGTGCAGGGCTCAGCCAGGCACGGCCGGAGCACAGCAGGGGCGCGGTGAGGTCGCGGTGAATCGGTACGGCGCGGGCGCGTTTGATCTATAGGGAAGAGGAGAGGAATGGAGGACGGCGGCTCACAGGGGATCAGGAGGGGCATGGCAGCGGGCTCGTGGAGGAGTCGGGTTGGTCCGGCGATGCGGCACCGGCGACGAAGAGGATGGCACGCAAGGACGGTGGCCACGGTGAGTGCCGGCGGCGTCAGGGACGGCACCGACGACATGGACGTGTGGTAGGGGCGGGACGCGCGAAGGATGGCGGGGCGCCGGTGGTAGGAGGGGGGCGCAGAGGCTCGCGGTGTCTGGGGGCGCGGCGCGCTCGCACGGAGTTGGGCGTGCGCCCCTCGATCCAGATCGGGGGGAGAGGGAAGAGACGGGGGGGTCGAGGGGAGTGGGGGGAGCGAGTGGGGCGACAGGTGGTTACGGCTAGGGTTTCGGGGGTTAAGGGGAGGGAGTGGGCCGGCCGGCTGGGCCGGGGAGGCCAGCTGGGCCACTTGGCCCAGCAGGGGGGGTCTTTCTTCCTTTTCTTTCTTTGTTGTTTTGTTTTGGTTTAGACCTTTTCTTTTTATTTATTTTCTTTTCTTGTCTTATTTCTAGTTTCTTTTAATCTTTAGTTTTTACAAAAATCACCACTAGTATCTAAAGTAGTATTTATAAACAAACTGCTGTCACATCAATTCTTAACCCCTAATAAAATATTTTAATATTTTATAAAATCCAATAGGTATTTGTTTAATTGTTTTCACTACTGTTTTAATTAGTTTAGAGCCCTTAAACATTTTATCAAGGTTTGGTTTCTCCATCGTATTTACACATGATTTATCTGACCCACCTTGAACATTTTGGTTTCATTGTTTGAAAACTTTTATTATTTGCCTTTAATTGAATTTTGAATTTGAAACGGTTTTGAACTAACGCGAGATTAGCAACAGTAATCGAGGTGACGTGGCATCATTAGTAGAAAGTTACTGTAGCTTAATTATCCGGGCGTCACAATTCTCCTCCACTACAGGAAATCTCGTCCCGAGATTTAAGAGGTAGTGAAAGGGGGAAAGGTTTGGTAACAAATCTAGCGAGTCTTCTCATCCTGGGTTGCTCTTCTCGAAGAGGCCGGACCAATACATTGATGTATTCATTTCTCTGCTCCAGGTCATCATGATGATGTCGGCGTCCTTACTTTCGGAACTCCATCGTACTTATGAAAGAATAAAGGGGGGGCATACAGGGAGAACAGACCTCTGCAAGGTCGACTATCTGGTCGATAACATCGAGGAAGGTGGTGAAAGTAACTCTCGAACTAATACTTAAGAAAATATCGAGAGTAAAGTAAGGAGGTACCATGAGAAGTTTCAAGCGGGTAGGCAATCGTTCGTTGCCTGAAACAGAGTGTGAAAGGGGTTCAAAGCAACGGAAACAAGTATTGTGTTTAATACCAGGATTGAGGATCACACGGAAGGTGGCTCGTGAATTACTTACGAGGCCAGGTGCGAGGAACAACCTTAAAAACAGGGGGGTGTATAGGAGAGTCAGGTTTCGATCCTGTGGAACTATGGGTTATGAGCCCACCACGTGGTTAAAGTAGGAAGGGCATTGACATCTTGCACGGCCATGATAGCAAGGTATGTCAGTGAATAACCGGTCAGTTATGTTGGTAGCATCATTGGTACCAAGGGCGAGGGACAAAGAGAACCATTTTCCTGCTCGTTGAACGAGGCGGGCCAATAGGCAAGGTTCCCGTCCATCGGTGGCTACCGAAATGTCATCAACAACAGTAACAGGGTCTTGCTGACAGAATTGTTCACCGAGGCATATACATAAGCAGGAGAATATTACTGCTTAGATCATATAGATCACAAGAAAGGTTAAACCAAATAATGGAAAGGAAAATGTGTTTAAACACATATATCAGGGGTATATCCTCCCCAAGGACAAGAATAGCATGATATCCTTGGCAGGATATAATAAAAACTCTTTAGGAAAGGGGAAAGAAATTTCATGACATTACCCATGCAACGGTGTTTGGATAATTGAGCAGGTAACATTTAGCATTATGCTTCAAATGTTTTTATTGAAAAATCGAAGTACCACAGACATGCTTCAAGATAGCATGGACATGGTCAACAGGTGAATATCAGACTTTGGAAACACAAAGGGTCTATTAGGAATAACTTGTAGAATAAGTCTTACAATTTCCTCATGGAAGAATGGATAACCTTGCTGAAAAGGAAACTATAACAATAGGTCCTCCGGCCAGGTGTGCTAGGCATGACATCATCTTACCGGGTCATATAAGGACCAATGTTGTAACTCTTGGAAATATGTTCCAACCATCATATCTAACCTAGATTCAGATCTGATTAGTGCCAGGATACCTCCGACTTAGTAAGCCTGAGAAGAAAAGGTGCAACACAATTGACGAGATGACAATCTAAGATTCTTGGGAAATGAACTATGAAGTGATTTCCGTTAACAAGAGTTCATCATTAATCCAAGGAGAGGACAAGGAGGTGTCTGGTGAACTCAACGGCAATTCATCGAGATTTCCAAAAGATGTATTTCCACAATTAAGTGAACAAGGAGATAACATTTGTCAGATCAAATGATATAAGGGAGTATGCTCACGGAAAACATACACAATTAAACATTGGTTGAAAGGTGCGCCCAAAATATGGGTTGGGTTGCATGACCAATGTCAGAATGGTGATTCAATAATCAATAGTCTAAGAACGAACGGCCGACCATTAACTTCAAAGCAATAGGGTTGCTAGAAAGGCAGAATCCAAACAGCACCGTTCACTTGTTGGTACCCCGGTTGGAATCAATGCGAGGACCAAGAAAGAATGGTGATGATGAGAAGTATCACTATACCAAGAATTCTTAAGAGGAGGAGCAATCCTCACAACATCCTTGATATTAAAAGATGGTAATACTCCAAGGTACAGAAGAACAAATGCTAGATAGCAGGGAACTCAAGGTATAACACAAAACACGAACAAGTTTGTGTTGAACGGAAGGCAATAAAGTGGTCAAAGATAACACAAATCAGCGGGGGCAAGGATAGTATTTCTCATCATGAACTCAATTGATATCCTGGAAGAGCTCATAAGGTCGATGATGATCACGACACATTTGTCGAGAGATTTCATGAAGATGTAATCAATCAGCGATGACATCAGGTCAAAGGAATGATGAAGCAGAAGGTTATTGGAACCATGGGCAGGACACAAACTTGAAATCAAGCTTGTTGTTCAAGGCGAATGGAATGACGAGGGAGATCGGCGTAACCTTAGCTCATCATCGAAAGTTGTGCTTCGGGGTTAAGGACCAGGTAGCACAGTTAAAATTGGCACGATAATGATATAGCCGAGCAGGCTAGGATTTACGTGATCGAGTTCAAACTCGGACTTAAAGAAGATTATCAAGAGTTGTTGAACCGTAGGGCAGACTCGGTTCAGTTATCGGTGTCTTTGAGTGTTTAATAACTCAGAGCCCATGAAAACTGTAATCAGTGAGAATGTAGTACTTGATGAAGAACTCATAAGAAGTTATGCAGTTCCGTGATAATCTCAAGATACCAGAGGGGGTAATACTCGACGACAGATCAAAGTAGAGGTTGGACTGGGGTATTGCTCTACAGAAGACAAGCGCTTAAACTTGCACGCGAAACGGTATTTAAAGGAGAACATGGTCGGAACCACGATTGAACAAGGTCAGATCCCAGATATAAGATGAACTTATACCAAAGGAATAATTTAATCTAAGAGAAGCTTTAACGATAAGATCTACATCGTGTCCATGGGCATGAACACAAAGTTCAAGGTCGACTCCCACTTCTCCAATGCATAACCTTTCATTCACTTCTCAGTTTCGAAGAAGTTGTAGTGTTGAAATTTCATCTGGCAAAATACTAGAAGTGTATGACTCGTGAAAACTTTCGAGTTCACACGGTTTTAGAGAAGGTTGTATAGGTTCAACCCATCGGGGTTTCTTAGAAACATATACCACAAGTTTCAAGGGTAAATATCACAAGCTCAAAAGTAGAGCATGGTTAGCAAAACAGAGGATACAATTTACCAAAGGTATCACATACCCATGGAGAGGCTCACAAGGTTATTGAATAGGAAGGACACTGCCGGATAATAATCCAACAAGGGGTCCTATGGTCTACAATGGAGCTGATGCGAGTATCGGTACTTTATCTGAGGAAGATGGAATGAAAGGGCATCAGATTAGCATTTCCAAATCAAGGGATCAAAAGCCAACACTCTCATTAAGAATGGTTCAGTCGAATAGACTTAGGGGTACAATCGACGACAATTTGATTGGTCGATAACCAGCTCATGTTTAAAATGACGTGTGAGCCGGAAGGATGAATCATTGGATCTGGTTGAGGCCGGCGAGCATTAACAACATTTTGAATCAACGGACTCAAAATGATAATGACAAGGGATGCCAATAAAATTATAGACTTATGGGATTAACCATAATGCAATCAAGTAAGAACTTCAAGAGTAATAGGCTACTCAGGATTTTCGGAAGTTCAAATAGTATTTTGAAGACTTTTGTGAAATACATGAACCAACTGGGGATGAGCAAATATCCGGTGAGTGCTAGAAATTACCCATAGTGGTATTCATGTGGCAAGGAATGCAAGGCAGTAGGCACAAAGTATTCTCAGAACAATAGAGAGAATTTTGGGGCATCTTGTAATAACAAGATCAATGAGGAATGATTATATGAATGGCACGTGTACGTGGTTATCCATAGAGGTTTATCGATAGAAGAGAATTGCAAAAGCAACACGCACAAGGTCTCGACAGAATATCGGAGAGTATCTTCAAAATCTTCTAGTGCAGCCGGCGATCATCTGGACTGAAGGGGCTCTCCGGGAGAAAGTATTTTCGAGAACCTAAGTTAGATTTTGAGTAAATTCATTTAACCCGAATAGAAGAGAGCTCAGAGTCCCAGAGTAAGGATCGAGGAGTAAAAGATCCTAATACCACCCAGATGGCGACGTGGGCCCGTAAGGAACACAACCATGTTAGTAAAAGTTTTGCAATGTCTAGACTCGACTTCGGCCAAGGAGTTGGAAAGGGGATTCCTACAGGCAGTCGGCTCTGATACCAACTTGTGACGCCCCCGATTTAATCGTACACTAATCATACACGCAAACGTGTATGATCAAGATCAGGGACTCACGAGAAGATATCACAACACAACTCTACAAATAAAATAAGTCATACAAGCATCATATTACAAGCCAGGGCCTCGAGGGCTCGAATACAAGAGCTCGATCATAGACGAGTCAGCGGAAGCAACAATATCTGAGTACAGACATAAGTTAAACGAGTTTGCCTTAAGAAGGCTAGCACAAACTGGGATACAGATCGAAAGAGGCGCAGGCCTCCTGCCTGGGATCCTCCTAAACTACTCCTGGTCGTCGTCGATGGTGGCGTCTGGCTCCTGGGCTCCAACATCTGGTTGCGACAACCAGGTAGAAGGGATAGGGGAAAAGAGGGAGAAAGCAACCGTGAGTACTCATCCAAAGTACTCGCAAGCAAGAAGCTACACTACATGTGCATGGGTAAATGTGAAAAGGGCCATATCGGCGGACTGAACTGCAGAAAGCCAGAATAAGAGGGGGGGATAGCTAATCCTGTCGAAGACTACGCTTCTGGACACCTCCATCTTGCAGCATGCAGAAGAGAGTAGACTGAAGTCCTCCAAGTAGCATCGTATAGCATAATCCTAACCGATGATCCTCCCCTCGTCGCCCTGTGAGAGAGCGACCACCGGTTGTATCTGGCACTTGGAAGGGTGTGTTTTATTAAGTATCCGGTTCTAGTTGTCATAAGGTCAAGGTACAACTCCAAGTCGTCCTGTTACCGAAGATCACGGCTATTCGAATAGATTAACTTCCCTGCAGGGGTGCACCACATTCCCCAACACGCTCGATCCCATTTGGCCGGACACACTTTCCTGGGTCATGCCCGGCCTCGGAAGATCAACACGTCGCAGCCCCACCTAGGCACAACAGAGAGGTCAGCACGCCGGTCTAAACCTAAGCGCACAGGGGTCTGGGCCCATCGCCCTTAGCACACCTGCACGTTGCGTACGCGGCCGGAAGCATACCTAGCCTAGTGGCGTTCCAGTCCAATCCGGCGCGCGCCACTCAGTCGCTGACGTCACGAAGGCTTCGGCTGATACCACGACGCCGGGATACCCATAACTACTCCCGCATAGATGGTTAGTGCGTATAGACCAAATGGCCAGACTCAGATTAAATATCCAGATCTCGTTAAGCGTGTTAAGTATCCGCGAACGTCGACCAGAGCCAGGCCCACCTTTCTCCTAGGTGGTCGGAACCTGCCCTGTCGCTCCGCCTCAAAGATCCACTCGCGGGTGCTCCTCAAGCCGACCCGTCTTTAGTCACCACATGTATCATGTATAAAGTATATAGTATATACCCGTGATCAACTCCCGAGTGATCACGGCCCGATAGTATAGCATGGCAGACGGACAAGGATGTAGGGCCACTGATGATAAACTAGCATCCTATACTAAGCATTAGGATTGCAGGTAAAGGTAACAACAGTAGTAGCAAGGACAGGCTATGCATCAGTATAGGATTAACGGGAAGCAGTAACATGCTACCCTACTCTAATGCAAGCAGTATAGAGAAGAGTAGGCGATATCTGGTGATCAAAGGGGGGGCTTGCCTGGTTGCTCTGGCAAGAGAGAGGGGTCGACAACTCCGTAGTCGTACTGGGTAGCAGTGGCGTCGGTCTCGGTGTCTAGCGAGAGAAGAGGGGGAAGAAACAATAAATATTTGAGCAAACATATGCATAACAATGCATGACATGACACGTATCAGTGCTAGAGGTGCCCTAAAGCGGTATGAGGTGATACCGGTGAAAGGGGGAAATATCCGGGTAAATATCCCCGGTGTTTCGCGTTTTCGGACAGATGAACCGGAGGGGGAAAGTTGCGTGTTCGCTATGCTAGGGATGCGTGGCAGATAAACGGGCTGCGTATTCGAATTCGTCTCGTCGTTCTGAGCAACTTTCATGTACAAAGTATTTTCATCCGAGTTACGGATTATTTTATATTAATTTCTAAAGTTTTAATTCATTTCTAAATTATTTTAATTCAATTTAAGTAGTAAAAAGCTATGTGTACACAACAGAAGCCAGCCACAGCCTATGACCTGTGGGGCCAGGAGACCCAGTTGACCAAGTCAATGGTGTGAATAGTGCATGTGAGACCCACATGTCATTGTCACAATTTAATTAAAATAGGCTTAAACACCTAAGCTAGTTAATTAGGTCAAATTAAGCAAGGTTAATTAATTAAAGTAATTATATTACTAATTAATTAATTCACTTTACTATTTCCTTTTATTTTCCATTTTCATTTTTCTCTACTCTTATCCTTTTATCTGATTTACAGGGGGAGGGCCCCACCTGTAAGTGGCTCAGGCCACCTCCCTCCTGTGCACGAACGCGCACAGGGAAGGGCAGGGGCGCGGTGGCCGAACCCGGCTCCGGCGAGGCCATGGTCGAGGCCGGCAGGACGGAGACGTGGGGCGGCGGGTGCGCGCCTGCAGTGGAGCGTTGCCGAGGGTGCTCGGTCAGGAGCAGCAGAGGGTGCGGCCGGGGACGCAGCAGCTGCGGTCGCCGGTGACAGCGGCACAGGAGGAGAAGCAGGGCGACCGCGGGCGTCGCCGGGTGTGGCGTGGACGTGTTCGGACAAGGCGCGGGCGAGCACGGCCATAGCGCAGGGCTGCGGACACACGCGGGCGGCGTGTGCAGGGCTCAGCCAGGCACGGCCGGAGCACAACAGGGGCGTGGTGAGGTCGCGGTGAATCGGTACGACGCGGGCGCGTTCGATCTATAGGGAAGAGGAGAGGAATGGAGGACGGCGGCTCACAGGGGAGCAGGAGGGGCATGGCAGCGGGCTCGTGGAGGAGTCGGGGAGGTCCGGTGATGCGGCACTGGCGACGAAGAGGACGGCACGCAAGGACGGTGGCCACGGTGAGTGCCGGCGGCGTCAGGGACGGCACCGACGACATGGACGTGTGGTAGGGGCGGGACGCGCGAAGGATGGCGGGGCGCCGGTGGTAGGAGGCGGGGGCGCAGAGGCTCGCGGTGTCTGGGGGCGCGGCGCGCTCGCACGGAGTTGGGCGTGCGCCCCTCGATCCAGATCGGGGGGAGAGGGAAGAGACGGGGGGGTCGAGGGGAGTGGGGGGAGCGAGTGGGGCGACGGGTGGTTACGGCTAGGGTTTCGGGGGTTAAGGGGAGGGAGTGGGCCGGCCGGCTGGGCCGGTGGAGGCCAGCTGGGCCACTTGGCCCAGCAGGGGGGGGGGTCTTTCTTCCTTTTCTTTCTTTGTTGTTTTGTTTTGGTTTAGACCTTTTCTTTTTATTTATTTTCTTTTCTGTCTTATTTCTAGTTTCTTTTAATCTTTAGTTTTTACAAAAATCACCACTAGTATCTAAAGTAGTATTTATAAACAAACTGCTGTCACATCAATTCTTAACCCCTAATAAAATATTTTAATATTTTATAAAATCCAATAGGTATTTGTTTAATTGTTTTCACTACTGTTTTAATTAGTTTAGAGCCCTTAAACATTTTATCAAGGTTTGGTTTCTCCATCGTATTTACACATGATTTATCTGATCCACCTTGAACATTTTGGTTTCATTGTTTGAAAACTTTTATTATTTGCCTTTAATTGAATTTTGAATTTGAAACGGTTTTGAACTAACGCGAGATTAGCAACAGTAATCGAGGTGACGTGGCATCATTAGTAGAAAGTTACTGTAGCTTAATTATCCGGGCGTCACACCGCTCTTGGCGGACTGAACCTTCTGATCAACGCACTCATAATAGTGTTGTGCTCTTCGTCGATGGAAGCACCGCGAAGCGCTCCCAGCAGGTTGTCCGGTGCCTCTGGATGGACAGAGGTCACTGGCATGGGCGGCTTGCCCCCCTTGGAAGGGGCCGCCTGCCGGAGTCTGGAACCAGTGGAGGTTCCGGCGCGGTGTTCGGCTGAGGGCCGAACTTGGAGCCCTTGGGAGTCTTGCTCCCATTGCTCCTGGAGTCCGGAAGGTCGCCTTGAGGCACCTCCGGGACTATCTCCCCCCGGCTCGGTGCCCCTTGAGACAATACCTCGACATTGTTCGTAGGGCAAGGAGAGGAGGCGTTTGGAAGTGTATCACTATTCATATCCGACGAGTCCAAGGAACCGTCCGACGAGGATACGTCGATACGGGCTCGAAGCGGACTGCATAATCATATTCGATGTTAGGAGAAGCAGTGCAACAAAAGTATGCTATGAGTTACTCTGGTATCCGAATACTTACGACTTCACCAGGGGCTTGGCCCTGAGTAGCCACTCGTCTTCGCCATCGGCGGCGATGGTGGAACAGCCCGGAAGGAGAGTCCTTCCCTTCTTGGACCCTTCGGCCTCCCCGGTTGGGTCGGCCTTCCTTTTCTTGCCTCCCCCGGCTGGAGGGGGAGAATCTTCATCTTCGTCCTCCTCGTTTTCACGGGAAGAGTGCGTCTCGGAGTTATCGGATGATGTGTCCGATACCACCTGGCGCCGGGAACTCTTTCGGGTTCCCATGGCCTTCTTCTTGGTCTTCTCCGGCACCTCATAAGGAGCCGGAGTCCGCATCTCCGTCAGGAGAGCGTCTGCAGGGTCTTCGGGCAGAGGGGCCGGACAGTTAATCTGCTCCGATGTCTCCACCCAGTCCTGTCAAAGGCATGGGAGCTCTGACCCTGCACATGGTTAAGCTATGGGAAATAAATACCCTACCAGATGTACAGAACTTACCAGATTCGCAGGGCACTTCGCGCTTAGCCCGCGGTCCTCGGTAAGAGAAGGGGGGACCTCGATGCCCTTGAACAGCACCTTCTAGACATCCTTATGCGTCGTGTCAAAGAGCTCGCGTAGAGTCTGGTGCTGGGCCGGGTCGAACTCCCATAAGTTGAAAGCCCGTTGTTGACACGGGAGGATCCGGCGGAAGAGCATGACCTGGACTATATTGACAGGCTTAAGTTTCTTGCTTATCATGTTCCGGATACACTTCTGGAGTCCGTCCAGCTCCACCGATGAGCCCCAGGACAGGCCCTTCTCCTTCCAGGAAGTGAGCCATGTGGGGATTCCAGATCGAAACTCGGGGGCCACCACCCAGTTGGTGTCGCGTGGCTCGGTGATGTAGAACCACCCTGATTGCCACCCCTTTATGGTCTCCACGAAGGAGCCCTCAAGCCATGTAACGTTGGGCATTTTGCCCACCATGGCTCCGCCCCATTCCGCTTGTTGGCCGCCTACTACCTTTGGCTTGATATTGAAGGTCTTCAGCCACAGGCCAAAGTGGGGCCGGATGCGGAGGAAAGCCTCGCACACGACAATGAACGTCGAGATGTTGAGGATGAAATTCGGGGCCAGATCATGAAAGTCCAGCCCATAATAGAACATAAGGCCGCAGACGAATGGATGGAGGGGAAACCCCAATCCCGGACGAAGTGGGGGAGGAAAACCACCCTTTTGCAAGGTTTCAGGGTAGGGATGATCTGCCCCGCGGCTGGCAGCCGGTGCGCGATATCCGCGGCTAAGTATCCGGCCCCACGTAGTTTTTTGATGTGTCCCTCCGTGACGGAGGAGACCATCCACTTGCCTCCTGCTCCATACATGTTTGGAGAGAGTTGAGGAGAAGGATGTGGACTTGGGTGCTGGAGCTCGAGTGCGCGAGAATGGATGAGCAAGGAGGAAGAAGGTGTGGGTAGAAAAAGGTGAAACCCTATCCCTTTATAAGGGCGGACAAAACTATGCGCCCCCACCAGCCTGGTAAAACTCGCTTATCCCCCAAGCGCCGTAATTGATGGCGCGGTTGGGTTACCCACGTCCGTATTGATGGGAATCCCGTAATAAGGGGACACGATCTCTGCTTCGACAAGATGTGTCAAGGAAACTGCCTCGCGAAACACGCCGAGATAGGTTATGAAAAACAATTCGAATAAAGACCTAGTTGTGGTGTGATGTCACGCTACGGGGTATGTCAGCAGATTAGATTTGTGGAAATATTATTCTCTCTATGGTGGTATGTGGAACTTGTTTTTCATAGCCGGACACGATCCTCGTGTTCAAAATCTTCTATGAAGTATTCGGAGGAGGAACCCACCTTGCAATACCGAAGACAATCTGCGCGCCGGACTCATCGTCATTGAAGCCTAGTTCAGGGGCTACTGAGGGAGTCCTGGATTAGGGGGTATCTGGATAGCCAGATTATATCCTTTGGCCGGACTGTTGGACTATGAAGATACTAGATTGAAGACTTCGTCCCGTGTCCGGATGGGGCTCTCCTTGGCATGGAAGGCAAGCTTGGCAATACGGATATGTAGATCTCCTTCCTTGTAGCCGACTCTGTGTAACCCTAGCCCCCTCCGGTGTCTATATAAACCGGAGGGTTTTAGTCCGTATGACAACATACAATCATACCATAGGCTAGCTTCTAGGGTTTAGCCTCTTCGATCTCGTGGTAGATCAACTCTTGTACTACTCATATCATCAAGAATAATCAAGCAGGACGTAGGGTATTACCTCCATCAAGAGGGCCCGAACCTGGGTAAACATCGTGTCCCCTGCCTCCTGTTACCATCCGCCTAGACGCATAGTTCGGGACCCCCTACCCGAGATCCGCCAGTTTTGACACCGACAGACGCTGTTTTCAGCAGAATTGCCATGGTGTTATTTATGTGCAGAAACAAAAGTTCTCGGAATGACCTAAAACTTCATGGAACGTCTATTTGGAAATAATAAAAATCCTTGCAAAAGATGAAGACCAGGGGGGCCACACCCTAGCCACGAGGGTGGGGGCGCGCCTGCCCCCCAGGGCGCGCCCCCTACCTCGTGGGCCCCCTGGAGCTCCTCCGACCTCAACTCCAACTCTATATATTTGCTTTCGGGGAGAAAAAAATAGAGAGCAGGATTCATCGTGTTTTACGATTCGGAGCCGCCGCCAAGCCCTAAAACCTCTTGGGAGGGCTGATCTGGAGTCCGTTCGGGCTCCGGAGAGGGGAATCCGTCGCCGTCGTCATCATCAACCATCCTCCATCACCAATTTCATGATGCTCACCGCCGTGCGTGAGTAATTCCATCATAGGCTTGCTAGACGGTGATGGGTTGGATGAGATTTATCCTGTAATCAAGTTAGTTTTGTTAGGGTTTGATCCCTAGTATCCACTATGTTCTGAGATTGATGTTGCTATGACTTTGCTATGCTTAATGCTTGTCACTAGGGCCCGAGTGCCATGATTTTAGATCTGAACCTATTATGTTTTCATCAATATATGAGAGTTCTTGATCCTATCTTGCAAGTCTATAGTCACCTACTATGTGTTATGATCCGGCAACCCCGAAGTGACAATAATCGGGACCACTCCCGGTGATGACCGTAGTTTGAGGAGTTCATGTATTCACTATGTGTTAATGCTTTGGTCCGGTACTCTATTAAAAGGAGGCCTTAATATCCCTTAGTTTCCGCTAGGACCCCGCTGCCACGGGGGGGCAGGACAAAAGATGGCATGCAAGTTCTTTTCCATAAGCATGTATGCATATATTCAGAATACATGCCTACATTACATTGATGAATTGGAGCTAGTTCTGTGTCACTCTAGGTTATGACTGTTACATGATGAACCGCATCCGGCATAATTCTCTATCACCGATCCATTGCCTACGAGCTTTCCATATACTGTTCTTCGCTTATTTACTTTTCCTTTGCTATTGCTATCATCACTACAAAATACCAAAAACATTACTTTTGCTACTGTTACCCTTTGCTATCGTTACCACTACTATCATATTACTTTGCTACTAAACACTTTGCTGCAGATATTAAGTTTCCAGGTGTGGTTGAATTGACAACTCAGCTGCTAATACTTGAGAATATTCTTTGGCTCCCCTTGTGTCAAATCAATAAATTTGGGTTGAATACTCTACCCTCGAAAACTGTTGCGATCCCCTATACTTGTGGGTTATCAAGACTATATTCATTTTGATATGTCGCATGTTATTGATGATGCCACTTCTGCTATGCATGATATTTATGATGAAACTACTTCTATGCTTGATACTACTGTGCCACTTGGTGAATTTCTTGATGAACAACTTGCTAGGGTTAGAGAGAATGAAATTATTGAAACTGATAACATTGATGAAAGTGATGATGAAGACTCTCCCCCTAATGATTATGAATCGCCTGTTATTCCTGAGGGTTACGTTTTGGAAAAAGAAGCTGTTTAGCTATTTTAGCTTGCAAAGATAGATACAAGCTTAAGAGGTTATTAGCTAAATGGAAGCAGCAATCTCTTGATGCTAGAATGAAACCCGGCCCTGCTTTTGCTACTTCACATGTCTGTGTTACTGACAAGGATTATGAATTCTCTGTTGATCCTGATATAATTACTTTGGTTGAATCTGATCCTTTTCATGGCTATGAATCTGAAACTGTTGTGGCACATCTTACTAAATTAAATGATATAGCCACCCTGTTCACTAATGATGAGAAATCTCGCTACCTTTGTATCCTTAAAATATTTCCGTTCTCATTAAAGGGTGATGCTAAGATATGGTTTAATTCTCTGGATCCTGGTTGTGTGCGTAGTCCCCGGGATATGATTTATTACTTCTCTGCTAAATATTTCCCTGCTCATAAGAAACAAGCTTCTTTGAGGGATATATATAATTTTGTGCAAATTGAAGAAGAGAGTCTCCCACAAGCTTGGGGGAGGCTTCTCAAGTTACTTAATGCTTTGCCTGATCATCCTCTTAAGAAAAATGAAATACTTGATATCTTTTATAATGGACTAACCGATGCTTCCAGATATTACCTGGATAGTTGTGCTGGTTCTGTTTTCAAGGAAAGAACATCGGATGAAGCTGAAATTCTATTAAATAATATGTTGACTAATGAAAATAATTGGACACTTCATGAGCCTATTCCTAAACCAACTGCAAATAAGGGAGGTGTTCTATTTCTCAGTCCTGAAGATATGCAAGAGGCAAAGAAATCCATGAAAGAAAAGGGTATTAAAGCTGAAGATGTTAAGAATTTACCTCCTATTGAAGAAATACATGGTCTTGATAACCCGACACAGGTAATAAAGGTAAATTCTCTCTATAGATATGATAAATCTGAAATCCCATTTACTAAGTTTGCTATCCCATGCTTAGATGAGTTTGATAAATTTATGGTTAAGCAAGAAGACTTCAATGCTTATTTTGGTAGAGAATTAAAACGCAGTGCTGATATGCTTGAACACTTGGGTGATTATATGGCTAATGTCAAAGGTTAACTTAAACTTATTAGTAAACATGCTTCTATGGTTACCAATCAAGTAGAACAAGTACTTAAGGCTCAAAATGATTTGCTCAATGAATTGAATAGTAAGAATAATGATTATGCTGTTAGAGTGGCTACTAGAACTGGTAGAATGACTCAGGAACCTCTGTATCCTGAAGGCCACCCTAAGAGAATTAAGCAAGATTCTCAGAGAAATAATATAGATGTGCCTAGTCCTTCTAAAAGGAAGAAAAAGAAAAATGATAGGACTTTGCATGCTTCTAGTGAACCTATCGCTGAAACACCTGAGAATCCAAATGATATTTCTATTTCTGATGTTGAAACACAATCTGGTAATGAACCTGAAACTAGTGATAATGTTAATGATAATGTTCATGATGATGCTCAACCTAGTAATGATAATGATATAGAAATTGACCCGCTGTTGATCTTGATAACCCACAATCAAAGAATCAACATTATAATAAGAAAGACTTTGTTGCTAGGAAACACGGAAAGGAAAGAGAACCATGGGTTCAGAAACCCATGCCTTTCCCTCCCAAACCATCCAAGAAAAAGGATGATGAGGATTTTGAGCGCTTTGCTGAAATGATTAGACCTATCTTTTTGCGTATGCGATTAACTGATATGCTTAAAATGAATCCTTATGCTAAGTACATGAAAGAAATTGTCACTAATAAAAGAAAGATACAGGAAGCTGAAATTTCCACCATGCTTGCTAATTATACTTTTAAGGGTGGAATACCAAAGAAACTTGGAGATCCGGGAGTACCCACTATACCATGCTCCATTAAAAGAAACTATGTTAAAACTGCTTTATGTGATCTTGGAGCTGGTGTTAGTGTTATGCCTCTCTCTTTATATCATAGAATTGACTTGAATAAGTTGACACCTACTGAAATAGCTTTGCAAATGGCTGATAAATCAACTGCTATACCTGCCGGTATTTGTGAGGATGTGCCTGTTGTAGTTGCGAACGTTACTATTTTAACGGACTTTGTTATTCTCGATATTCCCGAGGACGATAGTATGTCTATTATTCTTGGAAGACCCTTTTTGAATACTGCAGGGGCTGTTATTGATTGCAACAAAGGCAATGTCACTTTTCATGTTAATGGTAATGAGCATACGGTACACTTTCCGAGGAAACAACCTCAAGTTCATAGTATCAACTCTATTGGAAAAATTCCATCGACTATTATTGGAGGTTTTGAATTTCCTCTTCCTACTATCAAAAAGAAATATGATATTCTTATTATTGGGGATGTGCATATCCCCGTTGAGGTAACATAGTGTTATTTGAAATTTCTCCGGCTCCATGTTATTCGGAATGAGTTTGTTAACAAGACCTAATCAACCTTGTTAGTGGATTCCTTTTGACGAGCATGAGATGGATGAAACTAGAAGGCACAACCTTCTGTACTCTCCTTTTACTTTCTGTTATTTATATTAAATAAAGTAAAAATAAGTATTTTCCATCTATTATCTGATTTATCTGTGCAATATAAAAATACCCCGAAAATAAAAGTTCTCCAAATGCCCTGAAATTTAAATATGTTTTTTCTGGAATATTTGAGAATATTTGGCACTAAGAACACAACAGGGGGCATCCACCTGGCCACGAGGGTGGGGGCGCGCCCTACCCCCTGGGCGCGCCCCTGCCTCGTGGGCCCATGGTGGCCCCCCTCCACTTATTCCTGCACCCACACCTCTTCTTCCTCCCACAAACACGATTATCCAGTTCAAACCCGAGTCCAAGCTCATTTTGCTGCCATTTTCGATCTCCTTGCTCAAAGCACCTCTCACAAAACTGCTTGGGGAGATTGTTCCTTGGTATGTGACTCCTCCATTGGTCCAATTAGTTTTTGTTCTAGTGCTTTATTCATTGCATATTTTTGCTGCTTAGGTGACCCTGTTCTTGAGCTTGCATGTCAAATTTATATGGTCAAAAGTAGTTTTGATGCATGATATTGCCTCTAGGCACTTGTAGGAGTAGTTGTTATCAATATTGTTGAGTTTAGTTCACTTTTATTTGAAGTTACTAAAAATTTCAGAATTTTTCAGAAAATAATGAAGAGATTTTTGAGGGGCTCATCGAGCCGAAGCTCGAAGGAAAAGCAAAATGAAAAAGCAGAGAAGCCCAAATATAATCTGCCTCGCACCGCGAATGTTCGGCCGTGTAAATGACCTTCCGATGATTTCCTGAGAGCATCCGGGATTTATGATGGTTTTTATGAATTGGCTGAGAATGCAGGCCTCACCGCCTTCCTCCACGACCAACGCGCACAGTATCTCTTACTCACCAATATCTTTGTGCAAAACTTTCATTTCCATGCTAGGAGCTCACCACCTACGGTGGAGTTTTATTTATATGATGAGCATAAGGAGATGTCACTTTATGATTTTTGTCGGATTTGTTTGATCCCTTTCGAGGGCACAATAGAGGAACCACATCGCGGAGATGTGGATGAGTTTATTGATACCATCACTGTAGGGGAAACTAGGAAGGTTTCCAATGCACGAATAACTAGCATACATTTTCCTGTTTTATGCTACTTTGCAATATTTGCTAGTCGTTGCTTAATTGGTCGCAGAAACTATGGAAACCTTAGTGTTCCTGATATTATTATTTTGTTCCAGGGTTTATTCTATGATAACTCTGTTAGTATGTGCGGTATTATTGCTAAACGGTTAAGTCTGAACCGTACAAAGGGCCCCATCTTTGGAGGCATCTATGCTTCACGCCTAGCTGCACATTTTAACATACCTATTAGGCATTATGAGAAGGAAGAAAAATTGATGCCTCCTGTTTATTTAGATTATAAGAGTATGGTGGCACACGATTTTATTGTTAAGAATAAGGAAGGGGAGCTTTAATACAAATTGTTCTTTGATAAACATCATCCTGAGATTATTACCCTGCCTGCTCCTTCCTTGTTTGATTTATCTGCAGGCTAGTACCTTGTTCCGTTAGAGGCTATTCACGCCTACCGGAAGCCTACATTAGCCATAGAGCCAGAGTCGGAACCACAAGTTGATCCTCCATGACAGTCTAATTACCAGTGGGATCCGGAGATGATTGCCAACCAGTGGCAATTGGAGTCTTCTTCTTCGCAGTATGACCCCAACTATTACTATGGATATCCGCCAGGCCAGCCGTGGCCATAGACCAACTTAGGCCAAAAGCCTAAGCTTGGGGGAGTATGTATTTCCCACCGACGTTACATTCATGTTCACACACACTCATTGCTAGATGTCGGTGCTCATACTTTTTCATTGTATCATCCATGCTAGTTTATTTTCCTTTTATGCTTTCTCCTTGTGTGTTTAATAAACCTTAAGAAAAACCAAAAAAATTAGTTGTAGCTTTTAATTAGTTTACCTTCCATGCTTGTAGTAGTAATTAAAAAAGGAAAAACCCAAAAAGATTTCATGTTCTTCTTTTGCTTGTTGGGAGCTCTCCCGTGTAAATAGTGTTATTTCTTTTCTTTGGGGGTCATTCACACTATTCGGCCGTGCAAGTGAAAGGCAATTATGACGATATATGATGGACTGACTGAGATGAGAAAAGCTGGTATGAACTCGACCTCTCTTGTTTTTGTAAATATGATTAGTTCATCGTTCCTGATTCAGCCTATTATGAATAAACATGTTTGCAATGACAACTAGAGATCATAGTTTCTTGTGCCATGCTTAATTAGCTAGGAGCTTATAATGGTTTACCTTGCGTGCCAACATGCTATTAAAATGGTTGTGATGTGGTATGATAGGGTGGTATCCTCCTCTGAATGATTTAAGTGACTTGACTTGGCACATGTTCACGCATGTAGTTGAAACAAAATCAACATAGCCTTCACGATATTTATGTTCATGGTGGATTATATCCTACTCATGCTTGCATTCAGTGTTGATTAATTTTAATGCATGTTCATGACTATTGTCGCTCTCTAGCTGGTCGCTTCCCAATCTTTTGCTAGCCTTCACCTGTACTAAGCGGGAATACTGCTTGTGCATCCAACTCCATAAACCCCAAAGTTATTCCATATGAGTCCACCATACCTACCTATATACGGTATCTACCTGCCGTTCCAAGTAAATTTGTATGTGCCAAACTCTAAACCTTTAAATAAATATCATGTTTTGTATGCTCGAATAGCTCATGTATCAACTAGGGTTGTCCTTATCTTCCATGTTAGGCGGGTTATTCTCAAGAGGAGTGGACTCCACTCCTCACTCACGAGAAAATGGCTGGTCACCGGGATGCCCAGTCCCATGCTTTATGCAAACTAAATCAAAATAATTGCAAACAAAACTCCCCCTAGGACTCTTGTTAGTTGGAGGCACTCGTTGTTTCGAGCAAGCCATGTATTGATGCTTGTTGGTGGAGGGGGAGTATAAACTTTACCATTCTGTTTGGGAACCGCCTATAATGTGTGTAGCATGGAAGATATCACCATCTCTTAGTTGTTATGTTGACAATGAAAGTATACCACTCAAAATATTATTCACCTCTATTTCAAAACCGAGCTCTGGCACCTCTACAAATCCCTGCTTCCCTCTGTGAAGGGCCTATCTATTTACTTTCATGTTGAGGCATCATCCTCTTATTAAAAAGCACCAGTTGGAGAGCACCACTGTCATTTGCATTCATTACTGTTAGTTTACATTGAGTATGACTTGACTGGATCTCTTTTACCATGAATTACAATGTCTAGTCAGTCCTTGATCTTTAAAGGTGCTCTGCATTTATGTTTTACGGTCTCAGAAAGGGCTAGCGAGATACCATCTTGTTATATCATATTATGATTGTTTTGAGAAAGTGTTGTCATCCGAGATTTATTATTATTGCTCGCTAGTTGATTATGCCATTGATATGAGTAAACATGAGACCTATGCGTTATTGTGAATATGGTTAGTTCATAATATTTGCTGAAAACTTGAATGTTGGCTTTACATATTTACAACAACAAGAGCAAACAGAGTTTGTAAAAGTTTTTCTTTATCACTTTCAGTTTATCAAATGAATTGCTTGAGGACAAGCAAAGGTTTAATCTTGGGGGAGTTGACACGTCTCTGTCGTATCTACTTTTCCAAACACTTTTGCCCTTGTTTTGGACTCTAACTTGCATGATTTGAATGGAACTAACCCGGACTGATGCTATTTTTAGCAGAATTGCCATGGTGTTATTTATGTGCAGAAACAAAAATTCTCGGAATGACCTGAAACTTCTCGGAACGTCTATTTGGAAATAATAAAAAATCCTTGCAAAAGATTAAGACCCGGGGGGCCACACCCTAGCCATGAGGGTGGGGGCGCGCCTGCCCCCCCAGGGCGCGCTCCCTACCTCGTGGGCCCCCTGGAGCTCCTCCGACCTCAACTCCAACTCTATATATTTGCTTTCGGGGAGAAAAAATCAGAGAGAAGGATTCATCGCATTTTACGATACGGAGCCACCGCCAAGCCCTAAAACCTCTTGGGAGGGCTGATCTGGAGTCCGTTCGGGCTCCGGAGAGGGGAATCCGTCGCCGTCGTCATCATCAACCATCCTCCATCGCCAATTTCATGATGCTCACCGCCGTGCGTGAGTAATTCCATCGTAGTCTTGCTGGACGGTGATGGGTTGGATGAGATTTATCATGTAATCGAGTTAGTTTTGTTAGGGTTTGATCCCTAGTATCCACTATGTTCTGAGATTGATGTTGCTATGACTTTGCTATGCTTAATGCTTGTCACTAGGGCACGAGTGCCATGATTTCAGATCTGAACCTATTATGTTTTCATCAATATATGAGAGTTCTTGATCCTATCTTGCAAGTCTATAGTCACCTACTACGTGTTATGATCCGACAACCTCAAAGTGACAATAATCGGGACCACTCCCGGTGATGACCGTAGTTTGAGGAGTTCATGTATTCATTATGTGTTAATGCTTTGGTCCAGTACTCTATTAAAAGGAGGCCTTAATATCCCTTAGTTTCCGCTAGGACCCCGCTGCCACGGGAGGGTAGGACAAAAGATGTCATGCAAGTTCTTTTCCACAAGCACGTATGACTATATTCGGAATACATGCCTACATTACATTGATGAATTGGAGCTAGTTCTGTGTCACCCTAGGTTATGACTGTTACATGATGAATCGCATCCAGCATAATTCTCTATCACTGATCCATTGCCTACGAGCTTTCCATATACTGTTCTTCGCTTATTTACTTTTCCGTTGCTATTGCTATCATCACTACAAAATACCAAAAAAATACTTTTGCTACCGTTACCACTACTATCATATTACTTTGCTACTAAACACTTTGCTGCAGATATTAAGTTTCCAGGTGTGGTTGAATTGACAACTCAGCTGCTAATACTTGAGAATATTCTTTGGCTCCCCTTGTGTCGAATCAATAAATTTGGGTTGAATACTCTACCCTCGAAAACTGTTGCGATCCCCTATACTTGTGGGTTATCATCCCCGACCACCACTCATAAGGAAGGTAATCAAAGAAACACCTCATGCTTCAAATTTGTCACACAACGGTTACCATACGTGCATGTTACGGGACTTGCAAACCTCAACAAAAGTATTTCTCAAATTCACAATTACTCAACTAGCACGACTCTAATATTACCATCTTCATATCTCAAAACAATCATCAAGTATCAAACTTCTCATAGTATTCAAAGCACTTTATATGAAAGTTTTTATTATATCCCTCTTGGATGCCTATCATATTAGGAATAGTTTCATAACCAAAGCAAATTACCATGCTGTTCTAAAGACTCTCAAAATAATATAAGTGAAGCATGAGAGTTCATCTATTTCTTCAAAATAAAACCACCGTCGTGCTCTAAAAAGATATAAGTGAAGCACTAGAGCAAACGACAAACTACTCCAAAAGATATAAGTGAAGATCAATGAGTAGTCGAATAATTATGCAACTATGTGAAGACTCTCTAACATTTAAGAATTTCATATCTTGGTATTTTATTCAAACAGCAAGCAAAACAAAAGAAAATAAAATGACGCTCCAAGCAAAACACATATCATGTGGTGAATAAAAATATAACTCCAAGTAAAGTTACCGATGAACGAAGACGAAAGAGGGGATGCCTTCCGGGGAATCCCCAAGCTTATGCTCTTGATTGTCCTTTAATATTACCTTGGGGTTCCTTGGGCATCCCCAATCTTAGGCTCTTGCCACTCCTTATTCCATAGTCCATCGAATCTTTACCCAAAACATGAAAACTTCACAACACAAAACTTAACAGAAAACTCGTAAGCTTTGTTAGTATAAGAAAATAAATCACCACTTAGGTACAGTTGTGAACTCATTCTAAATTCATATTGGTGTAATATATACTGTATTCCAACTTCTCTATGGTTCATACCCTCCGATAGTACTCATAGATTCATCAAAATAAGCAAACAACACATAGAAAACAGAATCTGTCAAAAACAGAACAGTCTGTAGTAATCTGTATTAAACATATACTTCTGGAACTCATAAAATTCTCAAATAAATTGGTGGACCTGAGTAATTTGTCTATTAATAATCTTCAAAAATAATCAACTTAATAGCACTCTTCGGTAAAAATGGTAGCTAATCTCGTGAGCACTAAAGTTTCTGTTTTTTACAGCAAGATCGCAAAGACTTCCCCCAAGTCTTCCCAAAGGTTCTACTTGGCACAAACACTAATTAAAACATAAAACCACATCTAAACATAGGCTAGATAAATTATTTATTACTAAACAGGAACAAAAAGCAAGGAACAAAAATAAAAATTGGGTTGCCTCCCAACAAGCGCTAACGTTTAACGCCCCTAGCTAGGCATGATGATTTCAATGATGCTCACATAAAAGATAAGAATTGGAACATAAAGAGAGCATCATGAAGAATATAACAAGCACATTTAAGCCTAACCCACTTCCTATGCATAGGTATTTTGTGAGCAAACAATTTATGGGAACAAGAATCAACTTGCATAGGAAGGTAAAGCAAGCAAAACTTCAAAACTTTAAGCACATAGAGAGGAAACTTGATATTATTGCAACTCCTACAAGCATATATTCCTCCCTCATAATAAATTTCAGTAGAATCATGAATAAATTCAAAAATATAACCATCAAATAAGGCATTCCTTTCATGATCTCCAAGCATAGAAAATTTACTACTGTTCACATAGGCAAAATTCTTCTCATTCGGAATAGTGGGAGTATCGTAAGAAACTCGTATACTACAAATTGTTTACACAATAAAAGAGTAATATTCAGGAAAAGGGTAATCATAATCATGAAATTCTTTAATATAATCATCACTACTTTTTATAGCATATGTGTCATCACAATAATCATCATAGGTAGCAACTTTGTTCTCATCATAACCAATTGAAACCTCTTCCAAGATAGTGGAATCATTACTAAATAAAGTCATGACCTCTCCAAATCCACTTTCATAATTATCAAAATAAGATTCAACATCCTCCAAAATAGTTGGATCATTACTTCCTAAAGTTGACACTCTTCCAAACCCACTTCCATCAATATAACCATCATAAATAGGAGGCATGCTATCATCATAATAAATTTGCTCCTCAAAACTTGGGAGACTAAAAATATCATCTTCATCAAACGTAGCATCCCCAAGCTTGGGACAAACATTAATTGCAGAAAATACATTCTCAAACATGTCATTCTCATCAAACATAGAATCCCCAAGATTGGGCCTTTTCATATCATAAGCATAATCATTCTCATCATTAATAGTATGGATAGCACCAATAGTGTAACAATTATCATCATCACGATGAGTAATAGGAGCAACATCATTTGGGAGGGATACCTCTTTACCTTTACTTCTCCATCTTTTCTTTTTCTTCTTCACATCATGTGTGGGTTTAATCCTCTTTTCGGAGCTCCTTATTGATGAGATTGGTTGAATAGAAGGCTCCTCCTCGTTACCTGATTCATCATAAGAAATAATAGGAGGATATTGGTAAGCCTCTTCCCTTTCATTAGTATTCTCTTCATCCTCTATTTGTTTTCTTTTCTTTATGTAATTGGCAATATAAGGATTTTCAATGCAATTCATCGCACAATACATAAGAATTTCTTCTAGATCAATATCGAGGAATTTCTCAAGGTTATATTCCGGAATATGCTTAGTTATACGTTTCATTTCTTCATAACCCAAAATCAAACTAAGTTCATTATGATGTGCAAGGGAAATCAAATCATCACAATTTTTGGACATGATACGATCATGAAACAATTTGCACTTGAGATTTAAATGACCATGTTCATTGCAAAGTTCACAAGTATGGTGAAGAAATTTTAAATTTTCAGCACAAACATCTAGCCTTTCTTGCAACCATTTAGTTTCCAAATACTTATGCCTCTTGCAAAATCTATCTTCCCTATTTGGTGTGTACTTGCAAACTCTATGCACTCCACAAAAATTGACATGCTTATAAGAGACATTTTCATTATGACTAGTGCAATCACCATTAGTACTATGGATATTCAAAGAATTCATACTAACAACATTGCAATCATGCTAATCATTCAAAGATTTAGTGCCAAACATTTTATAGACTTCTTCTTCTAGCACTTGAGCACAATTTTCCTTTCCATCATTCTCACGAAAGATATTAAAAAGATGAAGCGTATGAGGCAAACTCAATTCCATTTTTTTAATTTTCTTTTATAAACTAAACTAGTGATAAAACAAGAAACTAACAGATTCGATTGCAAGATCTAAAGATATACCTTCAAGCGCTAACCTCCTCGGCAACGGCGCCTGATACGTCTCCAACGTATCTATAATTTTTGGTTGCTCCATGCTATATTATCTACTGTTTTGGACTATATTGGGCTTTATTTTCCACTTTTATATTATTTTTGGGACTAACCTATTAACCGGAGGCCCAGCCCAGAATTGCTGTTTTTTTTCCTATTTCAGTGTTCCGGATAAACGGAATATCAAACGGAGTCCAAACGGAATAAAATCTTCAGGAATGTGATTTTCTCATCGAACGTGATCCAGGAGACTTGGACCCTACTGCAAGGGATCAAAGAGGAGGTCACGAGGCTGGGGGCGCCCCCCCCCTAGGGCGCCCCCTGCCTCGTGGGCCCCTCGGTGCTCCACCGACGTACTCCTTCCTCCTATATATACACATGTACCCCCAAACGATCAGAACAGGAGCCAAAAACCTAATTCCACCGCCGCAACTTTCTGTATCCACGAGGTCCCATCTTGGGGCCTGTTCCGGAGCTCCGCCGGAAGAGGGCCGTCATCACGGAGGGCTTCTACATCATCATAGCCTCTCCGATGAAGTGTGAGTAGTTTACCTTAGACCTTCAGGTCCATAGTTAGTAGCTAGATGGCTTCTTCTCTCTCTTTGAATCTCAATACAAAGTTCTCCCCCTCTCTTGTGGAGATCTATTCGATGTAATCTTCTTTTCACGTTGTGTTTGTTGAGATCGATGAATTGTGGGTTTATGATCAAGTCTATCTATGAATAATATTTGAATCTTCTCTGAATTCTTTTATGTATGATTGGTTATCTTTGCAAGTCTCTTTGAATTATCCGTTTGGTTTGGCCAACTAGATTGGTAGTTCTTGCCATGGGAGAAGTGTTTAGCTTTGGGTTCGATCTTGCGGTGTCCTTACCCAGTGACAGAAGGGGCAACAAGGCACGTATTGTATCGTTGCCATCGAGGATAACAAGATGGGGTTTATTTCATATTGCATGAATTTATCTCTCTACATCATGTAATCTTGCTTAAGGTGTTACTCTGTTTTTAACTTAATACTCTAGATGCATGCTGGATAGCAGTCGATGAGTGGAGTAATAGTAGTAGATGCAGAATCGTTTTGATCTACTTGTCACAGACGTGATGCCTATATACATGATCATGCCTAGATATTCTCATAATTATGCTCAATTCTATCAATTGCTCAACAGTAATTTGTTCACCCACCGTAGAATACTTATGCTCTTGAGAGAAGCCACTAGTGAAACCTATGGCCCCCGGGTCTATTCTCATCATATCAATCTCCATCACTTTAATATTGTTTTGCTTTTTTACTTTGCCTTTACTTTTTACTTGGCGTCTTTATATCAAAAATACCAAAAATATTATATCTATCATATCTCACTCTCGTAAGTGACCGTGAAGGGCTTGACTACCCCTAATCGCGTTGGTTGCGAGTAGCTATCACTTTGTGCAGGTACGAGGGACTTGAGTGTGGGCTCCTACTGGATTGATACCTTGGTTCTCAAAAACTAAGGGAAATACTTACGCTACTCTGCTGCATCATCCCTTCCTCTTTGGGGAAAACCAACACAAGCTCAAGACGTAGCAAGAAGGATTTCTGGCACCGTTGCCGGGGAGTCTATGCAAAAAGTCAACATACCAAGTACCCATCACAATCCCTATCTCTCGCATTACATTATTTGCGATTTGCCTCTCGTTTTCCTCTCCCCCCAATTCACCCTTGCTATTTTATTCGCCCTCTCTCTCCCTATCCTCCCTCTCTATTTGCCTCTTTTTGCCCGTTTGCTTTTTGTTTGCTCGTGTGTTAGTTTGCTCATTTGTCGCGATGGCTCAAGATACTACTAAATTGTGTGACTTCACCAATACCAATAATAATGATTTCCTTAGCACTCCGATTGCTCCTCTTACCGATGCTGAATCTTGTGAAATTAATACTGCTTTGTTGAATCTCGTTATGAAAGATCAATTCGCCGGCCTTCCTAGTGAAGATGCCGCTACTCATCTGAATAGCTTCGTTGATTTATGTGATATGCAAAAGAAAAAAGATGTCAATAATGATGTCGTTAAATTGAAGCTATTTCCTTTTTCTCTTAGAGATCATGCTAAAGCTTGGTTTCCGTCTTTGCCTAAAAATAGTATTGATTCATGGAACAAGTGCAAAGATGCTTTTATCTCTAAGTATTTTCCTCCCGCTAAGATCATCTCTCTTAGAAACGATATAATGAACTTTAAACAACTTGATCATGAACATGTTGCACAAGCTTGGGAGAGAATGAAAATAATGATACGTAATTGCCCTACTCATGGTTTGAATTTGTGGATGATTATACAAAAAATTTATGCCGGATTGAATTTTGCTTCTAGAAATCTTTTAGATTCAGCCGCGGGAGGCACTTTTATGGAAATCACTTTAGGAGATGCTACTAAACTCCTAGATAATATTATGGTTAATTATTCTCAATGGCATACTGAAAGAACTTCTAATAAAAAGTGCATGCGATAGAAGAAATTAATGTGTTGAGTGGAAAGATGGATGAACTTATGAAATTATTTGCTACTAAGAGTGTTTCTTCTGATCCTAATGATATGCCTTTGTCTACTTTGATTGAAAATAACATTGAATCTATGCATGTGAATTTTGTTGGTAGGAATAATTTTGGTAACAACGCTTATAGAGGGAATTTTAATCCTAGGCCATATCCTAGTAATCCTTCTAATAATTATGGGAATTCCTACAACAACTATTATGGAAATTATAATAAGATGCCCTCTGATTTTTAATCTAAAATTAAAGAATTTATTTCTTCGCAAAAGAATTTTAATGCTATGATTGAAGAAAAATTGCTTAAGATTGATGATTTGGCTAGGAACTTTGATAGAATTGCTCTTGATGTTGATGCTTTGAAACTTAGATCTATTCCACCTAAGAATGATATTAATGAGTCTCTAAAAGCCATGAGAATTTCAATTGATGAGTGTAAAGAAAGAACCGCTAGGATGCGTGCTTCCAAAGATGCCTTTATTAAAGCGTGTTCTTCCAATTCCTATGAAAATCAAGATGAAGATATAAAAGTTATTGATGTGTCTCCAATTAAATCTTTATTTTGCAATATGAATCTTGATGAAACTGAATATGATCTTCCTTTACCTAGAAGGCGTTCTAAAAATTCGGAGTATTTAGATCTTAATGATGAAATTGATGAACGTGGGATTGAAAGAAATAAAAATCTAGATGTTGCTAAACCCACTATATTGGATTTCAAGGAATTTAATTATGAAAGTTGCTCTTTGATTGATTGTATTTCCTTGTTCCAATCCATGCTAAATTCTCCACATGCTTATAGTCAAAATAAAGCCTTCACCGAACATATTGTTGATGCCTTGATGCAATCTTATGAAGAAAAACTTGTGTTGAAAGTTTCTATCCCTAGAAAACTCTATGATGAGTGGGAACCAACTATTAAAATTAAAATTAAATATCATGAGTTTTATGCTTTGTGTGATTTGGGTGCTAGTTTCTCTACTATTCCCAAGACTTCGTGTGATTTACTAGATTTCCGTAATTTTGATGATTGCTCTCTAAACTTGCATCATGCGGATTCCACTATTAAGAAACCTATGGGAAGAATTAATGATGTTCTTATTGTTGCAAATAGAAATTATGTGCCCGTAGATTTCATTGTTCTTGATATAGATTGCAATCCTTCTTGCCCTATTATTCTTGGTAGACCTTTCCTTAGAATGGTTGGTGCGATTATTGATATGATGGAAGGGAATATTAGATTTCAATTTCCATTAAAAAGGGCATGGAACACTTTCCAAGAAATAAAATAAAATTACCATATGAAACTATCATGAGAGCCACTTATGGATTTCCTACCAAAGATGGCAATACCTAGATCTATCCTTGCTTGTTATGCCTAGCTAGGGGCGTTAAACGATAGCGCTTGTTGGGAGGCAACCCAATTTTATTTTATTACTTGCTTTTTGCTCCTGTTTAGTAATAAATAAATTATTTAGCCTCTGTTTTGGTTGTGTTTTTTGTGTTTAATTAGTGTTTGTGCCAAGTAGAACCGTTGGGAAGACTTGGGGAAAGTCTTGTTGAACTTGGTGTAAAAAACAGAAACTTTAGCACTCACGAGAACTGTTGTCATTTTTATTTGAAGAGTGATATTTAGTTAATTCTTTTTTAAAGATGATTAAAAGATAAATTCCTCACGTCCATAAATTTATTTTAGAATTTTTGGGGTTCCAGATCTTGCGCTAGCAACAGATTACTACAGACTGTTCTGTTTTTGACAGATTCTGTTTTTTGTGTGTTGTTTGCTTATTTTGATGAATCTATGCCTAGTAAAATAGTTTATAATCCATAGATAAGTTGGAATACAGTAGGTTCAACACCAATATAAATAAATAATGAGTTCATTACAGTACCTTGAAGTGGTCTTTTGTTTTCTTTCGCTAACGGAGCTCACGAGTTTTCTATTTTGAGTTTTGTGTTGTGAAGTTTTCAAGTTTTGGGTGAATTCTTTTGATGGATCATGGAACAAGGAGTGGCAAGAGCCTAAGATTGGGGATTCCCATGGCACCCCCAATATAATCCAAGTACACCAAAAAGTCAAAGCTTGGGGATGCCCCGGAAGGCATCCCCTCTTTCATCCACTTCCATCGGTAATTTACTTGGAGCTATATTTTTATTCACCAACATGATATGTGTTTTGCTTGGAGCATCTTGTATTATTTGTGTCTTTGTTTGTTAGTATGTGTCGGTGTCAAAACTAGCAGATCTCGGGTAGGGGGTCCCAAACTGTGCGTCTAGGCCGGATGGTAACAGGAGACAGGGGACACTTTATTTTACCCAGGTTCGGGCCCTCTCGATGGAGGTAATACCCTACTCCTGCTTGATTAATATTGATGATATGGGTAGTACAAGAGTAGATCTACCACGAGATCAAGGAGGCTAAACCCTAGAAGCTAGCCTATGGTATGATTGTTGTGTATGGAGTTGATTCTGTCCTACGGACTACAACCCTCCAGTTTATATAGACACCGGATAGGGTTAGGGTTACATAGAGTTGGTTACAATGGTAGGAGATCTTGAATATCACATCGCCAATCTTGCCTTCCACGCCAAGGGAAGTCCCATCCGGACACGGGACGAAGTCTTCAATCTTGTATCTTCATAGTCCAGGAGTCCGGCTGAAGGTATAGTCCGGCTACCCGAACACCCCCTAATCCAGGACTCCCTCAGTAGCCCCTGAACCAGGCTTCAATGACGACGAGTCCGGCGCGCAAAATCGTCTTCGGCATTGCAAGGCGGGTTCCTCCTCCAAGTCCTTCATAGAAGATTGTAATCACCAAGAGTAGTGTCCGGCTCTGTAAGATAAGTTTCCACATATTGCCATAGAGAGAATAATATTAACACAAATCAAATCTGCTGACGTATTCTGCAGTGCACCATCACATTACAGCCAAATCCTTTACTCGAATCATTTTTACTTTTCCACCTCAGCACGTTTTGCGAGGCGGTTTCCTTGGCAAGTCTTGTCAAAGCAAAGATCGTGTACCCCCCTTTCACGGGATTCTCATCAATACGGACGTGGGTAACCCAATCATGCCCGTTAGCACTCTTTCTCGATTAAAGGTGAGTCCCAAATGGTAACGGGGAGGGCTCTTGGTATTCGACCTCTTATAAAGAGACCAAGGCCTTACTCCTTTTTTCCAATCTCAAACGAGTTCGCCCGTCACCTCGAGTTCCAACACCCTAGGCTTCAGATTCCGGGCGCTTCGGACCTTCGACAATGTCCGTTTCCGACCTTCAAGGCCGATGGATGCCTTCCTCCGTCACGGAGGAAGACGTGCTAAAGTTGAGAGAGGCTAAGTTCTTGACCGCCGAAATTCCGCATAGGTTGCCTGCTCAAGGGCAGGCTATTCCCAATCCCCAGCCCGGCGAGAGCGTAGTGTTCATGTCTCACCTCCTTCGGGGGTTAGGCTTCCCGATAGATCCCTTCGTGAGGGGCTGCTGTTTTATTACGGGCTGGAATTTCATGACTTTGCCCCGGAGTCTATCCTCCACATTTCCTCATTCATCGTCGTGTGCGAAGCATTCCTCTGTGTTACCCCTCACTTTGGATTATGGCTCAAGACTTTTGGAGTGGAGCCGAAGATGATCGAGGGACGGCACGCAGAGTGCGGAGGTGCTGTCATAAGTAAGAATGCCAATGCTCCATGGCCCGAGGGCTCCTTTCAAGAGGAGCTCGGCTTGTGGCAACGAGAGTGGTTCTATATCACCGCTCCCAGGAGCGCCAAGTGGGCGGCGCCTCCTGCCTTTCGCTCGGGTCCCCCACCACGGCTAGCGTCATGGGTTAACAAAGGATTAGATTGGGGGTTATCCAAAGACGTGCCCCTGTTGCAGGGCCGCATTAGGGATCTCTTAGAAGGAGACCTCAACCTGGTCAAGGTGACGCAGGTCATGCTGATTCGCCGAATATTGCCCGGCAAACATCGCCCCCTTCGCCTGTGGGAGTTTAATCCAGAGGGACCGCGAGCTCTCCAGAACTTCATGGGTGCAACGCCCGCGGAGATGCATAGACTTTTCTTCGGATCACAAGAGATGTGTTCGGACTTAACTGAGGACACAGGTCTAACCTGCAATCGCCCAGATACTCAAGTAAGCAACCTTGTGCCCGGACCTTCTATCCGTATAATTGTCATAAACGTGCCCCTAAAAGAGTCGTCTTTTTAAACAGGAGTGGATAGCAAAGGCAAAGCTGATCAGGTGTCCGGCTCCCCTTCCTGAAACCAGGCCGGATCCCGTGCTGGTCAGGATGCTGGAGATAGCGCCTTTGGAGGGGGAGGACAAGGAAGCTATGGCCTCCTCGAAGGAGGCTGCCCCGAAGGGAGGAACCGACAATTCCTTTCTCGAGGGGAAGAAGAGAGCCACCTCTGACGACCCGGAAACCATGGCCTTGAAACGGGGGAGAAAGTCTTCGTCAGAGGGTCCGGCGTCGAGGAATTCCTCAGCCGGACTATGCCCTCAAGGGGATTAGCCCTCCAGCGAGCCGTAAGTAGAGAGAGGTTTTCCTTTTGAGGGATGAAAGAAATCTTCGATTGATATCTGGGAAGATTAACCGAAATCTTACCTTGTAGCTCGGACCTCAGCCCTTCTCAGCAGAGCTTGTCTTCGGGGGATCTTCTTCCGGTCATGATGGAGAGCGGGACGCCTCCCTTGCCGTGCTGCCTAGTGAGGCAGGCGACCCTGAGGTGTTGTCACGGAGGGTTTCTCCGAATCCGGCAGGGGCGGAAGGTGGGAGTGCGGCCCCCCGAAGTTCTCCGCGTCCGGCCTTCGAAAGAGGCCATAGGACAAGTCCGGCACCGTCCGGTGCTCGGCTGGAGGAGCTAAAGATTCTGCTGGGGCGAGCTTCTATCTCAGAGGAGCACCATGCATTGATGGGCACGGTGATTGAGAGGATTTCGTCCACAGAAGACGGATTGCATGAGGCCGTCAAAAGCTTGCTGACGGGTTTTGAGGTATGTTAGATGATGTACACTTTTGTCAGTTGCGCATAAGTAAGATGCGCCCTGTGTAGATAGTAGCCCCTGAGACTCTGCGCGTTGTCAAGAAATGACGGCACGCGGAGGATCATAATCCCAGGTCTAAGATGTCTCCTTTGAATTTAGGTGGTGGGGTGTTCGGAATCGAGCCGAACTGATGAATTTGCCGAACTAAAGCGGCAACTGGACGTGGCAGATGACGACATCGCGCTTGTCAACAAGCGGCTTGATGAGGCTCAAGGTATGTAATTCTTCGGGCGGCGCCAGGTAAGAGGAGCTTCATGCCAGTGTCTTACAATGAGTGTGCTTGACGCAGATGGTACGGCCGCCGTGGAGAATCTTAGGGCAGGACTTGCCCGAGCTAAGGAGCAAGCCAGAAAAAGCGATGCGGCTGCCTAGAAGGCCCTTGAAGAGCTGAGAGCCGAACAGGCTGCTCATTGCCGAAGCAAAGAGGAGATGGCCGAGATGGCCAAAAAGTTGAAAAGCGCTACCGACCGTTGCAGGCTTCTTGAGAAAGAAGACCAGGCGAAACAAACGGACTTAGAGAAGGCCGTCGCCAATGCCAAGGACGCACGCTCTGCGATGAGAGCTGCAAAGGAGGAGCTGCGTCAGGCCGAACAGATTGTGGCTGGAAAGCCCTTTATGCTGCGAAGGAAGGTTTGTGATCCGAAGTTTGCTCCGTTAGACCGGATGAGGACACCTATCTGGATTTGGCAGCGAGTGCTGCTGATGCGACCGAACACTTTCGAGATCAGAAAGATCGCGAAGTGGAAAGGCTTTTCTGGTCGCAGTTTCACAATCCAGAGCGTCCACTGGCAGTGGATGATCGTTTGGCTCAATGGGCTGAACTGAATAGGTTGTCTGGACTCGCCATGAAGTACGTCGTGGGTCACCTGTGGCCGGGGAGTTTGGAGCCGAAGAGTTATTTCAGCTTGGTGCAGCAATTCCTTGACGCGGTGCCGCGTATAAATGCAATTAAGAGGTCAGCATGCATAGAGGGCGCTAGGATGGCTCTGGCCCGCGTGTTAAGACATACTGGGCAGAGATGGATACCACCGTTGTTGTGTCCCGAGACTCGAACCAAAGCCGAGTACCCTTCGAGCACTATTTTCAGGAAGTTCTTGAAGGCGCTCGTGTAATAGAGATGCAGTGCCCGAAAGATGCTATGTTATGATAGCGTATGTAATTATAAAGTAATATTTTGATAAACTGTAGTGGCCTTTTTTATACTTGTGCCTCCAAGTATTGTAAACACCTTCTATGCGGCCGTTTGAAGATATATATATATATATATATGTATAGAATCTAAAAGATGGCAGTCGTTGGCTTCAGCCCCCACGCACATAGTGCGGGGGTGCTCGCAGAAGACGCATTTTCACACTTAACCCAACGTCTTGGTCCTTTAAAGGAGGTGATAGCGCAGCGGGCCAGGCAACCGGACTATAATGCTTTAACACTTTCACTTAGCCATAGGAGTTTGGAAATGAGACTCTTTAGGTAGCTCCTTGGTGGCAACTGCGCTCGTCCGAATTCGGGGCGCGTATGTGCCTGACCGGGAAGCGGCCCTTCGTTAAAGCGGAGGAATCCGATAGATTCCGATCGGTCATCGAGTGGCTGACCAGTCTCACACTACATCATGACAGTCAGTTTTCGGCTTTCTCTACTGAGGTGCTCGCCCTGGCCGAACCGAGGGCACAATCGCAGTAGTTCTCCTGGTGCTACCTTAGCCGATAGAGCGGAACGTAAGGTAGCCGAACTCAGGAGCCGGGCAACCCAACATTTGACCAAAGACATGATTCGGAGCTGATGCATATAATGCCAAAACTTGCGACGCCGAACACTCCCTAAGGCGTTCGGTCTTTATGAGTGCGGGCCAAACAACACTCTTGATTAAAAAAGCCCCTAGTGTCCAGGTACGTGCGAAAATTCTGACGTGGCCACATGCCAAGACGCCAGCCTCCTCCTTGGTTATACTGGAAAGAAAAAACCAGGGGATGTGTAGCAACAAGAGACTGTAAAAAAGGTTTACGCAGGGTCTTAATCTAAAAAGAATCCTTTAGGACGGGTCCCTACTGCACGTCTGCGCCTGTGTCTCCGTTGTGCCGTATCCTGGCCGGGCGCCGCACGACGTTCGTCTATAAAAGAGAGGAACTGAGTTTGAGAACGGGTCATGCCAAAAAAGTTAAAAATAAGCAAAATATAAAGTAAGATATGGAAGTTTGAGCTTTATTGTCTCTTATTGTATATGCGTGGAGCCCCTTGTGCGGGGGTATATGGCTTCTAAGCCTGCATCAATGATGATTTTGCACCGAACTCATCTATCCGCGTTCGTGGTCTTTAAATGACCTATTTTGGAGTTTTTTGGCTGGTGAGGCCATTTTGCTGTGGGGCTGTTAAAGCGGTCGCACTGTCCTCCGCTTGGGGAGGCGCACTTTAGTGTTTTCCCATCAAGGAGATGATGCCTCGTGGACCGGGCATCTTAAGCGTAAGAGATGCATAATGCGGTATTGCGTTAAATCGAGCGAAAGCTTCGCGTCCCAGTAGTGCTTGATAGCGACTTGAGAACGGGACGACGTGGAAGGCCAGCTTTTCGCAGCGGAGGTTATCGGCAGAGCCAAATGTGACTGTGAGCCGGAGAAAACCCGTACAATGGGTGTCCGGACCAGGTATTACCCCTTGAAAGGAGGTTTTGCTGCGACGGATTCTTGCTGGGTTTATCCCCATGTGCTGTATTGTATCCTGATATATCAGGTTTAGTCCGCTGCCGCCGTCCATAAGGACATTTGAAAACTTGAGTCCGCCAATTATTGGATCGAGTATCAAGGCAGTCCATCTGCATTCTTGATATTCCTAGAATAATCTAACTGATCGAAGGTGATCGGTTTTGACAACCAGTGGCGGGACCCTATGGGGATGGGCCGTGTGGTGCGTACCTTTATGGGCACCGCACGTTTGGTTATGTGAAGTGAATTCACTGTTTTTACTTCTTGCCGGAAGTTCTTTTGTTTCCTGGTGCTCTGCTGTTGGGGTTCGTCCTCGTCTTCGCTTGGTGTGTCGAGCCCCTTGTGTTCGGCATTGAGTCTACCGGATTATTTGAAGACCCAACAGTCTCTGTGGGTATGGTTCGCAGGCTTCGCGGGAGTACTGTGTATCTGACATATCCTGTCTAGGATTTTATTTAGGTTGGATGGATCGTCCCTGTTATCCTGGGGGCGGTTTTTCCTGATTTTGTCGTGAGCCTTTGAATCCGGCGTTGACTGTCGTGCTCTTCGGACTTTTGTCCTTAGTCCGGCGACGATCCTTGTTACATCGCGGTCTTCCATTTCCATCCCTGGTTTCGGATGTACTTGGGTCGCTGGGGCTGCACCTTGCCAACCAGCTATCCTCCCCTGCACAAAAGCGGGTCATGAGGCTTGTAAGTGCGGCCATTGTTCTTGGTTTTTCTTGGCCGAGGTGTCTGGCGAGCCATTCGTCTCGGACGTTATGCCTGAAAGCTGCTAAGGCTTCGACGTCCGGACAGTCGACTATCTGATTCTTTTTAGTGAGGAATCTATTCCAGAACTGCCGAGCTGATTCTTCGATTTGTTGAGTTATGTGACTAAGATCGTCTGCATCCGGAGGACGGACATAGGTCCCTTGAAAGTTTGCTCGGAAGGCATCCTCGAGTTCTTCCCAGCTTCCAGTTGTGTTTTCTGGAAGGCTTTTAAGCCAATGTCGGGCTGGCCCTTTAAGCTTAAGGGGTAGGTATTTTATGGCGTGGAGATCATCTCCTCTAGCCATGTGTATGTGGAGGATATAGTCCTCGATCCAGACTCCAGGGTCTGTTGTTCCATCATATGCCTCTATGTTTACGGGTTTGAATCCTCTGGGAATTCATAGTCCAGGACCTCATCGGTGAAACATAGGGGGTGTGCGGGCACCCCTGTATTTGGGATGTGCCGGATTCTGATGATGGCTTCATAGCGTTGCTTACGAGAGCTTGCTTTCTTGGCCCATAAATGGACCTGACTGGGCCATGATGCGAATCCTTAAGTGGGTCGCATGCCGATTTAGGTGCGGCGCCGCTTGCCGCTTTTATGGGGTCGTCTATCCGACCGTGTGGCTTTTTCATTTTTTGAATGCGAGGGCTCTAGGGCCTCTTCGTCGAATTCAGGCAGTAGCTTTCTTTTCGGATAGCTTTTAGTGCGGCGACTGTCGCCGTACTTATCTGTGGCATTGATTACTTTGCTCCATCTAATCCGGAGTGCGTCTTCCGCTGTTTTTAGCTTCCGCTTCTGCTTTTTAGGCTGCGTGCAGTTGCAACGAGCCTCTCGTGGAGATTCTTCTGCTCCATAGGTTTATTCGGCGTGAGGTCGTCCGGAATGCCGTTTTCGCCGGAGGAGGGATGTTCGGTTTCTCTATCCGTGTTGCCCTGTTCGGACGGTTGCTCTAAGGCCTGCCTCGTCGTCTACCGGCTCGTCCTGCTCTATGGCTGGGTTTTGTCGAGGCGGGGCTTGGGTCGGCGTTTACGCCGACGCCTTTGATTGCTTTTCGGGGGGTCGATCTCGTCCCATCCCCTTTTTCCTCGTTGTCGTCTCCTTTAGGGTGTCCACCATGTACACATCGTGAGATGAGGTGGCTGTCCAATGCCCTATGGGCGTTGGGTTCGTCGGTATCTCCTCCATCGTCATCCATGCTGTCGATGTCTTCGGAGCCGAAGTCTGTCATGTCGGTTAAATCGTCGACAGTGGCTATAAAGTGGGTGGTGGGTAGGTTTTGGACTTCTTCGTCGTCCGCATCCCAACTTTGCTGACCGTAGTCCGACCAAAGCTCTCCTGACAACGAGAGAGACTTTAGAGAATTCAGGATGTCGCCGAAGGGCGAGTGCTGAAAGATGTCTGCGGCGGTGAACTCCATCATCGATGCCCGATCGGATTCGATTAGCAGGAGCGCGGGGGGTTCGGAGTCCGGGGTGGAGTCCGGACCCTTGGAGTCACGGGTTGTGCAGAGTGCGGGGCTAGCGTTTGGCTCGATCGCTTTTGGGATCGCAGCCCCTGAGGTGACGTCCAACCGCTCATCCTTGATTGGCGCAGTGGGCTCCGAATTAATGGTCGGAACCGGTGCGTGTGCGGCCTTCAAAGCGCTGTTCGGCGGCGGAGCTATATCATGCCCATCGAGACAGTGCGGCGCGCTTGGCTGTGGCTTGAATCCGTCGAAGATCAAGTCCCCGTGGGTGTCAGCCATGTAGTTTAGGCTTCCAAGCCTGGCCTGATGGCCAGGGGCGTAGCTTTCGATCTGCTCAAGGTGGCCAAGCGAATTGGCCTGCAGTGCGAAGCCACCGAAGACTAAGATCTGTCCAGGGAGAAGAGTCTCAACCTGGACTGCATTGTTGTTGATGATCGAAGGAGCCATCGGGCCTAAGGGCGACGACACAGAGGAACTTTCAATGAAAGCACCAATGTCGGTGTCAAAACCGGCAGATCTCGGGTAGGGGGTCCCGAACTGTGCGTCTAGGCCGGATGGTAACAGGAGACAGGGGAGACTTTGTTTTACCCAGGTTCGGGCCCTCTCGATGGAGGTAATACCCTACTCCTGCTTGATTAATATTGATGATATGGGTAGTACAAGAGTAGATCTACCACGAGATCAAGGAGGCTAAACCCTAGAAGCTAGCCTATGGTATGATTGTTGTGTCTAGAGTGGATTCTGTCCTACGGACTACAACCCTCCGGTTTATATAGACACCGGATAGGGTTAGGGCACTAGTAGAAAACGGACCATTAGTACCGGTTTGTAAGGGCCTTTAGTGCCGGTTATGGAACCGGCACTAAGGTTTCGGCACTAAAGCCCCCCTCCCTTTAGTACCGGTTCGGCACGAACCGGCGCTAAAGTGCCACCACGTGGCGTGAGCTCGCGCCCTGGTACAGGGGACCTTTAGTACCGGTTGGTGTTACCAACCGGTACTAAAGGTTTTTTTTTGAATTTTTTTTGAAAATTTTGGAAAAAAATTTTGTTTTTTTATTTTTATTTTTTCTGAATTATTTGATGATTTAGTCTCTAATCACCTCTCTTAACTGCTCAAGTGTGGATCACTCATTCCAAATCATCTAACTTCCCGACCGGTCACCCATCCCTCTCACTACTCCAGCCCGAGCACGCTTAACTTTCATGTTCTATTCTCCTTCATTTCCGAGTCTGCACTTGTTGTTTTCCTGACAATAGTAAGATGTCAATCCTATTAACCTTCAGGAATTTTGCTTGAGCATGAAGTGACACATTTCAGTGTTTGAGTTTGAAACTATTGTTTTAAAAACAATAATTATTTAGTAACACTAATATTTCTTGAATAATTAGTTTGACCATTGTTTGACCATAGTTTGACCAGATTTGACCAAAATTGAAATAAATAAAATAATTATTTAGTAACACTAATATTCTAGAATAATTAGTTTGACCATTGTTTGACCACAGTTTGCCCACTGTTTGAATATTTTTCAATTTTTTCCACTCTAGATCTTAAAAGCCCCGTAACTTTTTTTCTATTAGGTTATTGAGGATTTTGCAAATGTTTAACGGGGTTCCCCCGGTTAAATTCGGATGTAACTTTTCGAGTAGATGATTTTTCATATAAAAAACTTTTTCATCCGAGTTAGTATGCAAAAGTTATGCCCATTTTTACAAATTTCAGAGAAATTTTGCAAATAAAGTCAAAATTCACATTTGCAAATTTTCCCAACAACTAGACCACATATCACATGAGAAACTTATTTTCTTTTATTTTTTTGACATTTCCATTATTTTCTTTTATTTTTTAAAAAACTGAAAAGGCGAGCCAGGGGGGTAGAGTTTGAAAATGGGACCTTTAGTACCGGTTCGTGGCACGAACCGGTACTATAGGTTAGACCCCTTTAGTACCGGTTCGTGGCACGAACCGGTACTAAAGGTTAGACCTTTAGTACCGGTTTGTGCCACGAACCGGTACTAAAGGTTAGACCTTTAGTACCGGTTTGTGCCACGAACCGGTACTAAAGGTGATCATGGGGCCCCGGCCTGACGCCAGCCTGCCACCACCCCTTTAGTGCCGGTTCGTGCCACGAACCGGTACTAAAGGTTCAACACGAACCGGCATTAATGCAAATCCGTTCGAGCCGGCACTAATGGTACCATTAGTACCGGCTCAAATACAAACTGGCACTAATGTGCTTCACGTTTGACCCTTTTTCTACTAGTGGGGTTACATAGAGTCGGTTACAATGGTAGGAGATATTGAATATCGCATCGCCAAGCTTGCCTTCCACGCCAAGGAAAGTCCCATCCGGACACGGGACGAAGTCTTCAATCTTGTATCTTCATAGTCCAGGAGTCCGGCTGAAGGTATAGTCCGGCTACCCGAACAACCCCTAATCCAGGACTCCCTCAGTATGCCACAATCATCCTTGATGTACACACCTTTTGAGAGAGCCATACATGAATTAAAATTTGATAGAATACTCTATGTGCTTCACTTATATCTTTTGAGCTATATGCTCTATGTGCTTCACTTATATCTTTTGAGCTAAGTAGTTTTGCTCTATGTGCTTCACTTATATCTTTTGAGCTAGATAATTTTGCTCTATGTGCTTCACTTATATCCTTTGAGCTAGATAATTTTGCTCTATGTGCTTCACTTAGATCTTTTAGAGAACGGTGGTGGATTCGTTTTAAAGAAACTGTTGATCTCTCATGCTTCACTTAAATTAATTTGAGAGTCTCTTAATAGCATGGTAATTTGCCTAATAATAATATGCTTGGTATTCAAGATTTGTGAAACTTCTTTTGAGTGTGTTGAATACTAAGAAAATATTGAAGCATGATAATTGTTTTGAGATATGGAGGTGATAATATTAAAGTCATGCTAGTTGAGTAGTTGTGAATTTAAAGAATACTTGTGTTGAAGTTTGTGATTCCCGTAGCATACACGTATAGTGAACCGTTATGTGATGAAGCCGGAGCATGATTTATTTATTGATTGCCTTCCTTATGAGTGGCGGTCGGGGACGAGCGATGGTCTTTTCCTACCAATCTATCCCCCTAGGAGCATGCGTGTAATACTTTGCTTTGATAACTTCTAGATTTTTGCAATAAGTATATGAGTTCTTTATGACTAATGTTGAGTCCATGGATTATACGCACTCCCACCCTTCCACCCTTGCTAGCCTCTCTAATACCGCGCAACTTTCGCCGGTATCATACACCTACCATATACCTTCCTCAAAACAGCCACCATACCTACCTATTATGGCATTTCCATAGCCATTCCGAGATATATTGCCATGCAACTTTCCACCATCTAGTTCATCATGACACATCCATCCTTTTCATATTGCTTAGCATGATCATGTAGTTGACATAGTATTTGTGGCAAAGCCACCGTTCATAATTCTTTCATACTTGTCACTCTTGATTCATTGCATATCCCGGTACACCGCCGGAGGCATTCAGATAGAGTCATACTTTGTTTTAGCATCGAGTTGTAATCATTGAGTTGTAAATAAATGGAAGTGTGATGATCATCATTCAATAGAGCATTGTCCCAAAAAAAAGAGAAAGGCCAAAGAAAAAAAAGAAGGCCCAAAAAAAGGGGCAATGCTACTATCCTTTTTTTCCACACTTGTGCTTCAAAGTAGCACCATGACATATCGAGTCTCATATATTGTGCTTCAAAGTAGCACCATGTTATTCATATAGAGAGTCTCATATGTTGTCACTTTCATATACTAGTGGGAATTTTACGTTATAGAACTTGGCTTGTATATTCCAATGGTGGGCTTCCTCAAATTGCCCTAGGTCTTCGTGAGCAAGCAAGTTGGATGCACACCCACTAGTTTCTTTTGTTGAGCTTTCATACATTTATAGCTCTAGTGCATCCGTTGCATGGCAATCCCTACTCACTCACATTGATATCTATTGATGGGCATCTCCATAGCCCGTTGATACGCCTAGTTGATGTGAGACTATCTTCTCCTTTTTGTCTTCTCCACAACCACCATTCTATTCCACCTATAGTGCTATATCCATGGCTCACGCTCATGTATTGTGTGAAAATTGAAAAAGTTTTGAAAAAGTTAGAGTATGAAACAATTGCTTGGCTTGTCATCGGGGTTGTGCATGATTTAAATACTTTGTGTGGGGAAGATGGAGCATAGCCAGACTATATGATTTTGTAGGGATAACTTTCTTTGGCCATGTTATTTTGAGAAGACATAATTGCTTTGTTAGTATGCTTGAAGTATTATTTTTTTCTATGTCAATATAAACTTTTGTCTTGAATCTTTCTAATCTAAATATTCATACCACAATTAAGAAGATTTACATTGAAATTATGCCAAGTAGCACTCCGCATCAAAAATTCTTTTTTTATCATTTACCTACTCGAGGACGAGCAGGAATTAAGCTTGGGGATGCCTGATACGTCTCCAACGTATCTATAATTTTTGATTGCTCCATGCTATATTATCTACTGTTTTGGACTATATTGGGCTTTATTTTCCACTTTTATATTATTTTTGGGACTAACCTATTAACCCGAGGCCCAGCCTAGAATTGTTGTTTTTTTGCCTATTTCAGTGTTTCGGATAAACGGAATATCAAATGGAGTCCAAACGGAATAAAATCTTCGGGAACATGATTTTCTCATCGAACGTGATCCAGGAGACTTGGACCCTACTGCAAGGGATCAAAGAGGAGGTCACGAGGGTGGCCCCCCCCTAGGGCGCGCCCCCCTGCCTTGTGGGCCCCTCGGTGCTCCACCGACGTACTCCTTCCTCCTATATATACACACGTACCCCCAAACGATCAGAACAGGAGCCAAAAACCTAATTCCACCGCTGCAACTTTCTGTATCCACGTGATCCCATCTTGGGGCCTGTTCTGGAGCTCAGCCGGAAGAGGGCCGTCATCACAGAGGGCTTCTACATCATCATAGCCTCTCCGATGAAGTGTGAGTAGTTTACCTCAGACCTTCGGGTCCATAGTTAGTAGCTAGATGGCTTCTTCTCTCTCTTTGAATCTCAATACAAAGTTCTCCCCCTCTCTTGTGGAGATCTATTCGATGTAATCTTCTTTTTGCGGTGTGTTTGTTGAGACCGATGAATTGTGGGTTTATGATCAAGTCTATCTATGAATAATATTTGAATCTTCTCTGAATTCTTTTATGTATGATTGGTTATCTTTGCAAGTCTCTTCGAATTATCCGTTTGGTTTGGCCAACTAGATTGGTAGTTCTTTCCATGGGAGAAGTGTTTAGCTTTGGGTTCGATCTTGCGGTGTCCTTACCCAGTGACAGAAGGGGCAGCAAGGCACGTATTGTATCGTTTCCATCGAGGATAACAAGATGGGGTTTATTTCATATTGCATGAATTTATCTCTCTACATCATGTCATCTTGCTTAAGGTGTTACTCTGTTTTTAACTTAATACTCTAGATGCATGCTGGATAGCGGTCGATGAGTGGAGTAATAGTAGTAGATGCAGAATCGTTTCGATCTACTTGTCACGGACGTGATGCCTATATACATGATCATGCCTAGATATTCTCATAATTATGCTCAATTCTATCAATTGCTCAATAGTAATTTGTTCACCCACCGTAGAATACTTATGCTCTTGAGAGAAGCCACTAGTGAAACCTATGGCCCCCGGGTCTATTCTCATCATATCAATCTCCATCACTTTAATATTGTTTTGCTTTTTTACTTTGCCTTTACTTTTTACTTTGCATCTTTATATCAAAAATACCAAAAATATTATATCTATCAGATCTCACTCCCGTAAGTGACCGTGAAGGGCTTGACAACCCTTAATCGTGTTGGTTGCGAGTAGTTATCGCTTTGTGCAGGTACAAGGGACTTGAGCGTGGGCTCCTACTGGATCGATACCTTGGTTCTCAAAAACTGAGGGAAATACTTACGCTACTCTGCTGCATCGTCCCTTCCTCTTCGGGGAAAACCAACGCAAGCTCAAGACGTAGCAGCACCAGAAAAGAGCTTGATGTCTACTACGCAACCTTCTTCTTGTAGAGGTTGTTGGGCCTCCAAGTGCAGAGGTTTGTAGGACAGTAGCAAATTTCCCTCAAGTGGATGACCTAAGGTTTATCAATCCGTGGGAGGCGTAGGTTGAAGATGGTCTCTCTCAAACAACCCTGCAACCAAATAACAAAGAGTCTCTTGTGTCCCCAACACACCCAATACAATGGTAAATTGTATAGGTGCACTAGTTCGGCGAAGAGATGGTGATACAAGTGCAATATGGATGATAGATATGAGTATTTGTAATCTGAAAATATAAAAACAGCAAGGTAATTAATGATAAAAGTGAGTGTAAACGGTATTGCAATGCGTTGAAACAAGGCCTAGGGTTCATACTTTCACTAGTGCAAGTTCTCTCAACAATAATAACATAATTGGATCATATAACTATCCCTCAACATGCAACAAAGAGTCACTCCAAAGTCACTAATAGCGGAGAGCAAACGAAGAGATTATTGTAGGGTACGAAACCACCTCAAAGTTATTCTTTCAGATCAATCTATTCAAGAGTTCGTACTAGAATAACACCTTAAGACACATATCAACCAAAACCCTAATGTCACCTAGATACTCCAATGTCACATCACGTACACAATCTCAGATTCATCTATTCAACCAACACAAAGAACTTCAAAGAGTGCCCCAAAGTTTCTATCGGAGAGTTAAGACAAAAATGTGTGCCAACCCCTATGCATAAGTTCACGAGGTCACGGAACTTGCAAGTTGATCACCAAAACATACATCAAGTGGATCACGTGATATCCCATTGTCACCACAGTTAAGCACATGCAAGACATACATCAAGTGTTCTCAAATCCTTAAAGACTCAATCCGACAAGATAACTCCAAAGGGAAAACTCAATCCATCACAAGAGAGTAGAGGGGGAGAAACATCATAAGATCCAACTATAATAGCAAAGCTCACGATACATCAAGATCATGCCAACTCAAGAACACGAGAGAGAGAGAGAGAGAGATCAAACACATAGCTACTGGTACATACCCTCAGCCCCAAGGGTGAACTACTCCCTCCTCGTCATGGAGAGCGCCGGGATGATGAAGATGGCCACCGGAGAGGGATTCCCCCCTCCGGCAGGGTGTTGGAACGGGTCTAGATTGGTTTTCGGTGGCTACGGAAGCTTCTGGCGGCGGAGCTCCAGACCTAGGTTATTTTCTGGCGGTTTCTATATTTATAGGAATTTTTGGCGCGGTCTCACGTCAAGAAGGTTCCCGAGTCGTCGACGAGGCAGGCCCACACGCCTGGGGGGTGGGCGCGCCCCCCACCCTCGTGGATCTCCCGGGGACTCCTCTGGCCCATCTCTTTTACTCCGGGGTCTTATTTTGGTCTATAAAAATCGTCAAAAATTGGCACGTCAATTGGACTCCGTTTGGTATTCCTTTTCTGTAAAACTCAAAAACACAGAAAAAACAGAAACTGGCACTGGGCTCTAGGTTAATAGGTTAATAGGTTAGTCCCAAAAATCATATAAAATAGCATATAAATGCATATAGAACATCCAAGGTTGATAATATAATAGCATGGAACAATCAAAGATTATAGATACGTTGGAGACGTATCAGGCCACGGTTCATCCTTGCAGCCTGCAGACAGACCGATCAACCAGTATGTACGTACACATTCACGGCCAGACAGACAACCCTACGTACGGTTCGAGCGGGTGGGTCCCAACTGTCAGGGAGGTAAGGAGGCACTTCATTGCGTGGGAAGATATAGCTGGTGGGTCCCAGCTATCAGGGGGAGAATCATAGTTTTTGCCCATAATATGGACGCACTTCCTTGCGTGTGAAGATGTAGCTGGTGGGTCTCAGCAATCAGGAGAGAAATATTTTTTTGCGAAATATGGTGGCCCGTCTGGTGGGCCCCTGCTGTCAGGTGGAGGAATCATTAGTTTGCATGTAATAAGGAGGCATTTCCTTGCTGCGGTCGTGGACCCAGTTGTCAGCCTCTCCACGTACAATACTCTTCCAATGGAAGTCGTTCCTTGACCACATTGACCACGCCGGGCCGAGAGCACCAAGGCGATGGATGACGGTGATGCCTAGGAAGGGGATAACGCGGAGCCGGGGAAGACGCGGTAGTGGATGCCCACGCAGAGAGGAGTACGAGGGTTGACTGGTTCGGCTGCGGTGTGAGGCTGTCGTCGCCGCAGAATAACAGGGGTTGTGGGTGAGTAGTGGGATGGCCTGGCCAGAGGTTGGAGTAGGGTGGGGCGGTCAGGCCTGCGCGGCAGTAGAGCCGGCCATGGGAGGCAGGAGCAGGCGGCACGACCGGCGCTGGTTTGGGCGGCTGGAGCAAGAAGACCAGGGGTTGAAGAAGTACTACGGCCGTTGGATGTTCATCGTACTGTCACTGGAGCTAGAATCGTTAATATTGACTAAGTTGACAAAGCCCTTGAATATCCATAGTACTAATGATGATTGCACTAGTCATGATAAAAATGTCTCTTATAAGCATGTCAGCGTTTGTGGAGTGCATAGAGTTTGCAAGTACACACCAAATAGGGAAGATAGATTTTGCAAGAGGCATAAGTATTTAGAAACCAAATGGTTGCAAGAGAGGCTAGATGTTTGTGCTGAAAATTTAAAATTTCTTCGCCATACTTGTGAACTTTGCAATGAACATGGTCACTTAAATCTCCAATGCAAATTGTCTCATGATCGTATCGTGTCCAAAAATTGTGATGATTTGATTTACCTTGCAATCATAATGAACTTAGTTTGCTTTTGGGTTATGAAGAAATGAAATGTATAACTAAGCATATTCTAGAATATAACCTTGAGAAATTCCTCGATATTAATCTAGAAGAAATTTTTATGTATTATGCGGCAAATTGCATTGAAAATCCTTATATTGCCAATTACATAAAGAAAAGAAAAGAAATAGAGGATGAAGAGAATACTAATGAAAGGGAAGAGGCTTCCCAATATCCTCCTATTATTTCTTATGATGAATCAGGTAACGAGGAGGAGCCTTCGATTCAACTAATCTCATCAATAAGGAGCTCCAAAACGAGGATTGAACCCACACATAATGTGAAGAAGAAAAAGAAAAGACGAAGAAGTAAAGGTGAAAAGGTATCCCTCCCAAATGATGTTGCCCCTATTACTCATTGTGATGATGATAATTGATATACTATTGGTGCTATCCATACTATTAATGTTGAGAGTGATTATGATATGTCGGTGTACTAGAGTAGGGGTACCCTAGTATCCCGAACTTGTGCACGGGCAGTCGCAGCACCCCGCGGCAAGGCTTGCCGGTTACCGCCAAGGTCCTCCGTGGTTCCCTTGGAGCCATTCAAGAACAAAGTATCCAAGTCAAGAAGACAAGACCCCGGCAAGAGGAGCTTGCCGGGAAGGCTAACAAAAGCATCCCAAGACCCCAGCAAGAGGAGCTTGCCGGGAAGGCCTACCAAGGCACTTCAAGGAACTTGCCGCGGTGCACCACGCGTCCCGGCAAGGCCTGGTGAGCGACAAGCTCCCGGACGCGACAAGACAACGACAGCGGCAAGGCGCTTGCCGCGGCAAGACACCACTGTACCCGCGCTCCAGCACATCCACCAACGTGTCGCTCTGGGACCCTTCCAGGCGTACGTGGCGGGAGGCTGTGCAGCTTGCGGTGCGCGGTGGCAAGCGGCGCTGACAAGATCGCCATCGTGGCGAGCGGTGGCGTCCCGGACGGTCCCTTTTTGTACTATTTAGGCGACACAGACGGGCATTTAATGTCCTTGTCCCCTGCCGTCAGGGTTAGGTATGATACGCTGTAGCAGGTAGCTGTACCTACCGCAGCACCTTTCCATTTTTACCCTTTGCCTCCGTTGCCACCTGTTGGTGACCCCTTGAGCATATAAAAGGAGGCCCGTGTGCAACGTAGAGGGGGTTAGCTGTTAGCTGGTTCAAAAAACACTCACGCTCGGTCTCGTTAGCTGCTGGAGTGTACTATAGCACTCCGCACTCCCGAGCAAGAAATCAATACAAACCACAAAGCAGGAGTAGGGTTTTACGCATCCGTGCGGCCCGAACCTGGGTAAACTGCTCGCGTGCTTCGCCTCGATCCGCTCTTTGCACGACCTCCGCCCCCGCCGAACCGAAAGGGACTCGGTCCGCCGGTCCCATAGGTGTTCGTGGATTAGTCCCCCGACATCTTTGGCACGCCAGGTAGGGGGCGTCGAAGTTGTGTGAACCAGATCCGGCGTTCTCGCGAGCTAGATCTTCATCATCTTCATCGACATGCCGCCGAAGAACAAGGTTTCGGAGGCGGCTGCCCCGTCCGCGCTGAACCCACCATTGCCGGAGCAAACGGCTGGTGGGACGGACGCCGGCGGAAGAACGGGCGTCGGCGAGGGAGCTCACGGTGCTGCCAAGTCCAAGGACAAGGCTGCGCTTCCCATCGGCGGCGTAGCCGGCTCCCACAACGACCGGGCGCACTCCAAGACCTCGGCGTCCGTACATGCACCGCGCCCATCTCATGAGGCGCAGGACCGGCAGCGTCATGGTGCTCACGGTACCATGCGCTTGCTGGACCAAGATCGAGCTGGTGGATCTCGAGGTGCTCAAGACCACCATGCACGCCAGCATGCTGGCATGAGCGAGGCACGGTCGCCTGGACGGGATACTGCTCCTTCTAACGTGGTTAGAAGTCCGAGCATATCCCGCTCCTCGCACCGTTCGCCACCACCACCCGCCACTGCAGCAGAAGCTTTGGCGCGAGCTCAAGCTCTCCAGACGATCCCTTTATCCTGGCCATTTTCGGTCTGGGGGCTCGACATCCTCGGCCCCTTTCCCCGAGCTGTCGGGGGCTTTGAGTACTTGTACGTTGCAATCGACAAGTTCACAAAGTGGCCGGAAGTGGAACCAGTGAGGAAGGTGACAGCACATTCAGCAGTCAAGTTCTTCAGGTCGATTGTTTGCCGCTTCGGGATCCCTAACAGGATAATCACCGACAACGGTACACAATTCACGAGCCGCACCTTCATGCAGTACGTCCAAGATCTTGGCGCCAAGGTCTGCTTCGCTTCTGTTGCTCACCCGAGAAGCAACGGTCAAGCGGAGAGGGCAAATGCTGAAGTGCTGCGCGGGCTCAAGACCAGAACTTTCGAAAGGCTGCACAAGTGCGGAAGAAACTGGATCGAGGAGCTGCCGGTGGTTCTTTGGTCGATCAGGACGACGCCAAATCGAGCCACTGGCCAGACACCTTTCGCTCTAGTCTATGGAGCAGAGGCAGTTCTCCCCATGGAACTCGTATACGGGTCACCTCGAGTGCTCGCTTATGATGAGCTTGAGCAAGAGCAGCTGCGACAAGATGACGCGCTGCTCCTTGAGGAAGACCGTCTTCAGGCTGCTGTGCGAGCTGCTCGCTACCAGCAAGCTTTGCGCCGCTACTATAGCCGCAAAGTTAATGCTAGAAGTCTCGAGGAAGGCGACCTTGTTCTTCGGCGTGTTCAGTCCGCCAAGAATTCCAACAAGTTGACGCCGAAGTGGGAAGGCCCTTACCGGGTGAAGCGAGTCACAAGGCCTGGCGCTGTCCGCCTTGAGACCAAGGATGGCATTCCGGTGAGCAACTCCTGGAACATTGAGCATCTTCGTAAGTTTTACCCGTAAGGCGCGGTTGCCGGAACCTGTTCCGGCAACCACCTTTGTACAAGTCTTGCCGCTGTTGCATGTAATCCTTTGTACAAAGCCGGGTGCAGACCCCGTGCATAAGTAAAGCTCATGTGCTCCGCGCATTTTGTCGATTTCATGCTTTCTATGTTTGGCATATATGATCTGACACTTTGTGCAGCACCTACTCCACGGTAAGCAATAACGAGCCGTAAGGCTCCATATCTTTATTTTCTCTTCTTTCTTTTTTCTCAAGAAAAGGAAGGAGGGGAAGGAGAAGACGAAGGTATGGACCAGGCGTCGTTCAAGAAAAGTTTCGCCTTGCCGGGAAGCAAACAACAGAAAAGCTAAGTTGCCAAAGTTGGAGCAATCAAATTTTTTAAATTTTAAGTTATCTCCCTTGAACGACCACACTTTGTATGGAAAACCTGTGCGCGAAGGAACCAACTCGTAGCTAGTTGCGCCCTTACTTTGTTTCGAGTCCGCTCAACAACTTAAGTGAGCCGCTAGCACCCTTACTTTGTTTCGAGTCCGCTCAGCAACTTAAGTGAGCTGCAACTAGTTGCGACAAGGTTTCTTGCCGGTAGCGGCACCGCCAGCAGGCTGCTGACGTCCCGCACTCAGCGCTCACGGCTATGGTGCCTGCACCGGCAAGTTCCCTAAAAGCGTAGGGTAAAAAGATATACAAAGGGAGGAGTCAAGTAAAGGGAATAACGTTGCAATCATTACCCAGAATAAAAGTTATATTACAAAGATAGCTTGTCGCAGCTCTAATAGATTGTTTTCATGACATGGCAAACAGCGACAAGGAAAGAAGAAATGGGCGGCCTAATCTACGCGATCGCCTTCGACCCTCTTGATCCCGCTCACCTTGTCCACAATGGGTGCGACAAGGGCCTTGAGCTCCTCCAGATCAGCTTCCGGCGGCAAGGTCCTGAGGATGTTGGTGAGGCACAGGCCCGGATTGCGGAAGGCCACCTTCATCAACACTTTCTGAAGAGCTCCCGCGCAGATCTTGCGCAACTCGTCGGCCAGCTGCTTGGGGATCCTTTCCCGGAGCCGCTGAAGAGCCGTCGCCACGCCCTTGAAGAACAGGACGAGCTTGGCGCTGGGTTGGAGGTTGTCGGAGGAGGGATACCCGAGATCTTCCATCCCCAGCTGCGCCAGCTCCTTGTCGATATCTGTGGCAGCATCCACAAGACTCTCCGTCCAGTGCTCCACATTTTTCCTGAAGGCATTTTGGGTGGCGGCAATGCTCTCCAGCAGCGCCTTGTCGGCCTTGATCTCTTCTTTCAAGGCCGCCTCCCGCTTCTTGGCGTTGTCCAGAGTCTTGGTCAAAGTGGTTAGCTTCGACTCAAGACCCGCATTGGAATCCTTGGCGGCGCTGAGCTCTTTGCCCTTCTCGACAAGATCGGCTTCTAGCCGCGCCACCTTCGTCTCCAACTCCTTCTTGGCGGCCTCGGCGGCGGCGGCAGCGTCCTCTGCTTGCTTGAGGGCTCCGCCAAGTTTCTCCTCGCGCGCGGCAAGCTCCTCCTCGTGGGCGTCAAGATTGACCTTCCGCTGCGCCAGCTCGCCCTCCTCCGCGGCTAGCTTCACAGCGGCAAGTCGCTGCCGCTCTTCGACTTCGGCCTTCTCGAGGAGGAAGGCCTTCTGCGCTTCAACGAGCTGCTCCCGCTCCTCCGCCAGATTTCGGAGGGCTTCCCGATGGAAACCCCCGAGCTCCTCCGCGCGCTTTTCAATGTCTGCTCCCGCCTTCGCGACAAGCGCCTCGCGGGACTCCAGCTTGGCTTGCCGCGCGTGGTAGAGCGACAGCAACTTCCGCAGCAGCCGCTCCTCTTCAGGCTTGTTGTTGCTGCTGCTTGGCGCGTCAACCACCGTCAACCCCGCGGAGGCGAGCACTTCTCCGTCGAAGATCTCCCCCTCGACTGGCGCCCTGGAGCTTGACGCCCAGGGGAGGTTGATGAAGACGCCTTCGCCGGCCTTCAAGTAAACGCCCGGCTGGGGCTCCTCGGTGCTTGGCGCTGCGGCTTCGGCGGACGGGTCGGCGGTCGGTGTAGCGCCTGGCGCTCCTGCGGCCTCTGGGCCGTAAGTACGATCGCCAGATCCCTCGCCAGTCGCCGCGGCGCCAGCCTTGGCGGCCTCGATGCCGGCGGCATCACCAGCGCCGGCTACGTCTTCGGCGGCGACCTCGGTCTCCATCCGCTCCGCAGCAGATGGGTCTGACAGCCGGCAAGGGGAGAAGAGTCAAGCAAAATCCAGCAAAAACCCAAGAAGAAAAACCCAAGGGAAGTTTTGAAGCAAGAGGAGTACCTGCACCAGGTTCTGCAGTCGTGGTCTCCGCCGTCGGGGGGCCGCTGGTGCTGTCCCTTGCCGGAGAACCCTCCCTTGCCGGAGACTTCTCCCTTACCGGGAAGCCCTCCCTTGCCGGAGAGTTCTCCCTTATCGGAGGATTCTCCCTTGGCTCCTGGTGGGGCTGCTCGGCCCCTACACAAGTCAACAAGCAGATATCAACAAAGACAAGTACCCGTGCGTGCCTCACAGCGGAAAGTAAATCATACACTTACGCTGGGGGATGCTCTGGAGGAAAGTCGCCGGGTCCGGCAAGGTTGTCTCGGGCGCGCCACCTGCTGTCATAGTGGGCTCGTCCTCGATGACGATCACCGGGACCTTAGCTCTCTTTGCCGCTCTCTGGGCCAGAGTCCTAAAGAGGAACAAGTTTAGAGAAAAGCAAGTCAGATACAAGACAAACAGCAAGGATTGAAGAAATGAAAGTACAGCAAGAGAAGCTTACTCTTCTTCTTCTTCCTCGTCGGAGCTGAACGCGGAGAAGTCGAAGTCTGGCGCGCGCCCGGCGCGAGGAGGCGGAGGAGAAGCTTCCCTTGGCCGCTTGGCGGGAGCAGTGGCGGCGGTCTGAGACGACCCTGCCCCAGCTTCCGGCGCGGCGTGAGCAGCGGCAGGAACTGAAGCGGTAGTCCGGTTAGACTCCGCTCCAGTTGCCGTCGCAGCATGAGGCGCTCCCGCGGCAACGGTGTTTGCCGCGGTGGAGCGTGTCACGCGGTGTGGCGACTATTGACCCGCTTGCCGCCCCGCCACGTCACCGGCCTTGCGGAGACGCCTTCTTGGTGGGGATGGAGGCTCTGCTTATGGTGGGCTGTCTGAAGACGAGGTGGAAGAGGAGTTGATTTCCAACGAGCCGCTCGTGTCCTTGGCGGGCTCGCTCGGCTCGGCGCCACGCCCGGCAAGCTCCTTCTTGCCGGCGGGCTCCCCTCGCTCGGCACGGCTTGCCGCCTCTGCTGCATCTGCCTCCTCCACAGTGAACCCAAACTCGCCCGCGGCTGCCGCTGCCTCGTCCAGCCTAGTGGCGATGAGCGCCATCTCTGCGTCGGTGGTGTCGTGGGTGAGGCCATCCTTCTCGTCGGAGCGGATCGGCACTTCCACCAAGTCATCGAAGAACTGTTGCACGACGTCGTCTGCAGGCTCCTGCCAAGTCGGCACAATTCCATGCGAGTCGCACTCCGGCATCATTGCGCGGATGCGGTCAAGCGAGGAATTGTTGCACAGCAGAACGACGCCCCCCAGCAACCTGAAAACCTTGGGATGTTGGGGGTCATATTTGAAGAGCTCCTGAAGCATCGCGTTGAGCTCCAGGACTGTGAAGTTGTAATTGAGGCCCGGCCGCAGCCTCATGGTGTCTGCCGCGTTCTTGAACTCCCAAGTGGGCCTCCCCCGTTCCTGCAGGGGGGCGATGCGGCGGCGAAGGAAGTCTGCGCCAACGGCACCAACAGTAAGCCCGGCAAGCCTGAGGCGCAGGATCCTGGTGACGGCAATCTTCAGCCTGTCATCTTCCGGGGCCACGTCACTCCAATCGCTGCCGCGTGCTACTGGGGTTCGGTGCCGGGTGGTGAATGGCTGCGGGCTCTCCTCGTCAATCCAGCACCAATCTGCCCTCCACTCCTCCCACTTGCCGCGGAATTCTCCCTCCAGATATGTTTCCTTCTTGCCAGCCCTTGAGATCCAGGCGATTCCGCCGGATAGAGATTCTCCTCTTTCTACTCGGGGTATGAAGAAGTGGCGGAAGAGGGCTACGTTGGGAAGTACTCCGACAAAGTTTTCATAGAGATGTGCGAAAACTGCCATGGTCAGGACGGCATTGGGGGTGAAGTCAAGGAGGTGGAATCCGTAGGTATTCATGATGTCGCAGAAGAACTCAGAGAAAGGCGGGCAGAGCCCGCAGTAGAAGAACAGAGCAAAGAAAGGGTACCCATTTGGGGCCTTCTTCCAAGCGGCGGCGGGGAGTACCTTCGTGCGCGGATGCACTCGCGTCTCCGCCGACCAGAAAAGGTAGTAGTTCTCCCTCGGCTCCTTCGCGCCAAGCTTGGGGGGGAAGATGACCCGCTCCTTCCGCAGCGCCGCGAGCCGCTGCGCCTCGGTCGACTTCACGGCCTTCCCCTTGTCGGCTTTTGGAGCCATGGCGGAAGCAGTGGAGGAGGTCGACGGCGTTGGTGGTGCTGGTGGCGATGTGGGGGCGGAGCGCTGCTCTCTCTCTCAGCTTTGGGAAGGCGAGGGAGCGGTGGAGATTTCTGAGATTGGAACGGCAACGGGCAAGTGGGCGAACTGCCCCTGTTTCCCCTGCTTATAAAGAGGGAGGGGGCGGATGTTCCGCATTTCCGAATAAAGAAACCACCCACGATCTCTCCCACGACGCCGCATTCAACGCGTGCCGTTTGGGGGAGGGCGCGGTGGATACTGAGTAAGATATGGCGTAACCTAGGCCGCACGTGCCCGTGCCCTGTTTTGGGCCTGGCCCAACAGCGCTCGGCACCGTGTATGGCCCAGGCCCGGGGGCTCCTGTCGGTGTACTAGAGTAGGGGTACCCTAGTATCCCGAACTTGTGCACGGGCAGTCGCAGCACCCCGCGGCAAGGCTTGCCGGGTTACCGCCAAGGTCCTCCGTGGTTCCCTTGGAGCCATTCAAGAACAAAGTATCCAAGTCAAGAAGACAAGACCCCGGCAAGAGGAGCTTGCCGGGAAGGCCTACCAAGGCACTTCAAGGAACTTGCCGCGATGCACCACGCGTCCCGGCAAGGCCCGGTGAGCGACAAGCTCCCGGACGCGACAAGACAACGACAGCGGCAAGGCGCTTGCCGCGGCAAGACACCACTGTACCCGCGCTCCAGCACATCCACCAACGTGTCGCTCTGGGACCCTTCCAGGCGTACGTGGCGGGAGGCTGTGCAGCTTGCGGTGCGCGGTGGCAAGCGGCGCTGACAAGATCGCCATCGTGGCGAGCGGTGGCGTCCCTGACGGTCCCTTTTTGTACTGTTTAGGCGACACAGACGGGCATTTAATGTCCTTGTCCCCTGCCGTCAGGGTTAGGTATGATACGCTGTAGCAGGTAGCTGTACCTACCGCAGCACCTTTCCATTTTTACCCTTTGCCTCCGTTGCCACCTGTTGGTGACCCCTTGAGCATATAAAAGGAGGCCCGTGTGCAACGTAGAGGGGGTTAGCTGTTAGCTGGTTCAAAAAACACTCACGCTCGGTCTCGTTAGCTGCTGGAGTGTACTGTAGCACTCCGCGCTCCCGAGCAAGAAATCAATACAAACCACAAAGCAGGAGTAGGGTTTTACGCAACCGTGCGGCCCGAACCTGGGTAAACTGCTCGCGTGCTTCGCCTCGATCCGCTCTTTGCACGACCTCCGCCCCCGCCGAACCGAAAGGGACTCGGTCCGCCGGTCCCATAGGTGTTCGTGGATTAGTCCCCTGACATGATATGAAAAGGCCCAAGCTTGGGGATGCTATGTTTAATGAGAATGACAAGTTTGAGAATATATTTGCTGCAATTATTGTTTGTCCCAAGCTTGGGAATGCTATGTTTAATGAAGATGATATTTCTAGCCTCCCATGTTTTGATATGAAAACTTGTTATGATGATAGCATTCCTCCTACTTATGATGATTATATTGATAAAAGTGGATTTGGATATGTCATGACTTTATTTAGTGATGAATCCACTATTTTGGAAGAGGTTCCAATTGATTATGAGAATAAAGTTGCTACCTCTGATGATTATTGTGATGATACTTTTGCTATAAAGAGTAGTGATGATTATATTTATAAAACTTGTCATGATTATGATTACCCTTTTTCTGAACATTATTCTTTCAATGTGGAAACAATTTATAGTATTCGAGTTTCTTATGACACTCCCACTATTCTGAATAAGAAGAAGTTTGCTTATGTGGAGAGTAATAAAAATTCTATGCTTGTAGATCATGAAAAGAATGCTTTAGGTGCTGGTTATAGTGTTGAATTTGTTCATGATGCTACTGAAAATTATTATGAGGGAGAAATTGATGCTTGTAGGAATTGCAATAATACCTAGTTTCCTCTCTATGTGCTTAAAGTTTTGAAGTTATGCTTGTTTTGCCTCCCTGTGCTAGTTGATTATTGTTCCCATAAGTTGTTTTCTCACAAAATCCCTATGCATAGGAAGTGGGTTAGACTTAAATGTGCTAGTCATATTCTTCATGATGCTCTCTTTATGTTTCAATTCTTATTTTTTATGTGAGCATCATTGAAATCATCATGCCTAGCTAGGGGCGTTAAACGATAGCGCTTGATTGGGAGGCAACCCAATTTTATTTTTGTTCTTTGCTTTTTGCTCCTTTTTAGTAATAAATAATTCATCTAGCCTCTGTTTAGATGTGGTTTTATGCTTTTAATTAGTGTTTGTGCCAAGTAGAACCTTTGGGAAGACTTGGGGAAAGTCTTTGCGATCTTGCTGTAAAAAACAGAAACTTTAGCGCTCACGAGATTTGCTGCCATTTTTTAATGGAGAGTGCTATTTAGTTAATTATTTTCGCAGATGATTAATAGATAAATTCCTCACGTCAAGAAATTTATTTTAGAATTTTTGGGGTTCCATAAGTATTCGAAACCTACAGATTATTACAGACTATTCTGTTTTTGACAGATTCTGTTTTTCGTGTGTTGTTTGCTTATTTTGATGAATCTATGAGTAGTATCAGAGGGTATGAACCATACAGAAGTTGGAATATAGTAGATATTACACCAATATGAATTTAGAATGAGTTCACAACAGTACCAAAAGTGGTGATTTATTTTCTTATACTAACGGAGCTTACGAGTTTTCTGTTAAGTTTTGTGCTGTGAAGTTTTCAAGTTTTGGGTAAAGATTCGATGGACTATGGAATAAGGAGTGGCAAGAGCCTAAGCTTGGGGATTCCCAAGGAACCCCAAGGTAATATTCAAGTACAACCAAGAGCCTAAGCTTGGGGATGCCCCGGATGGCATCCCCTCTTTCGTCTTCGTTCATCGGTAACTTTACTTGGAGCTATATTTTTATTCACCACATGATATGTGTTTTGCTTGGAGCGTCAATTTATTTTGTTAGGATTTGCTTTCTGTTATTTAGGATAATTTTTTGCATCTTTTATTTCAATAAAAGTGGCATTGATAGCCTTTACTATGCCTATTTTACAAGTCTACATGTTGCTGTTTGAAAACAGAAAGTTTACAGCTATTGCAAAAATTCCCTAGAAAAGTCAGAATGTGATAAAATGTTGAAACCTTTTTCATAATAAGCCCTGATAAATTTACTACAGTGGGAATTTTCTTTCATAATTTTTGGAGCTAGGGAAGTATGGATCTTGCTGCATTCTTTACAGACTGTCATGTTTGAAGGAAATATGCCCTAGAGGCAATAATAAAGTTATTATTTATTTCCTTATATGATGATAAATTTTTATTATTCATGCTAGAATTGTATTAACCGGAAACATAATACATGTGTGAATACATAGACAAACAGAGTGTCGCTAGTATGCCTCTACTTGACTAGCTCGTTGATCAAAGATGGTTATGTTTCCTAGCCATAGACATGAGTTGTCATTTGATTAACGGGATCACATCATTAGGAGAATGATGTGATTGACTTGACCCATTCCGTTAGCTTAGCACTTGATCGTTAGTATGTTGCTATTGCTTTCTTCACGACTTACACATGTTCCTATGACTATGAGATTATGCAACTCCCGTTTACCGGAGGAACACTTTGTGTGCTAGCAAACGTCACAGCGTAACTGGGTGATTATAAAGGTGCTCTACAGGTGTCTCCGATGGTACTTTTTGAGTTGGCGTATTTCAAGATTAGGATTTGTCATCGTGTTTTACGATACAGAGCCACCGCCAAGCCCTAAACTCTCTCGGGAGGGCTGATCTGGAGTCCGTTCGGGGCTCCGGAGAGGGGAATCCGTCGCGATCGTCATCATCAACCATCCTCCATCACCAATTTCATGATGCTCACCATCGTGCGTGAGTAATTCCATCATAGACTTTCTGGACGGTGATGGGTTGGATGAGATTTATCATGTAATCGAGTTAGTTTTGTTAGGGTTTGATCCCTAGTATCCACTATGTTCTGAGATTGATGTTGCTATGACTTTGCTCTGCTTAATGCTTGTCACTAGGGCCCGAGTGCCATGATTTCAGATCTGAACCTATTATGTTTTCATGAATATATGTGAGTTCTTGATCCTATCTTGCAAGTCTATAGTCACCTACTATGTGTTATGATCCGGCAACCCCGAAGTGACAATAATTGGGACCACTTCCAGTGATGACCGTAGTTTGAGGAGTTCATGTATTCACTATGTGTTAATGCTTTGGTCTGGTACTCTATTAAAAGGAGGCCTTAATATCCCTTAGTTTCCACTAGGACCCTGCTTTCCACGGGAGGGTAGGACAAAAGATGTCATGCAAGTTCTTTTCTATAAGCATGTATGACTATATTCGGAATACATGCCTACGTTACATTGATGAATTGGAGCTAGTTCTGTGTCACCCTAGGTTATGACTATTACATGATGAACCACATCTGGCATAATTCTCCATCACCGATCCATTGCCTACAAGCTTTCCATATATTGTTCTTCGCTTATTTACTTTTCCGTTGCTATTGTTATTCTCACTACAAAATACCAAAAATATTACTTTTGCTATCGTTACCTTTTGCTACCGTTAAAACTCTATCATATTACTTTGCTACTAAACACTTTGCTGCAGATATTAAGTTATCCAGGTGTGGTTGAATTGACAACTCAGCTGCTAATACTTGAGAATATTCTTTGGCTCCCCTTGTGTCAAATCAATAAATTTGGGTTGAATACTTTACCCTCGAAAACTGTTGCGATCCCCTATACTTGTGGGTTATCAAGACTATTTTCTGGCGCAATTGCCGAGGAACAGAGCTCTATTCTTTGAGTCACTTGGGATTTATATCTACTTATCATTATGAAGAACTTGAAAGATCCAAGAATCAAGATTTATCCCTCAACTACGAGGGGAGGTAAGGAACTGCCATCTAGCCCTACACTTGATTCACCTTCTGTTTTGAGTAAGCTTGCGACACCTAAACCTGCTTCTGCTATTAATTCTGATATGTCACATGTTATTGATGATGTCACTTCTGCTATGCATGATACTTATGATGAAACTACTTCTATGCTTGATACTACTGTGCCACTTGGTGAATTTCTTGATGAACAACTTGCTAGGGCTAGAGAGAATGAAATTATTGAAACTAATAATATTGATGAAAGTAATGATGAAGGCTCTCCTAATAAATATGAATTACATGTTGTGCCTGAGGGCTATGTTATGGATGAAGAAACCAAAAGAGACTTTCTTGCTTGCAATGATAGTAGTGATCTTAAGAAATTGTTAGCTAAGCTTAAACAAAAAAATCTGAATGCTAGAATGAAATATGATCTTGCTCATGCTACTTCACCTATCTTTGTTACTGATAAGGATTATGAATTCTCTATTGATCTTGATATAATTACTTTGGTTGAATTTGATCCTTTTTATGGCTATGAATCTGAAACTGTTGTGGCACATCTTACTAAATTAAATGATATAGCTACCCTGTTCACTAATGATGAGAGAACTCGCTACTTTTATATCCTTAAAATATTTCCGTTCTCGTTAAAGGGTGATGCTAAGATATGGTTTAATTCTCTTGATCCTGGTTGTGTGTGTAGTCCCTAGGATATGATTTATTACTTCTCTGCTAAATATTTCCTTGCTCATAAGAAACAAGCTGCCTTAAGGGATATATATAATTTTGTGCAAATTTAAGAAGAGACTCTCCCACAAGCTTGGGGGAGGCTTCTACAATTACTTAATGCTTTGCCTGATCATCCTCTTAAGAAAAATTAAATACTTGATATCTTTTATAATGGACTAACCGATGCTTCCAGAGATTACCTGGAAAGTTGTGCTGGTTCTGTTTTCAGGGAAAGAACACCGGCTGAAGCTGAAATTCTATTGAATAATATGTTGACAAATGGAAATAATTGGACACTTCCTGAGCCAACTCCTGAGCCTGTTCCTAAACCAACTCCGAAGAAAAGAGGTGTTCTATTTCTCAGTCCTGAAGATATGCAAGAGGCAAAGAAATCTATGAAAGAAAAGGGTATTAAAGCTGAAGATGTTAAGAATTTACCTCCTATTGAAGAAATACATGGTCCTAATTTACTGCCTGTTGAAGAAATATATGGTTTTAATCCATCACCTGCCGAAGAAACACATGGTCTTGATAACCCGACACAGGTAGTAAAGGTAAATTCTCTCTATAGATATGATAAAGCTGAAATCCCTCCTACTAAGTTTGTTAGCCAATGTTTGGATGAGTTTGATAACTTTATGGTTAAGCAAGAAGACTTCAATGCTTATTTTGGTAGACAATTGAAACAAAATGCTTATATGATTGAACACTTGGGTGATTATATGTCTAGAGTTAAAGGTGAACTTAAACTCATTAGTAAACATGCTTCTATGGTTACCACTCAAGTAGAACAAGTACTTAAAGCTCAGAATGATTTGCTCAATGAATTAAATGGTAAGAAAAATGATAATGCTGTTAGAGTTATGACTAGAGGTGGTAAAATGACTCAGGAACCTTTGTATCCTGAAGGCCATCCTAAGAGAGTTGAGCAAGATTCTCAGAGAAATAATATAGATGCACCTAGTCCTTCTAAAAAGAAGAAAAAGAAAAATGATAGGACTTTGCATGCTTCTAGTGAACCTGTTATTGACACACCTGAGAATCCCAATGATATCTCTATTTTTGATGCTGAAACACAATCTGGTAATGAACATGAAACTAGTGATAATGTTAATGATGATGTTCATATTGATGCTCAACCTAGTAATGATAATGATATAGAAATTGAACCTGTTGTTGATCTTGATAACCCACAATCAAAGAATCAACATTATGATAAGAAAGACTTTGTTGCTAGGAAGCACGGTAAAGAAAGAGAACCATGGGTTTAGAAACCCATGCCTTTTCCTCCTAAGCCATCCAAGAAAAAGGATGATGAGGATTTTGAGCACTTTGCTGAAATGATTAGACCTATCTTTTTGCGTATGCGATTAACTGATATGCTCAAAATGAATCCTTATGCTAAGTATATGAAAGATATTGCTACTAATAAAAGAAAGATACCGGAAGCTGAAATTTCCACCATGCTTGCTAATTATACTTTTAAGGGTGGAATACCTAAGAAACTAGGAGATCCAGGAGTACCAACTATACCATGCTCCATTAAACGAAACTATGTTAAAACTGCTTTATGTGATCTTGGAGCCGGTGTTAGTTTTATGCCTCTCTCTTTATATCGTAGACTTTATTTGAATAAGTTGACACCTACTGAAATATCTTTGCAAATGGTTGATAAATCAACTGCTATACCTGTCGGTATTTGTGAGGATGTGCCTGTTGTGGTTGCAATCGTTACTATTTTAACGGACTTTGTTATTCTTGATATTCTCGACGACGATACTATGTCTATTATTCTTGGAAGACTCTTTTTGAATACTGTAGGGGCTGTTATTGATTGCAACAAAGGCAGTGTCACTTTTCATGTTAATGGTAATGAGCATACGGTACACTTTCCGAGGAAACAACCTCAAGTCCACAATATCAATTCTATTGGAAAAATTCCATCGATTATTTTTGGAGGCTTTGAATTTCCTCTTCCTAGTGTCAAGAAGAAATATGATATTCTTATTGTTGGGGATGTGCATATCCCTGTTGAGGTAACCTAGTGTTATTCGAAAATTCTCCGGTTCCATGTTATCGGAATGAGTTCATTAACAAGACCTGATCAACCTTGTTAGTGTATTCCTTTTGATGAGCATGAGATGGATGAAGTTAGAAAACACAACTCTTTGTACCCTCTTTTTACTTTCTGTTATTTATATTAAATAAAGCAAAAATAGTAATTTCTGTCTGTTTTCTGATTATCCGTGCAATATAAAAATACCCTAAAAATAAAAGTTCTCCAAATGCCCTGAAATTTAAATATGATTTTTCTAGAATATTTGAGAATATCTGGCACTGAGAACACAGCAGGGGGAGCAAGCACCTGGCCACGAGGGTCCACGGCGCGCCCCCAGCCTCGTGGGCCCATGGTGGCTCCCCTCCACTTATTCCTGCACCCACACACTTCTTCTTCCTCCCCAAAAAATCACCATCCAGCCCAAGCACGAGTTCTAGCTCATTTTGCTATGATTTTCGATCTCCTTGCTCAAAGCACCTCTCACAAAATTGCTTTGGGGGATTGTTCCTTGGTATGTGACTCCTCCATTGGTCCAATTAGTTCTTGTTCTAATGCTTTATTCATTGCAAATTTGTGCTGCCTAGGTGACCATGTTCTTGAGCTTGCATGTCAAATTTATATGGTTCCAAGTAGTTATAATGCATGATATAGGCTCTAGGCACTTGTAGGAGTAGTTGCTATCAATTTTGTTGAGTTTGGTTTACTTTTATTTTAAGTTACTAAAAAAATTAGAAATTTTTCAGAAGAAGAAATATGTTTAGGAAAATGTACCAAGGTGGTTCTTCAAGGAAGCAAGGACCCGGGCTTGCAATGCGTGATGCTGATGATGAACCACCAAGGGACGCCCCAGTGCGGCCTTGTGAATGGCCTTCAGAGGACTTCATGCATCGAGCAGGAATTAAGGAAGAATTTAACGCATATTTGCGTAACGCTGATCTTGTGAGCTTCGAGGCAGAAAAGTGCCGCCAGTACCACTATCTCACTAGTTCCTTTGTGAGGAGGTTTGAATTTTCATCTTCACTCAATTCTCAAACTGTCCTGTTTGATCTTTATGAAAATTCTTATACTATGGACTTAGAGGACTTTACCACTGCTTGCAAACTTCCACAATGGGGTAGTGCTAGTGAACCTCGCAAATCTGAATTTAGAGATTTTCTTGCTAGTATAACTATGGGGGAATCTAGAGATATAGCACAAGCTACCATAGGGAGCATTCATTTTCCTGCTATACATTATTTTGCTCCCTTCATAGGTAGGTGCATAAATGGTAAATATGAAGCATGTCATATGTGTGTCCTTGACCTCATATTCTTAGGGGTGCTATGTTAGGAGATAAGTCTTATAATTTGGGAGCCATTGTTGCACGTAGGTTGCATCATAATAGATTTAATGGAGATTTCTTTGGCAGAATTTATGCAACCTGTATAGCTAATTTTCTTGGTATAACCATACGTGAGGATGATATTGAGTTGCCTCCTGCTTATTTGGATTATGAGGCTATGGTTCGTCATCATTTTGTTGAGAGGAACGATCAGTTCCTCCAGTACCGACTAATCTTTGACAGACGACGCACCTATCACGTTGCTCTCCCTGCTTCTACTTTCTTTGACTTTCAGGCAAAAGGGAGATATTTTATAACCAGAGAGGAGGCGGAAGAATATAAAAGGACGGCTGAGATAGCTCGCCTCCAAGCTGCAGCCCACGATGCAATGACTGTTGCATCACAGTACGACCCCAACTACAACTTTGGATATCCGCCAGGCCATCCGTGGCCATAGACCAACTTAGGCCAAAAGCCTAAGCTTGGGGGAGTACGTATTTCCCACCGACATTACATTTATGTTCACACACTCATTGCTAGATGTCGGTGCTCATACTTTTTCATTGTATCATCCATACTAGTTTATTTCCTTTTTATTCTTTCTTTTTGTGTGTTTGATAAACCTTCAAAAAAACAAAAAAAATTAGTTGTAGCTTTTAGCTAGTTTTAATTTCCATGCTTGTAGTAGTAATTAAAAAGAAAACCCAAAAAGATTTCCTGTTCTTCTTTTGCTTGTTGGGAGCTTTCCCATGTAAATAGTTTTATTTCTTTTCTTTTCTTTGGGGGTCGATAGGAGAAGACCATAATTAAATTGTTGAAGTGACTCTTATATGCATTATTGTTGATCTAACAAAAGAGCCCATATTGCCTTGTCTTCTCCTGTTTATTGAATGCTTGTAGATTCTAGCTTAGTCCAATGCACTTGCACTATTATTATTATTCACATCATTCGGTCGTGCAAGTGAAAGGCAATTATGACGATATATGATGGACATATTGAGATGAGAAAAGCTGGTATAACTCGACCCCTCTTGTTTTGTAAATATGATTAGTTCATCGTTCCTGATTCAGCCTATTATGAATAAATATGTTTGCAATGACAACTAGAGATTATAGTTTCTTATGCCATGCTTAATTAGCTAGGAGCTTATAATGGTTTACCTTGCGTGCCAACATGCTATTAAAATGGTTGTGATGTGGTATGATAGGGTGGTATCCTCTTTTGAATGATTCGAGTGGCTTGACTTGGCACATGTTCACGCATGTAGTTGAAACAAAATCAACATAGCCTCTACGATATTTATGTTCATGGTGCATTATACCCTACTCATGCTTGCATTCGGTGTTGATTAATTTTAATGCATGTTCATGACTGTTGTCGCTCTCTAGCTGGTCGCTTCCCAGTCTTTTTCTAGCCTTCACCTGTACTAAGCGGGAATACTGCTTGTGCATCAAATCCCATAAACCCCTAAGTTAATCCATATGAGTCCACCATACCTACCTATATACGGTATCTACCTGCCGTTCCAAGTAAATTTGTATGTGCCAAACTCTAAACCTTCAAATAAACATTCTGTTTTGTATGCTCGAATAGCTCATGTATCAACTAGGGTTGTCCGTATCTTCCATGTTAGGCGGGGTATTCTCAAGAGGAGTGGACTCCGCTCCTCACTCACGAGAAAATGGCTGGTCACCGGGATGCCCAGTCCCATGTTTTATGCAAATCAAATCAAAATAATTGCAAACAAAACTCCTCCGGGACTGTTGTTAGTTGGAGGCACTCGTTGTTTCGAGCAAGCCATGGATTGATGCTTGTTGGTGGAGGGGGAGTATAAAATTTACCATTCTGTTTGAGAACCGCCTATAATGTGTGTAGCATGGAAGATATCGCCATCTCTTGGTTGTTATGTTGACAATGAAAGTATACCACTCAAAATATTATTCACCTCTATTTCAAAACCGAGCTCTGGCACCTCTACAAATCCTTGCTTCCCTCTATGCAGGGCCTATCTATTTACATTTATGTTGAGTCATCATCCTCTTATTAAAAAACACCAGTTGGAGAGCACCACTGTCATTTGCATTCATTACGGTTAGTTTACATTGAGTATGACTTGACTAGATCTCTTTTACTATGAATTACAATGTCTAGTCAGTCCTTGATCTTTAAAGGTGCTCTGCATTTATGTTTTGCGGTCTCAGAAAGGGCTAGCGAGATACCATCTTGTTATATCATATTATGATTGTTTTGAGAAAGTGTTGTCATCCGAGATTTATTATTATTGCTCGCTAGTTGATTATGCCATTGATATGAGTAAACATGAGACCTAAGAGTTATTGTGAATATGGTTAGTTCATAATCTTTGCTGAAAACTTGAATGCTGGCTTTACATATTTACAACAACAAGAGCAAACAGAGTTTGTAAAAGTTTTTCTTTATCACTTTCAGTTTGTCAACTGAATTGCTTGAGGACAAGCAAAGGTTTAAGCTTGGGGGAGTTGATACGTCTCCGTCGTATCTACTTTTCCAAACACTTTTGCCCTTATTTTGGACTCTAACTTGCATGATTTGAATGGAACTAACCCGGACTGACGTTGTTTTCAGCAGAATTGCCATGGTGTTATTTATGTGCAGAAACAAAAGTTCTCGGAATGACCTGAAACTCCACGGAGATTGTTTTTGGAAATAATAAAAAATACTGGAAAAGAATCAAGGCCAGGGGTCCACACCCTAGCCACGAGGGTGGGGGCGCGCCTGCCCCCCTGGGCACGCCCCCTACCTCGTGGGCCCCTGGAGTTCCTCCGACCTCAACTCCAACTCTATATATTCGTGTTCGGAGAGAAAAAAATCAAGGAGAGGGATTCATCGTGTTTTACGATACGGGGCCGCCGCCAAGCCCTAAACTCTCTCGGGAGGGCTGATCTGGAGTCCGTTCGGGGCTCCGAAGAGGGGAATCCGTCGCCATCGTCATCATCAACCATCCTCCATCACCAATTTCATGACGCTCACCGCCATGCGTGAGTAATTCCATCGTAGGCTTGCTGGACGGTGATGGGTTGGATGAGATTTATCATGTAATCGAGTTAGTTTTGTTAGGGTTTGATCCCTAGTATCCACTATGTTCTGAGATTAATGTTGCTATGACTTTGCTATGCTTAATGCTTGTCACTAGGGCCCGAGTGCCATGATTTCGGATCTGAACCTGTTATGTTTTCATGAATATATGTGAGTTCTTGATCCTATCTTGCAAGTCTATAGTCACCTACTATGTGTTATGATCAAGCAACCCCGAAGTGACAATAATCGGGACCACTTCCGGTGATGACCGTAGTTTGAGGAGTTCATGTATTCACTATGTGTTAATGCTTTGGTCCGGTACTCTATTAAAAGGAAGCCTTAATATCCCTTAGTTTCCACTAGGACCCCGCTGCCACGGGAGGGTAGGACAAAAGATGTCATGCAAGTTCTTTTCCATAAGCACGTATGACTATATTCGAAATACATGCATACATTACATTGATGAATTGGAGCTAGTTCTGTGTCACCCTAGGTTATGACTGTTACATGATGAACCACATCCGGCATAATTCTCCATTACCGATCCATTGCCTACGAGCTTTCCATATATTGTTCTTCGCTTATTTACTTTTCCGTTGCTATTGTTATTATCACTACAAAATACCAAAAATATTACTTTTGATATCGTTACCTGTTGCTACTGTTACCACTACTATCGTATTACTTTGCTACTAAACACTTTGCTGCAGATATTAAGTTATCCAGGTGTGGTTGAATTGACAACTCAGTTGCTAATACTTGAGAATATTCTTTGGCTCCCCTTGTGTCGAATCAATAAATTTGGGTTGAATACTCTACCCTCGAAAACTATTGCGATCCCCTATACTTGTGGGTTATCAGTAAAGAGACTTGCCGGTAACGAGATTTAACTAGGTATTGAGATATCGATGATCGAATCTCGGGCAAGTAACATACCGATGACAAAGGGAACAACGTATGTTGTTATGCGGTTTGACCGATAAAGATCTTCATAGAATATGTAGGAGCAAATATGAGCATCCAGGTTCCGCTATTGGTTATTGACCAGAGACATGTCTCGGTCATGTCTACATAGTTCTCGAACCCATAGGGTCTGCATGCTTAAAGTTTGGTGAAAATCGTTATTATGAGTTTTTGTGTTTTGATGTACCGAAGGTAGTTCGGAGTCCCGGATATGATCACAGACATGACGAGGAGTCTCAAAATGGTCAAGACATAAAGATCGATATATTGGACGACTATATTCAGACATTGGAAGTGTTCTGAGTGGTTTCGGATAAAAACCAGAGTACCGGGGGGTTACCGGAACCCCCCGGGGAGTTAATTGGGCCTCATGGGCCTTAGTGGGAGAAGAGGAGGGGCGGCCAGGGCAGCCGCGCGCCCCCTCCCCCTCTAGTCCGAATTGGACAGGGAGGGGGGTGGCGCCCCCCTTTTTCCTTCTCCTCCTCTCTCCCTTCCTTCCCTCTCCTACTCCAACACGGAAAAGGAGGAGTCCTACTCCCGGTGGGAGTAGGACTCCCCCCTGGCGCGCCCTCCTCCTGGCCGGCCGCCTCCCCCCTTGCTCCTTTATATACAGGGGCAGGGGCACCCTAGAACACACAAAGTTGATCTGTTGATCTATTCCAGCCGTGTGCGGTGCCCCCCTCCACCATATTCCACCTCAGTTATATCGTAGTGGTGCTTAGGCGAAGCCTTGTGTCAGTAGCAACATCATCACCGTCATCACGCCGTCGTGCTGACGGAACTCTCCCATGAAGCTCTGCTGGATCGAAGTTAACGGGACGTCATCGAGCTGAACATGTGCTGAACTCGGAGGTGCCGTATGTTCGGTACTTGGATCGATCGGATCGTGAAGACGTACGACTACAACAACTGTGTTGTGCTAACGCTTCCACTTTCGGTCTACGAGGGTACGTGGACACACTCTCCCCTCTCGTTTCTATGCATCACCATGATCCTGAGTGTGCATAGGAAATTTTTTGAAATTACTACGTTCCCCAACACTGTTTAGGCAGATTGCTGTTATGTTTGCATTGTTTGCATATGTTTGCTTGTTTAATGATTCTATTTGAGGATAGGAATATTAAATATGCAGAGGCATTTAGTATGCAATGTTGAATAATAATTTTAGTGATTTGCTATAGTAGAGTATGATAAGGTTTTTGCATTGGTTTATACTAACTTATCTCACGAGTCCTTGTTGAGTTTTGTGTGGATGAAGCTTTGGAGATTTAGGGAGACCGTGATATGAGAGGAATTAAGGAGACACAAAAGCTCAAGCTTGGGGATGCCCAGGGCATCCCAAGATAATATTTCAAGAAGTCTCAAGCGCCTAAGCTTGGGGATGCCCCCGTTGGCATCCCACCTTTCTTCTTCAACAACTATCGGTTAGTATCGGTTGATCCTAAGTTTTTGCATCTTCACATGATGTTTGCTATTCTTATAATGTCATTTTATTTTGTTTTGCTTGTTGTTTGAATAAAATATCAAGATCTGAAATCCTTAAATGGGAGTGTCTTCACATAGCTAAATAATTATTTAACTACTCATTGATCTTCACTTATATCTTTTTGGAGTAGTTTGTCATTTACTCGTGTGCTTCACTTATATCCTATGAGTAAATAGTTGAATGATTTGAATATCATAAATCTGAAATTTATATATGTTTCATATACTTATTCCATGGGGAGTAATGACTTCACATATAAAAAGTAGAGGTGGTAAATTTATTGAAGGTTAGCAAACATTGTATTGGTCACTTGAACAATTCATGAAAGAATATTGAAGGAAGAGAGATTTCACATATAAATATACTATCTTGGACATCTTTTGTAATTGTGAGCACTCATTAAAATATGACATGTTAAAAGGTTGATGTTGAACAAGGAAGACAACGTAATGGGTTATGTTTTCTTATATCTGAAATAAAGTATATTGTCATGGATCATCCAATGTTGAGCTTGCCTTTCCCCCTCATGCTAGCCAAATTCTTTGCACCAAGTAGAGATACTACTTGTGCTTCCAAACATCCCTTAAACCAGTATTGCCATGAGAGTCCACCATACCTACCTATGGATTGAGTAAGATCCTTCAAGTAAGTTGTCATCGGTGCATGCAATAAAAATTTCTCTCTAAATATGTATGATCTATTAGTGTGGAGAAAATAAGCTTTATACGATCTTGTGATGTGGAAGTAATAAAAGCGACGGACTGCATAATAAAGGTCCCTATCACAAGTGGCAATATAAAGTGACGTTCTTTCGCATTAAGATTTTGTGCATCCAACTATAAAAGCTCATGACAACCTCTACTTCCCTCTGCGAAGGGCATATCTTTTATTCTTGTCTTATACCCTATGCAAGAGTCGTGGTGATCTTCACCTTTCCTTTTTACATTTTATCCTTTGGCAAGCATATTGTGTTGGAAAGATCCTGATATATATATATATATATATATATACAATTGGATGTAAGGCATCATGAACTATTATTGTTGACATTACCCTTGAGGTAAAAGGTTGGGAGGCGAATCTATAAGCCCCTATCTTTCTCTGTGTCTGATTAAAACTTTGAACCCATAAATATCGCGTGAGTGTTAGCAATTGTGAAAGATTAAATGATAATTGAGTATGTGAAGTTTGCTGAATCAAAGCTCTGACATAGACTCTTCCTGAAAAATAAGATGAATTGTAATTGTTTGATGAATAATAACACGGTTTGTTAGTTCTCAAGAAAGTTTATGATCTATACTTTAACATGTGAATAGTTTGTTACTTGATCATGAGAAGCTTTATGATATGAGCCATTGTTATGACATATAATGATGCTAGAAAAGGTGATTGAAATTATCATTGATCAAACTTGTGCACCTGCTAGCATTCACACTTCATAAATTATTTCTTTTATCATTTACCTACTCGAGGAAGAGTAGGAATTAAGCTTGGGGATGTGGATACGTCTCCAACGTATCTATAATTTATGAAGTATTCATGCTATTATATTATCTGTTTTGGATGTTTATGGGCTTTACTAAACACTTTTATATTATTTTTGGGACTAACCTATTAACCCGAGGCCCAGCCCAAATTGTTGTTTTCTTGCCTATTTCAGTGTTTCGAAGAAAAGGAATATCAAACGGAGTCCAAACGGAATGAAACCTCTGGGAGAGTTATTTTTGCAACGGAAGCAATCCAGCAGACTTGGAGTAGACGTCAGGGAAGCTTCGAGGAAGCCACGAGGTAGGGAGGCGCGCCGTACCCCCCCCCCCCCCCCCCCCCCCCCCCCCCCCCCCCCCCCCCCCCCCCCCCCCCGACCCCCCCCCCCTGTGGATCGCCTTTTCAGTTTTAAAAAAAATAAAAGAAAATGATGAAAATGTCAAAAAAAAAATAAAAGAAAATAAGTTTCCCATGTGATATGTGGTCTAGTTGTTGGGAAAATTTGCAAATATGAATTTCGACTTCATTTGCAAAATCTCTCGAGAATTTGTAAAAATGGGCATAACTTTTGCATACTAACTCGGTTGAAAAAGTTTTTTATATGAAAAATCATCTACTCGAAAAGTTACATCCGAATTTAACTGGGGGAACCCCGTTAAACATTTTCAAAATCCTCAAAAACCTAACAGAAAAAAAGATACGGGGCTTTTAAGATCTGGAGAGGCAAAAAAATTCAAAAAAAATTCAAACTCACTAATGGCGCACCTGCCCATGGTGCCCCATTAGTATCTTCCCGCCTTCAAAATTTAAAATAAGTCAAAAAAATAAAAAAAAAGTTACTAATGGCGCACCCGCCCACGGTGCACCATTAGTATCTTCCCGCCTTCAAAATTTAAAATAAGTCAAAAAAATAAAAATAAAAAGTTACTAATGGCGCACCCGCCCACGGTGCGCCATTAGTATCTTCCCGCCTTCAAAATTCAAAATAAGTCAAAAAAATAAAAAAAAAGTTACTAATGGCGCACCTGCCCATGGTGCGCCATTAGTATCTTCCCGCCTTCAAAATTCAAAATAAGTCAAAAAAAAGTTACTAATGGCGCACCTGCCCATGGTGCGCCATTAGTATGTCGTATATGTGGCTGGGCGCACCTCCTCCACTCCACCTCTCCTCCACTCCATCTCCTCCTCTCCTCTCCTCCACTCCACCTCTCCTCCACTCCATCTCCTCCTCTCCTCTCCTCCACTCCACCTCTCCTCCACTCCATCTCCTCCACTCCATCTCCTCCTCTCCTCTCCTCCACTCCTTCTCCTCCTCTCCGGCGACCTCCTTCTCCTCTCCGGCGACCTCCTCCTCCTCTCCGGGAACCTCCTCCTCCCTCCTCTCCTCCCCTCCCTCCCCTCATGGTTTCTCCTCCCTCCTCTCCGGTGAGCTCCTCCTCCCTCCTCTCCTCCCATTCCCTCATGGTTTCTCCTTCCTCCTCTCCGATGCTTCGGTGAACTCCTCTCCGGCGACCTCCTCCTCCTCTCCAGCGATGTAGGCGAGCGCCTCTCCGGTGACCTCCTCCTCCTCCTCTCCGGCGAACTCCTCTCCGGCAAAAGAACACGGCAAAAGAACGTACAAGATCCAAAAATAGGAACAAAATTTGAAATAATATCATGCCAAAAAACGAGCAAAAAAAACTAGCAAAAAATGGGCAAAAAAATCACGATCCAGATCCAAATTCAAAAATAGCAATGGCGCACGGTGGGGGTTAGACGGTGCACCACTACTATTTTCCCGCCTTCAAAATTCAAAAATACTAATGGCGCACCGTGGCCTATACTAATGGCGCACCAGTGGCCTATACTAATGGCGCACTGTGGCCTATACTAATGGCGCACCAGTGGTGCGCCATTAGTATACCAGATACTAATGGCGCACCAGTGGTGCGCCATTAGTAAAAATTACTAATGGCGTGCTAGTAATGGTGCACCAGTGATGCGCCATTAGTAGGCAAAACTGGTGCGCCATTAGTAGGCAAAACTGGTGCGCCATTAGTAGGCCTTTTCCTAGTAGTGGTGTTCTGACAATCGATATCGTACCCACTCCTGTCTTTGAGATTTGCTCCTTTCGGATGCCATCATGCGAATGTTCTCGCAAACGTAGTATGCACATAGATCATTCCCCGGTGCTTGCTTCAGGGCCTTTACGAGAATGGAATTTGATCAGATAATAATTAATCAAGCATGATAATTAAAGAGATGGCAGCTAGCTAGTACTACTTAATTACTTACCTTGGGTCGATACCATTTTAGATTTTGTTTCCATGGGCCTGGAGTGGCCCTGATGAACTTTTCCCAAGCCCTGCCCACCGACAAAGAAAATGAATAAATGAGTTATTAAATAGTTGTTATCAGGAAATGATGAACTAATTAAATAGGCCGAGATATAGTTAATAATGATTGAAATTACCTGTTGACTATCCCCTTCACGATGGTGTAGTCACTTGCTTTCTTAAGTAGTGAGTATAGTACTTCAATTGTTCCTTCATCAACTTTAATGATTAACAAGATCCAGTGAAATATGCATGCACACACGTTTGCATGTCTTAATTAAGCGGGCATATGTAAGCAAAAACATGTAGCTAGCTAGTAGGGAAAAACAGAATTTGTAGTACAAGACAGTGTGACTCACTGGAACTTGTAAGGAAGTAGTATATCTTCATTGTATTTGAGGTCCTAGAAGAACTGTAGCATGCTTTCCTCTACACTTTTTTCGTATATGGATCTATTTTCCATGTGTATTCATTAATGGTATTTGGGTCAACGAACCCAATGCCATAGCGTCCACCTTTTTCATTTCATAAATCTTCATCCTGTATAATACCACAGAAAAGAATATAGTGAGGATAATTACAGGTAATGATTGATCAAAATGATCACTACAACTAGCTTGAGACTTAAATTACAGAAAGAAATCACTTACAGACAATAGCAACTGACGATAGATTTGTCGAGTGCGTCTTGATTGTATAGCTGAAATAGTTCTGAATACTCAACGGTCACAGCTTTCCCATGGTAGTAATGATCCTTGTTGACATTCACCATGAGGGACTCTCGATTGGAAATCTTGGTAATGTCCATGTACCATTGATGCAATTCATACATTCTCGTTGGGAGCTTATTGACCTCCTCTGGCTCGACCAAAGGTTGGCCCCGGGCATATTTCCGTTTTATTTCCTCCTCTCTAGTCAGAGACATGGGCTCGATATCAAGGAGTTGTCCAACAGTGATCCCGATCGATTCAGCCCGCGCAATATGCTCCTCGGTTATTACCACATCGCCCACCCCGGGAACATTAACGGTTTGCCCACAATAATATTGGGCGCGCCTACTCTCATGTGTTGTTGGCACAACAAGCGGGGGGATTGATTTCGCCGCCTGTTCTCCCAGCTGGGGAACGGTTTTACCACTCCTTTTGCCAGCTGATTTTCTCGAGCTCAAGCTCGCCTCTTTTTGTAGACGCGCTCGATTTAACTTCTTGATGTGGCGCTCATAGTCTGTGTCAACAGGCTTGGGAGCTGGTGCTCTAGCCATACGAATGAAGTGGACAATCTTTTCCACATGCACTTTCTCCCTTGGCGGCGGTGGCGGTTTCGGTGCAAAATGGGCTTCCACCTCGGCCTTCGATATGGCTACGTTTTCCTCCTCGGACTTGTCGTAAGGCCTCTGTGGAAGAGGCACGAGGCTTGGACCATATTGAAATCGCTTGCCTCCGCCTATACCTCCAGTACTACCTCGACTTGTACCGCTACGCACCATAGCTGAGGCGGCTCTCTTCCGTGATTGCTGAGGCGGCGAAGATGGCTGACGTGGCTGAGTTGGAGGAGGAGGAGTGGCCTGAAGCTGTGCCGGACTTGGAGGAGGAGTGGCCTGAAGCTGTGCCGGACTTGGAGGAGGAGTGGCCTGACGCTTTGCCGGACTTGGAGGGGGAGGAGTGGCCTGAAGCTGTGCCGGTCTTGGAGGAGGAATGGCCTGATGCGTTGGTGGACTTGGAGGAGCGGGAGTCTGCTGACTCGGTGGCGGACTGCGACGAGGAGTCGGATGACGCGGTGTCGGTGGCCTTCGAAAGATGATGCAATCCTTTCTCCATAGGATGATACGATGGTTGGCCTCTCCTAGTGTGTGCTCATCGTCACCTCCAGGAATGTCAAGCTCTAGCCCCGAATATTGGTCCACCACCTCATCAACCAAGACACGAGCATAGCCCGCTGGAATCGGGTTGCAATGGAAGGTTGCTTCGGGGGGATTTGTAAAAGCAAGGGCGTCCGCCACCTTCATGGAGATGTTCTTCATTTTGAAGTGTAGCTCGCAGTTAGTGTTCTCCATGATGTCATCCACTAGGTAGCTATCCAGCAATGCGTCGCCCGGGGCGGAACCCATGCTGCTTCTCGGCATGGATGGGACAGTGCTATCCAATGGTGGATCATCCGCTAGCTACTGAGACCCCTTTGCTGGCTAAGTGAGTCGATCTGCTCCTGCTGCCGCTGGAATTTGACTGCCAAGTCCGCGTGCGCTGATTCTAGGCCTTGAAGGCATTCATAGTCTAGCTTCCTCTACTCCTCCTCCATCTTCCTCTTCTTCTCCTCCATAATCTTCTTTCTCGCACGGATTCTGTAGTCGGCGTTCCAGTCCGAAAACCCCTCATACCACGGAATAGCGCCCATGCCTCGTGTTCTTCCCGGGTGTTCAGGATTTCCCAGGGCATGCGTAAGCTCGTCGTTCTCTCTGTTGGGCTCGAACAACCCCGATCGAGTCTCTTCTATTGCAACAAGTAGCTTATCTTCGGCTCCGTCCAGACATGCCTGTCTTCGGGTCCAACTCCCCCCCATGCGCATAACCAAGTCCTGCACCTGGGGGGCCAGCTCAATGTTTCTGGAGTGACACCTGCATCCAGCATCTCTTTCTCAGACTTATCCCACTTAGGCATTCCCACCGCATAGCCACCTGGCCCCAGCTTATGGAACTTATCCTTTTTTGCGGCATTGGCCTTGTTTATTCTCGACCGTTCCTTTGATAATTCCGAATCCTTGAATTTCACGAAATCGTCCCAATGAGCACTTTGCTTCTCTAGTGTTCCCTCGAATACTAGAGTCTTCCTTCCTCCGTTGACGTACTTGGCCCATTCACGAATCTTGTGGTTCTTGAATGCAACCGCCATCTTCCTAAGAGCAGCGTCCTTGACTTTCTCCACATCTGCATCTGTGAAATGATCTGGTAGGGTGAAATGTTCCATGAGCGTTTCCCAAAGCAGAAGTTTTTGTCTGTCATCGACAAAAGTAACTCCTGGACGTGGCTTTGCTGGCTCTCTCCATTCTTGAAGGGAGATCGGGAGTTGGTCCTTCACAAGAACTCTGCACTGACGAATGAACTTGTCCGCAATCTTCTTAGGCGCTAATGGTTCGCCATTAGGTCTGATGGCCTCGATATTGTACTTTATGCCCTCCTTCAACTTTTTGTTCGGGCCACGTTTCCTGTTGCCTGAAGATTTGCTCGATCCGGATGGCTGAAAGAAGAAAGATCGATTCGTTAATATATCTTCAAGTCATTTAAAACATGTGATGATCACCAGATGCCTGCTTATATAAATATGTATACCTCGCCGGTCTTTGTTGTTTCAAGATCAACATTTTCTTCGTCATGTTCATAGTTCATGACTTCATCAATTCGTTCGTTGCGATCGAATATCATATCACCCTCCCCGGTGTTGTTTAGATATTCGGAACCGTCATAATCTTCTTCATTCTGATCATCATCTGGCCCGTGAGGATTGCGTATGATATTGAACAGGGCCTCTTCTCCCTCTCTGCCGGTATTGTCCGCCATAGGTTTTGTTTAACTAATCCAAAAGAAATATATTCAAATTACAATGCATGGATGCAATCAATTAATAAGGAAAAACTGAATCAATCATAGTACATAATAAGCATCATCGAATATAATCTCAAATACGTCGTCTCGAATAATAGATATAATCTCGAATACATCGTCTCGAATAATAGATATAATCTCGAATACATCGTCTCGAATAATAGATATAATATCGAATACATCACTAGCTAGCTAGCTAGCAAGCTAATAAAGATCGAATACTACAGAGTAATCTAGGCCACTCGCGGTTCCTGAGGTGCGGGCGGTGGACACCCAAAGAGAAGGAACCATCACTGGATCATAGCTTGGGTGATCTCCCAAAAGAATCTGCCAGGTATTGGAGAACCTGACGTCCATAGCAGCCATGTAGCGATGGACGTGCTCGTCCTCCTCCCTGACACGGCGACGTATCACCTCCGGCGGGGCCGGCTCCCTCTGCACCGAAAGTGGCCCACGCGAACGCCACCAAAGGAGATGAGGGTCGACGACAGGACCTGGGACCGGGTTCCTCACCAAGCGTTGCGCCCCTGAAGGTAGCACCTCCTAGTGCCAGCCCGGCAGAGCCCAGTCCCGGACATGGGTCCTCTGAAGCAGGACGTCGTCGCGAACGGGTCGACGGCGAGGATGCGGGCCGGGCATCGTCGACAACAAATACTATATGCCGCAAAAGTAAAGTAACATTTTTTAAATGATGGATTGTGATTTCATATATGCAAATTCTAAATTCTATAACTAAAACTAACATTTCTAATATTTCTATAACTAAAACTAACATTTCTAATATTTCTATAACTAAAAAACATTTCTATATAACTAACATTTCTAATATTTCTATATAACTAACATTTCTATATAACTAACATTTCTATAACTAAAACTAACATTTCTAATAATTCTATAACTAAAAAACAGAAAGATTGCTAACAATTCTATAACAATGTGTGTGTGTGTGTGTGGTTGGCGGCCGGGGCACAGCTCACCGGCGAGGCGCGACGACGGTGGGCGGCAACGGGGACGGGGACGGAGACGGAGACGGGGCGGCGACGACGGGGACGGGGCGGCGACGACGGGGACGGGGACGGGCTAGACGGGGACGACATATGGGAGGACGAGCTGGGCGGGAATGACGGGGCGGGGCGCGGCGACGGGGACGACGGGGACGGCGACGGCGACGGGGACGGCGACGGGGGCGGCGACGAGGGGCGGCGGCGATGGGGCAGAGGAGAAAGAAGCAGGGAGAGATGAGAAACTGACAATTTTTTTGAAGTGTTTTCTTATATAGAACAACCTTTAGTACCGGTTGGAGCCACCAACCGGTACTAAAGGTCTGTTTTGGCTAGGCCAAGCGGCGGGAACGGCACCCCTTTAGTACTGGGTGGTGGCTCCAACCGGTACTAAAGACCCCCCCTTTAGTACCGGTTGGAGCCACGACCCGGTACTAAAGGGTGTGCGCTGCCAGGCGAGGGGCGCAAAATTTTAGTCCCACCTCGCTAGCCGAGGGGCACTCGCACCTGCTTATAAGCCCCGTCGTCGCTGCTGTCTCGAGCTCCTCTCTTAAGCAGGCCTTCTGGGCCTACCTCTTCTGCGATGCCCTGTTGGGCCTACTGGGCTAGCGGGCCTGCATCCTGGGCCAACTAGAATTTGGGTTTCTAGTCGTATGCAGGCCGCTGTGGCCCAGTAGGTGGGCTTTTTTTCTTATTTTTTTGCTTTATTTATTTTTGTTTTATTTATTTTAGAGTTGTTTTTTGCTGTATTTAGAGTTTGTTTGTGAATATTTTTGCTTAGGTATAAAAAATTACAAACTTTCTGTTAGTACCGGTAGTTTACAAATTTGAATAGTTTAAATTTTGAATTATTTGAAATTTGTGTGAATCACTAGTTTGTGAATAACTTAACTTTGAAAATAGATTTTTTAGTGATTCTTTTTTCTTATGTTTAATATTAGTGTGTTTTATCATTATATTCAATTTGGTAATGCTTAGGTTATTTAAAAAATGAAATGCCTTTGTAACGGATGAGTTTTCGTCCGAAACCCTGATACTTCGAAAGAGATTGTCCATTTTGTACATGAAGTGCATCCAGTTTTTGCGGTAACCCTCTCTACTTTTTTGCACATGCTATGTGGGTGAAATTATGATACCATGCCAACTTTCAACCTTTTCTGAGTTCATTTGAAATGCTTTTCAATTTCAGGGTCATTTAGCTGAAAAAATCAGTAAATGCATGAAAGAATTTGCTTGCACATAAAATTTCTTCGCGTTTCAAATGCCAAAACACATAACTAGCTACCCTAACTATTACAGAGATTCCCTCCTGGGTGTGAAACACAGAAGAAAGTGATGATAGTGAAGCCGATCACATCCCAGATCTTCGGGTGTGAAATTTTTTCTTCGCGTGTGTCCCTTTGCGCCGTAGCCATGGAAAATCTTCATCATTTAACTGGATTCTCGGGTGAATATTCACTGTGAATGGAGCAATTTCATCCAACTTTTCATAATCTCCTGACATGTCTGTCTTGTCATCCACTCCCACGATGTTTCTCTTCCCAGAAAGAACTATGTGCCGCTTTGGCTCATCGTACGATGCATTCCTTCCTTATCTTTTCTTTTTCTCGTCTTGGTAGACATGTCCTTCACATAGAAAACCTGTGCCACATCATTGGCTAGGACGAATGGTTCGTCTACATACGCAAGATTGTTGAGATCCACTGTTGTCATTCCGTACTGCGGGTCTTCCATTAACCCGCCTCGTGTCATATTGACCCATTTGCACCGAAACAAAGGGACCTTCAAACCACGTCGATAGTCAAGTTCCCATATGTCCTGTATATAACCATAATATGTTTCCTTTCCCGTCTTGGTTTCTGCATCAAAGCGGACACCACTGTTTTGGTTGGTGCTCTTCTTATCTTGGGCGATCGTGTAAATTGTATTACCATTTATCTCGTACCCTTTGAAAGTCATTATATTCGAAGATGGTAACTGGGACAGCAAGTACAGGTCATCTTCAATAGAGGCGTCATGCATGGTACGTGTCTGCAACCAGCTGGCGAAACTCCTGGTTTGTTCATGTGTAATCCAGTCATCAAACCGCTCTGGGTGTTTGGAGCGTAGCAAATTATTGTGTTCATCCATATACGGAGCCACCAAGGCGGAATTCTGTAGAACTGTGTAGTGTGCTTCAGTGAGAGAATGTCCGTCCATACATATTATTTGTTCCCCTCCTAGCGTGCCTTTTCCATCCAGTCTGCCCTTATGCCGCGATTCAGGGACACCAATCGGCTTAAGGTCAGGAATAAAGTCAATACAAAACTCAATGACCTCCTCATTTTCATGGCCCTTGGAGATGCTTCCTTCTGGCCAAGCACGGTTATGAACATATTTCTTTAAGACTCCCATGAACCTCTCAAAGGGGAACATATTGTGTAGAAATACAGGACCCAAAACGTTAATCTCTTCACATAGGTGAACTAGGACGTGCGTCATGATGTTGAAGAAGGATGGTGGGAACACCAACTCGAAACTGACAAGACATTGCACCAAATCATTCTCTAACCTTGGTATGATTTCTAGATCGATTACCTTCTGAGAGATTGCATTGAGGAATGCACATAGCTTCACAATGGCTAATCGAACATTTTCCGGTAGAAGCCCCCTCAATGCAACCGGAAGCAGTTGCGTCATAATCACGTGGCAGTCATGAGACTTTAGGTTCTGAAACTTTTTCTCTGCCATGTTTATTATTCCCTTTATATTCGACGAGAAGCCAGACGGTACCTTAATACTGAGCAGGCATTCAAAGAAGATTTCCTTCTCTTCTTTGGTAAGAGTGTAGCTTGCATGACCCTGATGTATGCCGTCTTTCCGTGCATACGTTGCTGGTCCTCCCGTGCCTCAGGTGTATCTTTTGTCTTCCCATACATGCCCAAGAAGCCAAGCAGGGTCACACAAAGATTCTTCGTCACATGCATCACGTCGATTGCGGAGCGGACCTCTAAGTCTTTCCAATAGGGCAGGTCCCAAAATATAGATTTCTTCTTCCACATGGGTGCGCATCCGTCAGCGTCATTCGGAACAGGTTGTCCACCAGGACCCTTTCCAAAGACCACCTTCAAATCCTTGACCATATCATGTACATCAGCACCACTACGGTGGCGAGGCTTCGTCCGGTGATCCGCCTCACCTTTGAAATGCTTGCCTTTATTTCTTACGGGATGCCTGCTCGGAAGAAATCGACGATGTCCCAGGTACACATTCTTCTTACAATTAGCCAAATATATACTATCGGTATCGTCCAAACAGTGCGTGCATGCGCGGTATCCCTTGTTTGTCTGTCCTGAAAGGTTACTGAGAGCACGCCAATCATTGATAGTCACGAATAGCAATGCCTTTAGGTCATATTCTTCCCCCATGTGCTCATCCCACGCACGTACACCTGTTCCATTCCACAGTTGTAAGAGTTCTTCAACTAATGGCCTTAGGTACACATCAATGTCGTTGCCGGGTTGCTTAGGGCCTTGGATGAGCACTGGCATCGTAATGAACTTCCGCTTCATGCACAACCAAGGAGGAAGGTTATACAAACATAGAGTCACAGGCCAGGTGCTATGGTTGCTGCTCTCCTCCCCAAAAGGATTAATGCCATCTGCGCTTAGACCAAACCATACGTTCCTTGCGTCATCTGCAAACTCCTTCCCATACTTTCTTTCGATTTTTCTCCACTGCGACCCGTCAGCGGGTACTCTCAACTTTCCATCTTTCTTACGGTCTTCTCTGTGCCATCGCATCGCCTTGGCATGCTCTTTGTTTTGGAACAAACGTTTCAACCGTGGTATTATAGGAGCATACCACATCACCTTGGCAGGAATCTTCTTCCTGGGGCGCTCGCCCTCGACATCACCAGGGTCATCGCGGCTGATCTTATAGCATAATGCACCGCATACTGGGCAAGCGTTCAAATCCTCGTACTCACCGCGGTAGAGGATGCAATCATTAGAGCATGCATGTATCTTCTGCACCTCTAACCCTAGAGGGCAGACAGCCTTCTTTGCTTTGTACGTACTCTCGGGCAATTCATTGTCCTTTGGAAGCATATTCTTTATCATTACTAGCAACTTTCCAAATCCCTTGTCAGATACTGTTGGGTTTCGTAGTAATTTCAAAAAAATTCCTACGCACACGCAAGATCATGTGATGCATAGCAACGAGAGGGGAGAGTGTTGTCTACATACCCAACGCAGACCGACTGCGGAAGCGATGACACGACGTAGAGGAAGTAGTCGTACGTCTTCACGATCCAACCGATCAAGCACCGAAACTACGGCACCTCCGAGTTCGAGCACACGTTCAGCTCGATGACGATCCCCGGACTCCGATCCAGCAAAGTGTCGGGGAAGAGTTCCGTCAGCACGACGGCGTGGTGACGATCTTGATGTACTACAGCAGCAGGGCTTCGCCTAAACTCCGCTACAGTATTATCGAGGAATATGGTGGCAGGGGGCACCGCACACGGCTAAGGAATAGATCACGTGGATCAACTTGTGTGTCTAGAGGTGCCCCCTGCCTCCGTATATAAAGGAGCCAAGGGGGAGGGCTGGCCGGCCAAGGAGGAGGGCGCAGGAGAGTCCTACTCCCTCTTGGAGTAGGATTCCCCCCCCCATCCTAGTCGGAATAGGATTCGCGGAGGGGGAAAAGAGGAGGAGGGGGCCGGCCACCTCTCCTAGTCCTAATAGGACTAGGGGAAGGGGGAGGCGCACAGCCCATCTAGGGCAGCCCCTTCTTTTTTCCACCAAGGCCCACTATGGCCCATATAGCTCCCGGGGGGTTCCGGTAACCCTCCCGGTATTCCGGTAAAATCCCGATTTCACCCGGAACACATCTGATATCCAAACATAGGCTTCCAATATATCAATCTTTACGTCTCAATCCTTTCGAGACTCCTCGTCATGTCCGTGATAACATCCGGGACTCCGAACAACCTTCGGTACATCAAAATGCATAAACTCATAATATAACTATCATCGTAACCTTAAGCGTGCGGACCCTACGGGTTCGAGAACAATGTAGACATGGCCGAGACACGTCTCTGGTCAATAACCAATAGCGGGACCTGGATGCCCATATTGGCTCCTACATATTCTACGAAGATCTTTATCGGTCAGACCGCATAACAACATACGTTGTTCCCTTTGTCATCGGTGTGTTACTTGCCCGAGATTCGATCGTCGGTATCCAATACCTAGTTCAATCTCGTTACCGGCAAGTCTCTTTACTCGTTTCGTAATACATCATCTCACAACTAACATATTAGTTGTAATGCTTGCAAGGCTTATGTGATGTGTATTACCGAGAGGGCCCAGAGATACCTCTCCGACAATCGGAGTGACAAATCCTAATCTCGAAATACGCCAACCCAACATCTACCTTTGGAGACACCTGTAATGCTCCTTTATAATCACCCAGTTACGTTGTGACGTTTGGTAGCACCCAAAGTGTTCCTCCGGCAAACGGGAGTTGCATAATCTCATAGTCATAGGAACATGTATAAGTCATGAAGAAAGCAATAGCAACATACTAAACGATCGGGTGCTAAGCTAATGGAATGGGTCATGTCAATCAGATCATTCAACTAATGATGTGACTGCGTTAATCAAATAACAACTCTTTGTCTATGGTTAGGAAACATAACCATCTTTGATTAACGAGCTAGTCAAGTAGAGGCATACTAGTGACACTCTGTTTGTCTATGTATTCACACATGTATTATGTTTCCGGTTAATACAATTCTAGCATGAATAATAAACATTTATCATGAAATAAGGAAATAAATAATAACTTTATTATTGCCTCTAGGGCATATTTCCTTCAGTCTCCCACTTGCACTAGAGTCAATAATCTAGATCACATCACCATGTGATTAACATTGATAGTTCACATCATCATGTGATTAACACCCATAGTTCACATCGTCATGTGACCAACACCCAAAGGGTTTACTAGATTCGGTAATCTAGTTCACATCGCTATGTGATTAACACCCAAGGAGTACTAAGGTGTGATCATGTTTTGCTTGTGAGAGAATCTTAGTCAACGGGTCTGCCACATTTAGATTCGCATGTATTTTGCAAATTTCTATGTCAACAATGCTCTGCATGGAGCTACTCCAGCTAATTGCTCCCACTTTCAATATGTATCTAGACCGAGACTTAGAGTCATCTAGATTAGTGTTAAACTTGCATCGGCGTAACCCTTTATGACGAACCTTTTTCCACTTCCATAATCGAGAAACATATCCTTATTCCACTAAGGATAATTTTGACCGCTGTCCAGTGATCTACTCCTAGATCACTATTGTACTCCCTTGCCAAGCTAAGTGGTAGGGCATACAATAGATCTGGTATACAGCATGGCATACTTTATAGAACCTATGACTGAGGCATAGGGAATGACTTTCATTCTCTTTCTATCTTCTGCCGTGGTCGGGCTTTGAGTCTTACTCAACTTCACGCCTTGTTACACAGGCAAGAACTCTTTCTTTGACTGTTCCATTTTGAACTACTTCAAAATCTTGTCAAGGTATGTACTCATTGAAAAAACTTATCAAGCGTCTTGATCTATCTCTATAGATCTTGAAGCTCAATATGTAAGCAGCTTTACCGAAGTCTTTCTTTGAAAAACTCCTTTCAAACACTCCTTTATGCTTTACAGAATAATTCTACATTATTTCCGATCAACAATATGTCATTCACATATACTTATCAGAAATGCTGTAGTGCTCCCACTCACTTTCTTGTAAATACAGGCTTCACCGCAAGTCTGTATAAAACTATATGCTTTGATCAACTCATCAAAGCGTATATTCCAACTCCGAGATGCTTGCACCAGTCCACAGATGGATCGCTGGAGCTTGCACATTTTGTTAGCACCTTTCGGATTGACAAAACCTTCTGGTTGCATCATATACAACTCTTCTTTAATAAATCCATTAAGGAATGCAGTTTTGCTTATCCGTTTGCCTGATTTCATAAAATGCGGCAATTACTAACATGATTCGGACAGACTCAAGCATAGATACGAGTGAGAAGCTCTCATCGTAGTCAACACCTTGAACTTGTCAAAAACCTTTTGCGACAATTCTAGCTTTGTAGATAGTAACACTACTACCAGCGTCCGTCTTCCTCTTGAAGATCCATTTATTCTTAATTGCTCGCCGATCATCGGGCAAGTCAACCAAAGTCCAAACTTTGTTCTCATACATGGATCATATCTCAGATTTCATGGCCTCAAACCATTTCGCGGAATCTGGGCTCATCATCGCTTCCTCATAGTTCGTAGGTTTGTCATGGTCAAGTAACATGACCTCCAGAACAGGATTACCATACCACTCTGGTGCGGATCTCACTCTGGTTTACCTACGAGATTCGGTAGTAACTTGATCTGAAGTTGCATGATCATCATCATTAGCTTCCTTACTAATTGGTGTAGTAGTCACAGGAACAGATTTCTGTGATGAACTACTTTTCAATAAGGGAGCAGGTACAGTTACCTCATCAAGTTCTACTTTCCTCCCACTCACTTCTTTCGAGAGAAACTCCTTCTCTAGAAAAACTCCGAATTTAGCAACAGAAGTCTTGCCTTCGGATTTGTGATAGAAGGTGTACCCAACAGTCTCCTTTGGGTATCCTATGAAGACTTATTTCTCCGATTTTGGGTTTGAGCTTATTAGGATGAAACTTTTTCATATAAGCATCACAACCCCAAACTTTAAGAAACGACAACTTTGGTTTCTTGCCAAACCACAGTTCAGATTGTGTCGTCTCAACGGACTTAGATGGTGCCCTATTTTACGTGAATGCAGTTGTCTCTAATGCATATCCCCAAAACGAGTGGTAGATCAGTAAGAGACATCATAGATCGCACCATATCTAATAAAGTACGGTTATGACATTCGGACACACCATTATGCTGTGGTGTTCCAGGTGGCATGAGTTTGTGAAACTATTCCACATTGTTTTAATTGAAGACCAAACTCGTAACTCAAATATTTTACTTCTGCGATCATATCGTAGAAACTTTTATTTTCTTGTTACGATGATTTTCCACTTCACTCTGAAATTCTTTGAACTGTTCAAATGTTTCAGACTTATGTTTCTTCAATACACAGCATCGAAAACACCAAATTAATACAATACATAAAGTTCATACATAAAGATCATACAACACTTAAATGCAACAAACAAATAACTCTCTAGCTAAAGAATTTAAATGCAACAACAAATGCGATCAAGATCGCAACTAAGGTAACAATGGATCCAACAGCATAATGATACCAAGCCTCACTATGAATGGCATATTTTCTAATCTTTCTAATCTTCAAGCGCATTTTCTCCATCTTTATCTTGTGATCATCGACGACATCGGCAACATGCAACTTCAATTCCATCATCTCCCCCTCAATTCTTTTCAATTTTTCCTTCAAATCCTCGTTTTCTCTTTCAACTAAATTTAACCTCTCGACAATAGGGTCGGTTGGAATTTCCGGTTCAACTACCTCCTACATACAAATATCTATGTCAACTTGATGGGCATAATTTGTCATAAACACAAAATGCAATGAATAGTTTTAAAAGAGAATATACCACATCCGAATCATAACCCGGACGAGGGCCGACGGGGACGGATATCAAAACCATGGCACTATGTATAACAAACAACGTATGGGTAAGATAATTATACGAGTAACTATATATCCAAATCACACAAACATCAATTTTTTATATAAAAATTCATGAACAAGAGGCTCACCACAAGGTAGTGCCGGCGACGGGACGTTGCGAGCGATCGACGGTGGTTACGACGGAGATTTAGAAGGTACTAAGTAAACCACACCTACATATGCAAACTAAGTGTTATTTTTGACCTCAAATTGCATATAAATCAAATACTAGCACATATATATAATTCCTCCCAAATTACTAAACTCAAAAATCAATCACTATATAAAGCATTGCACGAGCTAATCTAGCAATGAGAGATGAAAGGACAAAGTTGCTAACCTTTGTGATCATTTGAATGGATGGGGGCCTTCAAATCTTGACAAATTTTGGGTAAAATGTGTGATGAGCTTGAGAGGAAGAGGGAAAAGAACAGAGAGGAGAGGGGAAAGGGGAAGAACAGAGCGAGCTCGGGTGGACGAAGGGTCTATGTAGGACGACCTTTAGTACCGGTTCGTGATACGACCCGGTACTAAAGGTGCTGGAGGGGCCCCAGACTGACAACATCCTACCACCACTCACTTTAGTACCGGTTCGTGGCACGAACCGGTGCTAAAGGTTCGCCACGAACCGGTACTAATGAGAGCGGCCGGCTAGCCGTTGGAACCGGCACTAATGCACACATTAGTGCCGGCTCAAATTCAAACCGGCACTAATGTGCTTCACGTTTGACCCTTTTTCTACTAGTGAGGGAGTAGTTCACCCTCGGGGCTGAGGGTATGTACCAGTAGATATGTGTTTGATCTCTCTCTCTCTCTCGTGTTCTTGAGGTGGTACGATCTTGATGTATCGCGAGCTTTGCTATTATAGTTGGATCTTATGATGTTTCTCCCCCTCTACTCTCTTGTGATGAATTGAGTTTTCGCTTTGAAGTTATCTTATCGGATTTAGTCCTTAAGGATTTGAGAACACTTGATGTATGTCTTGCATGTGCTTATCTGTGGTGATAATGGGATATCACGTGATTCCACTTGATGTATGTTTTGGTGATCAACTTGCGAGTTCCGTGACCTCGTGAACCTATGCATAGGGGTTGGCACACGTTTTCGTCTTGACTCTCCGGTAGAATATTTGGGGCACTCTTTGAAGTTCTTTGTGTTGGTTGAATAGATGAATCTGAGATTGTGTGATGCATATCGTATAATCATACCCACGGATACTTGAGGTGACATTGGAGTATTTAGGTGACATTAGGGTTTTGGTTGATTTGTGTCTTAAGGTGTTATTCTAGTACGAACTCTATGATAGATTGAACGGAAAGAATAGCTTCGTGTTATTTTACTACAGACTCTTGAATAGATCGATCAGAAAGGATAACTTTGAGGTGGTTTTGTACCCTACCATAATCTCTTCGTTTGTTCTCCGCTATTAGTGACTTTGGAGTGACTCTTTGTTGCATGTTAAGGGATAGTTATATGATCCAATTATGTTATTATTGTTGAGAGAACTTGCACTACTGAAAGTATGAACCCTAGGCCTTGTTTCAACACATTGCAATACCGTTTACGCTCACTTTTATCGCTTGCTACCTTGCTGTTTTTATATTTTAAGATTACAAATACCCATATCTACCATCCATATTGCACTTGTATCACCATCTCTTCGCCGAAGTAGTGCACCTATACAATTTACCATTGTATTGGGTGTGTTGGGGACACAAGAGACTCTTTGTTATTTGGTTGCAGCCTTGCAGGGTTGTTTGAGAGAGACCATCTTCATCCAACGCCTCCCACGGATTGATAAGCCTTAGGTCATCCACTTGAGGGAAATTTTCTACTGTCCTACAAACCTCTGCACTTGGAGGCCCAACAACGTCTACAAGAAGAAGGTTGTGTAGTAGACATCACTAATTTTTACTGGGCCGGCCTTTTTCACCAGAGTGGGCCACTGTTGGGCCTTGCCACGTGCCGACGTATCATAGGCGCCTCCCGTACTATAAGTGGATGACATCTGTCCCAACGCTGAGCCAACACGTGGATCCTCTGGCGAATGAGAATTTTACACATGGAAAATCCCCATTGGTCGGGGTTGTAACGGGTTATCGGATCCAAACCGGAACCCGATAGCTTAACGGCGACCCGTTATGGTGGATGCCATGTGTCGGTTACCCTTGACAAAAGCACTTCTATGACGCGCCATTTATCGTCATGGAAGTGGACGCTTCCATGATGATAATTTTGGTATTGTCATGGAACACTTCTCGACAGCACATGTATGACTATCTTGATTCTGTCATAAAATTGTCATGGATGTACATGCATGACAGAAAACGTGGCCTACTGTGACAAACACGTATCATCACGGAAGTGTATTTTTTTTTGTAGTGGTAACTACTCACAAAGCATATTCATGTCCAAGATCAGAGGGGTATTGAATATCATTAAGGATCTGAATATATGATCTTTCACCAAATAAACCAACTAGCATCAACTACAAGGAGTAATCAACACTACTAGCAACCCAAGGTACCAATATGAGGTTTTGAGACAAAGATCAGATACAAGAGATGAACTAGCACTAGTGCAGAACCGGGCAATAGCACCGGTCCGTAAGGCCCTTTAGTGTCGGTTCCATAACCGGCACTAAAGTGTGGGCACTAAAGCCCCCCCCCTTTAGTACCCGTTCAGCACGAACCGGTGCTAAAGGGCAACCACGTGGCACGAGCCAGCTCCGGGGGCCGGGAGCCCTTTAGTACCGGTTGGTAACACCAACCGGTACTAAAATGTTTGGGGGGTTTTTGGTTTTATGATTTCTTTTTCATTTAATTTTGTGTTTTCCATTTTAATTCTTTTTCGTTTGCTGGTATTTTACGACACTACACATTGTACACGTTATGCATATATATATATATATAGAATTTCTAGTAGAACCAACCATATATATATCATCAATGTCTCACAAACCACCATATTAATTCACACATACACACATGTATAGCTATATACAATTTCTCCTACATATGCATGTTGCCTTCGGAGCCTGTGGCATTAGCCTAATTGGTGCCTTCGGAGCACGATGACAATTGGAAGTGGTTCATGACCTGGTCGATGGGGGCGGTAGCGGGTAATAGTATTCTCCCTTCGGATTTATGACATGGTCGAGCAAAAATCCCGCTATTTCCTCTTGAAGTGCTTCTACACGGTCCGTTTGTAGGAGCTTGTCCCGCACCTCTTTGAACTGTTAAGAAGGAGATCAATATGCATGTGTATTAGTTGTGTGACTAGATATCTATAATGATGTAAAAATTGTGAATAGTGTTCTGACAAGCGTACCCATTCCTGTCTTTGAGATCTGCTCCTTTCGGACGCCATCATGCGAATGTTCTCGCAAACACAGAATGCACACAGATCAGTCCCCTGCGCCTGCTTCAGGGCCTTTATTACGAGAATGGAATTTAATTTGATCAGATAATAATTAATCAAGCATGATTATTAAAGAGATGGCAGCTAGCTAGCTAGCTAGTAGTACTTAATTACTTACCTTGGGTCGAAACCATTTCAGCTGTCGTTTCCATTCGCCTTCCGTGACGCTGATGAACCTTGCCCAAGCCCTGCCCGCCGACAAAGAAAATGAATAAAGGGGTTATTAAATAGTTCATATCATGAAATGACGAACTAAATAGGCCGAGATATATAGTTAATAATGATTGAAATTACCTGTTGACTATCCCAAACAAGATGTTATAGTCACTATTTGCTTTGAGTAGTGAGTCCAGTATTTCAACTGTTCCGGCGTCAACTTTAATGATACACAAGATCCAGTGAAATCTGCATGCACACACGTTTGCATGTCTTAATTAAGCGGGCATATGTAAGCAAAAACATGTAGCTAGCTAGTAGGCAAAAATAGAGAATTTGTAGTACAAGAAAGTGTAACTCACTGGAAGTTGTAAGGAAGTAGTATATCTTCATTGTATTTGAGGCGCTTCAAGAACTCTAGCATGCTGTCCTCTACCTGCTTTTCATGATGCTTGTTTAATTTCCATGTGTATTCATTAACGGTGTTTGGGTCAATGAACCCAATGCCATAGCGTCCACCTTTTTTCATTTCATACATCTTCATCCTACATAATACCACAGAAAAGAATATAGTGAGGATAATTACAGGTAATGATTGATCAAAAGGATCACTACAGCTAGCTTGAGACTTAAATTACAGAAAGAAATCACTTACAAACAATAGCAACTGACGATAGATTTGTCGAGTGCGTCTTGATTGTATAACTGAAACAGTTCAGAATAGTCAACGGTCACAGGTTTCTGATGGTAGTAATGATCCTTCTTGACTTGCACCATGAGGGACTCTCGATCGGATCTCTTGGTAATGTCCATGTACCATTGATGCAATTCATACATTCTCGTTGGAAGCTTCTTGACCTCTTCTGGCTTGACCAAAGGTTGGCCCCAGGCATATTTCCGCTTTATTTCCTCCTCTTTAAGCATAGGCATGTCCTCGATCTCGAGGAGTTGTCCAACAGTGATGTTGAGAGTTTCAGCCTGCATTATATGCTACTGAATTATTACCACATCGCCCACCTCAGGAACGTAAACTGTTTGCCCACAATAATATTGGGCGCGCGTACTGTCACGTGTTGTTGGCGGCACAACAAGCGGGGGGATCGATTGCGCCATCTGTTTTCCCAGCTGGGCAACGGTTTTCCCGCATTTTTTGACAGCTGCCTGTTGTTTGCTCGAGCTCGAGCTCGCCTCCTTCTGTAGACGTTGTCGATGTAACTTCCTGATGTGGCGCTCATAGTCTGTGTCAACAGGCTTAGGAGCTGGTGCTTGAGCCATACGAATGAAGTGGTCAACTACTTCCACAGGCACTTTCTCCCTTGGCGGCGGTGGCGATTTTGGTCCAAAATGGGCGTCGACTTCTGCCCGCACTATGGCATTGGTTTGCTCCTCGGTCCTGTCGTAAGCCCTCTCAGGAAGAGGAGTAGTGAGGTTTGGACCATATTTATATCGCTTGCCTCCGCCTGTACTTCCTGTACTATGACCTCGACTCGTACCGCTACGCACCATAGCTGCGGGGTGTCTCTTCTGTGATTGCTTAGGCGGCGGAGACGGCTGACGGGGCTGAGTTGGACGAGGAGGAGTGGCCTGAAGCTGTGCCAGACTTGGAGGAGGAGTGGCCTGAGGTTGTGCCGGACTTGGAGGAGGAGTGGACGTCTGACACTGTGTCGGACTTGGAGGAGGAGTGGCCTGACACTTTGCCGGACTTGGAGGAGGAGGAGTGGCCTCACGCGTTGGTGGACTTGGAGGAGCGGGAGTCTGCTGACTCGGTGGCGGACTTCGACGAGGAGTCGGGTGACGCGGTGTCGGTGGCCTTCGAAAGATGATATCCTTTCTCCATATGATGATACGATGTTTGGCATCTCCAAGTGTGTGCTCCTCGTCACCTCCAGGAATGTCAAGCTCTAGCCCCGAATATTGGTCCACCACCTCATCAACCACGACACGAGCATAGCCTGCTGGAATCGGGTTGCAATGGAAGGTTCCATCAGGGGAATTTGTATAAGCAACGCCGTCCGCCACCTTCAAGGATATGTTCTTAATTTTGTAGTGTAGCTCGCAGTTAGTGTTCTCCGCGATGTCATCCACGGGGTATCTATCCAGCATTGCGTCAAACGGGGCGGAACCCACGCTGCTTCTCGGCATGGATGGGGCGGTGGTATCCAATGTCGGATCATCCGCTAGCTGCTGCAGCTGCTGAGACCCCCTTTGCTGGCTAAGTGAGTCGATCTGCTCCTGCTGCCGCTGGAATTTGACTACCAAGTCCGCGTGCGCTGATTCTAGGCCTTGAAGGCGTTCATAGTCCAGCTTCCTCTTCTCCTCCTCCATCTTCCTCTGCTTCTCCTCCGCAATCTTCCTTCTCGCACGGGTTCTGTAGTCGGCGTTCTAGTCCGAAAACCCCTCATACCACGGAATAGCGCCCTTGCCTCGTGTTCTTCCCGGGTGCTCAGGATTTCCCAGGGCACGCGTAAGCTCGCCGTTCTCTCTGTTGGGCTGGAACACCCCCGTTCGAGCCTCTTCTATTGCAACAAGTAAATTATCGTCGGCTCCGTTCAGACATGCCTTCGTCGAAACTTTGCCTGTCTTCGGGTCCAACTCCCCCCCATGCGCATAGAACCAGGTCCTGCACCTGGGGGGCCAGCTCTTAGTAACCGGAGTGACATCTGCATCCTCCATCTCTTTCTCAGACTTATCCCACTTAGGCATTGCCACCGCGTAGCCACCTGGCCCCAGCTTATGGAACTTATCCTTTTTTCGGCATTCTTCTTGTTTATTCTCGACCGTTCCTTAGCTAATTCTGAATCCTTGAATTTCACGAAATCGTCCCAATGAGCACTTTGATTCTCTAGTGTTCCCTCGAATACTGGAGTCTTCCTTCCTCCCTTGACGTACTTGTCCCATTCACGATTCTTGTGGTTCTTGAATGCAACCGCCATCTTCCTAAGAGCAGTGTCCTTGACTTTCTGCACATCTGCTTCTGTGAAATGATCTGGTAGGGTGAAATGTTCCATGAGAGTATCCCAAAGCAGACTTTTTGTCTGTCGTCGACAAAAGTAAGATCTGGACATGGCTTTGCTGGCTCTCTCCATTCTTGAAGGGAGATCGGGAGTTGGTCATTCACAAGAACTCTGCACTGACGAACGAACTTGCCCGCAATCTTCTTAGGCGCTAATGGTTCGCCATTAGGTTTGATTGACTCGATATTATACTTTACGCCCTCCTTCAACTTTTTGTTCGGGCCTCATTTCGTCCTGTTGCCTGAAGATTTGCTTGATCCGGATGGCTGAAAGAAGAAAGATCGATTCGTTAATATATCTTCAACTCATTTAAAACATGTGATGATCACCAGATGCCTGCTTGTATAAATATATATACCTCGCCGGTCTTTGTTGTTTCAGGATCAACATGTTCTTTGTCATTGTCATAATCGTAGTTCATGACTTCATCCATTCGGTCAGCGCGATCGAATATCATATCACCCTCTCCGGTGTTGTTTAGAAATTCGGAGCCGTCATAATCTTCTTCATTCTGATCATCATCTGGCCCGCGAGGATTGCGTATGATATTGAACAGGGCCTCTTCTCCCTCTCTGTCGGTATTGTCCGCCATAGCTTTTATTTAACTATGCCAAAAGAAATATAAAACAATTTAGTATTCAAATTACATCGTCTCGAATAATAGATATAATCTCGAATACATCGTCTCGAATAATAGATATAATCTCGAATACATCGTCTCGAATAATAGATATAATCTCGAATACATCATCTCGAATAATAGATATAATCTCGAATACATCGTCTCGAATAATATATAATCTCGAATACATCGTCTCAAATAATATATAATCTTGAATACATCGTCTCGAATATTATATATCGAATACATCACTGGCTAGGTAGCTAATAAAGATCGAATACTACAGAAGAATCTAGGACACTCGCAGTTCCTGCGGCGCGGGCGGTGGACACCCAAAGAAAAGGAACCCTCACAGGATCATAGCTGAAGTGAGATCCCTGAAGAAACTGCCAGGTATTGGAGAACCTGCCGCCCTCTAACGCAACCATGTAGTGATGGACGTGCTCGTCCTCCTCCCTGACACGGCGACGTACCACCTCCGGCGGGGCCGGCTCCCTCCGCACCGAAACTGGCCCACGCGAATGCCACCAAACGAGATCAGGGTCGACGACGGGACCCGGGGCCGGGTTCCTCATCAAGCGGCGCGCCCCTCCAGGCAGCACCTCCCAGTGCCAGCCCGGCGGAGCCCACTACCGGACATGGGTCAGTCGGACGTCGTCGCGGACGGGTCGACGGCGAGGATGCGGGCCGGGCATCGTCGAGAACAAATACTAGCTATATGCCCGCAAAAAGTAACATTTTTTAATGTTTGGATTTTGATAACTAACATTTCTAACATTTCTATATAACTAACATTTCTAACAATGCTATATATAACTAACATTTCTAATATTTCTATAACTAAAAAACAGAAAAAAAATTATAACATTTCTATATATATAACTAACATTTGTATAACATTTCTAATATTTCTATAACTAAAAAACAGAAGAAAAAAATTATAACATTTCTATATATATAACTAACATTTGTATAACATTTCTAATATTTCTAGAACTAAAAAAAGAAAAATTTCTAACTTTTTTATAACTATTTTTATAACTAAAAAACAGGAAAATTTCTAACAATTCTAACTTTTTTATAACTATTTCTATAACTAAAAAGCAGAAAATTTTCTAACAATTCTAATTATTCTAACAATTCTAACATTTCTAACTATTCTAACAATTCTAACTATTCTAACAATTTCTAACAATTTCTAACAATTCTAACAATTCTAACTATTCTAACTATTTTAACATTTCTAACTATTCTAACAATTCTAACATTTCTAACTATTTCTAAAAAACAGAAAAATTTCTAACAATTTCTAAAAAACAGAAAAATTTCTAACTATTTGTATAACTAAAAAACAAAGAATGTATGTGTGTGTGTGCACGCTCACCGGCGAGGCGAGAGGCGACGGGGGCGGCGACGGGGATGGCGACGGGCGCGGCGACGACGGGGATGACGACGACGGGGACAGGGACGGGGCGGCGACGACGGGGACGGGGACGTACGGGCTGGGGCGGCGACGACGGGGACGGGGACGACGCGGGACGGGCCGGGACGGGGCGGCGGTGACGACGGGGACGACGAGGACGGGGACGACGGGGCGGCGACGAGGGCGGGGCGGCGACGGGGGCGGCGACGAGGGATATGGAGACGTACGGGGGCGGCGGGCGACGGTGCAGAGGAGAAGAAGCAGATGAGAAACTGAAATTTTCGTAAGTGTTGTTTATATAGGAGGGGCCTTTAGTACCGGTTGGAGCCACCAACCGGTACTAAAGGCCTGTTTTGGCCAGGCCAAGCGGCGGGAAGGCACCCCCTTTAGTACCGGTTGGTGCCACCAACCGGTACTAAAGGGGGTCCTTTAGTACCGGTTGGAGCCACCAACCGGTACTAAAGGGGGTGCGCTGGCGCAGGTGCGGTGCGGCAAGTTTAGTCCCACCTCGCTAGCCGAGGGGCGTCCACACTTGTTTATAACCCCCCGTGCGGTAGCTCTCTCGAGCTCCTCTCCAAAGCAGGCCTACTGGCCCTATATCATCTGTGCTGCCCTGTGGGCCTACAGGGCCTTTGCGGGCCTGCGTCCTGGCCCAACAACAGGTTGGGTTTCTAGTCGTATGCAGGCTGCTCTGGCCTAGTAGGCGGGCTTTTTTTTTTTTTTGCTTTCTTCATTTTTGAGTTTTTTTGTGTATTTAGAGTTTCTTTGTGAATATTTTTGCTTTAGGTACAAAAAATTACAAACTTTCTGTTAGTGCCCGTAGTTTTCAAATTTGAATAGTTCAAATTTTGAATTATTTGAAATTAGTGTGAATCACTAGTTTGTGAATAACTTAACTTTAAAAATCAGTAAAGGCATGAAAGAATTTGTTTGCACATAAAATTTCTTCATGTTTCAAATGCCAAAACACATAACCACCCTAACTATTACAGAGATTCCCTTCTGGGTGTGAAACACAGAAGAAAGTGATGATAGTGAAGCCGATCACATCCCAGATCTTTGGGTCTGAAACTTTTTCTTCGCGTGTGTCCCTTTGCGCCGTAACCATGGAAAATCTTCATCATTTAATGGGATGCTCGGGTCAATATTCACTGTGAATGGAGCAATTTCATCAAACTTTTCATAATATTCTGACTTGTCTGTCTTGTCATCCACTCCCACGATGTTTCTCTTCCCAGAAAGAACTATGTGCCGCTTTGGCTCTTCATACGATGCATTCGCTTCCTTATCTTTTCTTTTTCTTGGCTTGGTAGACATGTCCTTCGCATAGAAAACCTGTGCCACATCATTGGCTAGGACGAATGGTTCGTCTGCATACGCAAGATTGTTGAGATCCACTATTGTCATTCCGTACTGTGGGTCTTCCGTTACCCCGCCTCGTGTCATATTGACCCATTTGCACCGAAACAAAGGGACCTTCAAACCACGTCAATAGTCAAGTTCCCATATGTCATGTATATAACCATAATATGTTTCCTTTCCCGTCTTGGTTTCTGCATCAAAGCGGACACCACTGTTTTGGTTGGTGCTCTTCTTATCTTGGGCGATCGTGTAAAATGTATTACCATTTATCTCGTACCCTTTGAAAGTCATTATATTCGAAGATGGTAACTGGGACAACAAGTACAGGTCATCTTCAATAGAGGTGTCATGCATGGTACGTGTCTGCAACCAGCTGGCGAAACTCCTGGTTTGTTCACGTGTAATCCAGTCATTAGACCACTCCGGGTGTTTGGAGCATAGCAAATTCTTGTGTTCATCCATATACGGAGCCACCAAGGCGGAATTCTGTAGAACTGTGTAGTGTGCTTTAGTGAGAGAATGTCCGTCCATACATATTATTTGTTCCCCTCCTAGCGTGCCTTTTCCATCCAGTCTGCCCTTATGCCGCGATTCAGGAACACCAATCGGCTTAAGGTCAGGAATAAAGTCAATACAAAACTCAATGACCTCCTCATTTTCATGGCCCTTGGAGATGCTTCCTTCTGGCCTAGCACGGTTATGAACATATTTATTTAAGACTCCCATGAACCTCTCAAAGGGGAACATATTGTGTAGAAATACAGGACCCAAAACGTTAATCTCTTCGCATAGGTGAACTAGGACGTGCGTCATGATGTTGAAGAAGGATGGTGGGAACACCAACTCGAAACTGACAAGACATTGCGCCAAATCATTCTCTAACCTTGGTATGATTTCTGGATCGATTACCTTCTGAGAGATTGCATTGAGAAATGCACATAGCTTCACAATGGCTAATCGAATGTTTTCCGGTAGAAGCCCCCTCAATGCAACCGGAAGCAGTTGCGTCATAATCACGTGGCAGTCATGAGACTTTAGGTTCTGGAACTTTTTCTCTGCCATGTTTATTATTCCCTTTATATTCGACGAGAAGCCAGACGGTACCTTAATACTGAGCAGGCATTCAAAGAAGATTTCCTTCTCTTCTTTGGTAAGAGAGTAGCTTGCATGACCCTGATGTATGTCGTCTTTCCGTGCATACGTTGCTGGTCCTCCCGTGCCTCAGGTGTATCTTTTGTCTTCCCATACACGCCCAAGAAGCCAAGCAGGGTCACACAAAGATTCTTCGTCACGTGCATCACATCGATTGCGAAGCGGACCTCTAGGTCTTTCCAATAGGGCAGGTCCCAAAATATAGATTTCTTCTTCAACTAATGGCCTTAGGTACACATCAATGTCGTTGCCGGGTTGCTTAGGGCCTTGGATGAGCACTGGCATCATAATGAACTTCCGCTTCATGCACAACCAAGGAGGAAGGTTATACAAACATAGAGTCATAGACCAGGTGCTATGGTTGCTGCTCTGCTCCCCAAAAGGATTAATGCCATCTGCGCTTAGACCAAACCATATGCTCCTTGCGTCATATGCAAACTCCTTCCTGTACTTTCGTTCGATTTTTCTCCACTGCGACCCGTCAGCGGGTACTCTCAACTTTCTGTCTTTCTTACGGTCTTCTCTGTGTCATCGCATCGCCTTGGCATGCTCTTTGTTTTGGAACAAACGTTTCAACCGTGGTATTATAGGAGCATACCACATCACCTTGGCAGGAATCTTCTTCCTGGGGCGCTCACCCTCGACATCACCAGGGTCATCGCGGCTGATCTTATAGCGCAATGCACCACATACCGGGCAAGCGTTCAAATCCTCGTACTCACCGCGGTAGAGGATGCAATCATTAGGGCATGCATGTATCTTCTGCACCTCTAACCCTAGAGGGCAGACAGCCTTCTTTGCTTCGTACGTACTCTTGGGCAATTCGTTGTCCTTTGGAAGCATATCCTTTATCATTACCAGCAACTTTCCAAATCCCTTGTCAGATACACCATTCTCTGCCTTCCATTGCAGCAATTCCAGTGTGGTGCCCAGCTTTTTCTTGTCACCTACGCAATTTAGGTACAACAATTTTTTGTGATCCTCTAACATGCGCTGCAACTTCTTCTTCTCCAAATCACTTGCGCAGTTTTTCTTTGCATCGGCAATGGTCCGACCTAGATCATCAACGGGCTCATCTGATGCCTCTTCTTCAGCTTCTTCCCGCATTGCCGGCTCAGCTTCTTCCCGCATTACCGGCTCAACTTCTTCCCCCATTGTTGTATCATCGTATTCAGGGAACCCATGGCTAGGATAGCTGTCGTCGTCCTCTTCTTCTTCATTGTCTTCCATCATAACCCCTCTTTCTTCGTGCTTGGTCCAAACATTATAGTGGGGCATGAAACCGGACTTAAACAGGTGGACGTGAATGGTTCTTGATGTAGAGTAATTGTGACCATTCTTACAGCCAGCACATGGACAAGGCATAAAACCATCCGCCCGCTTGTTTGCCTCAGCCGCAAGTAGAAAAGTATGCACGCCCTCAACGAACTGGGGAGAGCATCGGTCATCGTACATCCATTGCCGGCTCATCTTCATTACACAACACCGAATAGACCAAATTAATACAAGTTCATACATAAAGATCATACAACACTTAAATGCAACAAACAAATAACTCTCTAGCTAAAGAATTTAAATGCAACAACAAATGCGATCAAGATCGCAACTAAGGTAACAATGGATCCAACAGCATAATGATACCAAGCCTCACTATCGATGGCATATTTTCTAATCTTTCTCATCTTCAAGCGCATTTTCTCCATCTTGATCTTGTGATCATCGACGACATCGGCAACATGCAACTCCAATTCCATCTTCTCCCCCTCAATTCTTTTCAATTTTTCTTTCAAGTACTCGTTTTCTCTTTCAACTAAATTTAACCTCTCACAATAGGGTCGGTTGGAATTTCCGGTTCACATACCTCCTAGAAAAAAAATTCTATGTCAACTTGATGGGCATAATTTGTCATAAACATGAAATGCAACTAGTTTTAAAAGAGAATATATATACCACATCCGAATCATAACGAGGACGAGGGCCGACGGGGACGGATATCAAAACCATGGCACTATATGTATAACAAACAACGTACGGTTAAGGTAATTGTACGAGTAACTATATATCCAAATCACACAAACATCAATTTTTATATAAAATTTCATGAACAAGAGGCTCACCACAAGGTGGTGCCGGCGACGGGACGGTGCGGGCGATCGACGGTGGTTACGACGGAGATTTAGAAGGCACTAAGTAAACCACACCTACATATGCAAACTAAGTGTTATTTTTGACCTCAAATTGCATATAAATCAAATACTAGCATATATATATATATCCTCCCAAATTACTAAACTCAAAAATCAATCACTATATAAAGCATTGCACGAGCTAATCTAGCAATGAGAGATGAAAGGACAAAGTTGCTAACCTTTGTGATGATTTGAATGGATGGGGGCCTTCAAATCTTGACAAATTTTGGGCAAAATGTGTGATGAGCTTGAGAGAGGAAGAGGGGAAGAACAGAGAGGAGAGGGGAAAGGGGAAGAACAGAGCGAGGTCGGGTGGACGAAGGGTCTATGTAGGACGACCTTTAGTACCGGTTCGTGCCAAGAACTGGTACTAAAGGGGCTGGAGGGGCCCCAGTCTGACAACATCCTGCCACCACTCTCATTATACCGGTTCGTGGCACGAACCGGTGCTAAAGGTTCGCCACGAACCGGTACTAATGAAAGCGGCCCGGCTAGCCGTTGGAACCGGCACTAATGTATACATTAGTGTCGGCTCAAATACAAACCGGCACTAATGTGCTTCACATTTGACCCTTTTTCTATTAGTGTAGGGTTTAAAAGGAGATGGTGCTAGTGAAGATGTTGATGGATATTGACCCCTTCTCGATGAGAGGATCATTGGTGATGGTGATGGCTTCGATTTCCCCCTCTGGGAGTTTCCCCGGTAGAATAGCTCCGCCGGAGCCCTAGATTGCTTTTGCCCAAGTTTCTCCTTGAGACAGTGGCGCTTCATCCCGAAAGCTTCCTTCTGATTTTTTCCAAGTTAAAAGCCATCATATAGTAGAAGATGGGCACCGGAGACCTGCCAGGGGGCCCACAAGCCCTAGGGGCGCGCCTAGGGGGTAGGGCGTGCCCCCAGGCTTGTGTCCACTTGGTGGGGCCCCCCTCTGGTATTTCTTCGCCCAATATTTTTTATATTCCAAAATAATTCTCCGTAAATTTTCAAGACTTTTGGAGTAGTGCAAAATAGGTCTCTCAGATTTGCTCCTTTCCAGTCCAGAATTCCAGCTACCATCATTCTCCCTCTTTGTGTAAACCTTGTAAAATAAGAAACCAAAGGCATAAGTATTATACCATATTGTGTAATAACAACCCATAATGCAATAAATACAAATATAAAAGCATGATGCAAAATGGACGTATCACGGAGTACCTCTTGTGTTTTGCCTTCTGGAAGTCTCTGTTGCACGGGCGGAAGTAGAGCGGCAGTGGAGTACGGTAGTACCGCCCAAGGCGGCACTACCGCCCTGCCTTCCTCTACTATCACGGGTTATCGCTGCTATTCAAAACCACGTGGCAGTACCGCTGGTAGGAGCGGTAGTACTACTCCGGCGGGACTACTGATACGTCTCCAACGTATCTATATTTTTTTTATTGTTCCATGTTGTTATATTATCATTCTTGGATGTTTTATAATCATTTCATATCATTTTTGGTACTAACCTATTGACATAGTGCCAAGTGTCGGTTGCTATTTTTTGCATGTTTTTTACATCGCAGGTAATCAATATCAAACGGGGTCCAAACGCAATGAAACTTTTTGTGAATTTTTTTGGACTAGAAGACATCCAATGGGCCGGAGAAGCGTCTGGGGGTGCTCCGAGGGGAGCACAACCCACCAGGGCGCGCCTGGGGGCCCAGGCACGCCATGGTGGGTTGTGCCACCTCGGGTGCCCCCGGACCGCCTGTTTTCTCTATAAATACCCCAATATTCTAGAAACCTTAGGGGAGTCGACGAAAATCAATTCCAGCCGCTGCAGAGTCCAGAACCACAATATCCAATCTAGACACCATCATGGACGGGTTCACCACTTCCATTGGTGCCTCTCCGATGATGCGTGAGTAGTTCTTTGTAGACCTTCGGGTCCATAGTTAGTAGCTAGATGGCTTCCTCTCTCTCGTTTGATTCTCAATACAATGGTCTCTTGGAGATCCATATGATGTAACTCTTTTTGCGATGTGTTTGTTGGGATCCGATGAACTTTGAGTTTATGACCAGATCTATCTCTTTTTTTATCCATGAAAGTTATTTGAGTTTCTTTGATATCTTGTATGCATGGTTGCTTATATCCTCGTATTTCTTCTCCGATATTTAGGTTTTGTTTGGCCAACTTGATCTATTTATCTTGCAATGGGAAGAGGTGCTTTGTAGTGGGTTCGATCTTACCGTGCTTTGCCGGGGTATTGATCCACGGGCACCTATGGGACCGGCGAACCAAGTCCCTTTCGGTTCGGCGGGGGCGAGGGTCGCACGAAGAGCGGATCGAGGTGAAGCACACGAGTGGTTTACCCAGGTTCGGGCCGCACGGATGCGTAAAACCCTACTCCTGCTTTGTGGTTTGTATTGAGTTCTTGCTCGGGAGCGCGGAGTGCTACAGTACACTCCAGCAGCTAACGAGACCGAGCCTGAGAGTTCTTCCTCCTCCTCTACGTTACGCATGGGCCTCCTTTTATATGCTCAAGGGGTCACCGACAGGTGGCAACGTAGACAAGGGTAAAAATGGAAAGGTGCTGCGGTTGGTGCAGCTACCTGCTACAGTGTATCATACCTAACCCTGATGGCAGGGGACAAGGGCATTAAATGCCCGTCTGCGTCGCCCGAATAGTGCAAAAAGGGACCGTCAGGGACGCCACCGCCCGCCACGATGGCAATCTTGTCAGCGCCGCTTGCCACCGCGCACCGCTGGCTGCACAGCCTCCCGCCACGTACGCTTGGAAGGGTCCAAGAGCGACACGTTGGTGGATGTGCTGGAGCACGGACACAGAGTGGTGGCTTACCGTGGCAAGCGCCTTGCCGCGGTCGTTGTCTTGTCGCGTCCGGGAGTTTGTCGCTCACCGGGCCTTGCCGGGACGTGTGGCGCGTCGCGGCAAGTTCCTTAGGATGCCTTGGTTGGCCTTCCCGGCAAGCTCCTCTTGCTGGGGTCTTGTCTCCTTGGCTTGGATATGCCTTGGTTGGCCTTCCCGGCAAGCTCCTGTTGCCGGGGTCTTGTCTCCTTGGCTTGGATACTTTGTCCTTGAATGGCTCCAAAGGAACCACGGAGGACCTTGGCGGTCACCCGGCAAGCCTTGCCGCGGGATGCTGCGACTGCCCGTGCACAAGTTCGGGATACTAGGGTACCCCTACTCTAGTACACCGACAGGAGCCCCCGGGCCTGGGCCATACACGGTGCCGAGCGCTGTTGGGCCAGGCCCAAAACGGGGCACGAGCACGCGCGGCCTGGGTTACGCCGTATCTTTCTCCGTATCCACCGCGCCCTCCCCGAACGGCACGCGTTGAATGCGGCGTCGTGGGAGAGGTCGTGGGTGGTTTCTTTATTCGGAAATGCGGAACGTCCGCCCCCTCCCTCCTTATAAGCAGGGGAAACAGGGGCAGTTCGCCCATTCGCTGGTTGCTACTCCAATCTCGGAAATCTCCGCCGCTCCCTCGTCTTCCCAAAGCTGAAAGAGAGCAGCGCCTCGCCCCCCATCGCCACCAGCACCACCAACACCGTCGACCTCCTCCACCACTTCCGCCATGGCTCCGAAAGCCGACAAGGGGAAGGTTGTGAAGTCGACCGAGGCGCAGCGGCTTGCGGCGCTGCGAAAGGAGCGGGCAGTCTTCCCCCCCCAAGCTTGCCGCGAGGGAGCTGAGGGAGAACTACTATCTCTTCTGGTCGACGGAGACGCGAGCGCATCCGCGCACGAAGGTACTTCCAGCCGCCGCTTGGAAAATGGCTCCAAACGGATATCCTTTCTTCGCCTTGTTCTTCTACTGCGGGCTCTGCCCGCCCTTCTCTGAGTTTTTCTGCGATATCATGAACACCTACGGATTCCACCTCCTTGACTTCACCCCCAATGTCGTTCTGACCATGGCAGTTTTCGCACATCTCTGCGAAAACTTTGTCGGAGTCCATCCCAATGTAGCCCTTTTTCGCCACTTCTTTATGCCCCGAGTAGAGAGAGGAGAACCTTTATCTGGCGGAATCGCCTGGATCTCGAGGGCCGGCAAGAAGGACACTTATCTGGAGGGAGAGTTCCGCGGCAAGTGGGAGGAATGGAGAGCAGACTGGTGCTGGATTGACGAGGAGAACCCGCAGCCGTTTACCGCCCGACGCCAAACCCCAGTAGCACGCGGCAGCGATTGGAGTGACGTGGCCCCGGAAGATGATAGGCTTCGGATTGCCGTCACCCGGATCCTACGCCTCAGGCTTGCCGGGCTCACTGTAGGCGCTGTTGGCGCAGATTTTCTTCGCGCCGCATTGCCCCCCTGCAGGAACGGGGGAGACCCACCTGGGAATTCAAGAATGCGGCGGATATCATGAGGTTGCGTCCGGGCCTCAACTTCAATTTCACTATTCTGGAACTCAACGCGATGCTCCAGGAGCTGTTCAAGTACGACCCTCAACATCCTGAAGTGTTCAGGTTGCCGCAGGGTGTCGTTCCGCTGTGCAACAACTCCGCGCTCGACCGCATTCGTGCAATGATGCCAGAGTGCGATTCGCATGGAATTGTCCCAACTTGGCAAGAGCCTGCAGACGACGTCGTGCAGCAGTTCTTTGACGGCTTGGTAGAAGTGCCGGTCTGCTCCGATGAAAAGGATAGGCTCACCCGCGACACCACTGATGAGGAGATGACACGCATCGCCACCAGGCTGGAAGAGGCGGCGGCAGCCGCAGCCGCGGGCGAATTTGGATTCACCATGGAGGAGGCAGATGCAGCAGAGGCGGCAAGCCGTGCCGCGCGAGGGGAGCCCGCCGGCGAGAAAGGGCTTGCCGGGCATAACGCCGAGTCGAGCGAGCCCGCCAAGGATACGAGCGGCTCGCTGGAAATCAACTCCTCTTCCTCCTCATCTTCAGGCAGCTCGCCGCAAGCAGAGCCTCCATTCCCACCAACAAGGCGTCTCCGCAAGGCCGGGGACGTAGCGGGGCGGCAGGCGAGTGAACAGTCGCCGCGCCGCGTGACGCGCTCCACCGCGGCAAGCACTGGTGCTGCGGGAGCACCTCATGTTGCTGCGGCAACTGGAGCGGGGTCGTCTCAGGCCACCGCCACTGTTCCCGCCAAGCGGCCAAGGGAAACTACTCCTCCACCTCCTCGCGCCGGACGTGGGCCGGACTTCGACTTCTCCGTGTTCAGCTCCGACGAGGAAGAAGAAGAAGAGTAAGCTTCTCTTGTTGTACTTGTAGTTCTTCAATTCTTGCTGTTTTGTCTTGTATCTCATTTGCTTGACTCTGAACTTGTTCCTTTTCAGGACTCTGGCCCAGAGAGCAGCGAAGAGAGCCAAGGTCCCGGTGATTGTCATCGAGGACGAACCCACCGCGACAGCAGGGGGAGCGCCCGAGACCACCTTGCCGGACCCGGCAACTGTTCTCCAGAGCAGCCCCCAGCGTAAGTATATGGTTCACTTTCCGCTGGTAGGCGCGCATGGATACTATTTCGTTGCTGACATCTGACTGTTGGTTTGTGTAAAAGCAGAGCAGCCCCACCAGGAGCGCCCGGAGACCGCCCCCGAAGCGCCAAGGGAGAGTCCTCCGGCAAGTGAGAGTTCTCCGGCAAGGGACAACACCAGCGTTCCCCCGGCGACGGAGACTATGACTGCTGAACCCAGTAGAGGTAATCTTCTCTTCAAAGCTTCCCTTGGGTTCTTCTTCTTCTTGGGTATTTGCTTGACTTTTCTTCCCTTTTCCGGCAATCAGACCCATCTGCTGCGGAGCCGATGGAGAAGGAGGTTGCTGATGATCCCGCCGGCGACGAGGCCGCCAAAGCTGCCGCCGCAGCAGCTGGCGGGGGGTCTGGCGATCGCACTAACGGCCCTGAGGCCGCAGGAGCGTCAGGCGCTGCGTCGACCGCCGACCCGTCCGCCGCTACCGCAGCGCCAGGCTCCGAAGAGCCCCAGCCAAGCGTCTACTTGAAGGTCGGCGATGGCGTCTTCATCAACCTCCCCTGGGCGTCAAGCTCCAGGGCGCCGGTCGAGGGAGAGAGCTTTGATGGAGAAGTGCTCGCCTCTGCTGGGCTGACGCTAGTTGACGCGCCGAGCAGCAGCAGCGGCGAGCCTGAGGAGGAGCGGCTGCTGCGGAAGCTGTTGTCGCTCTACCGCGCGCGGCAAGCCAAGCTGGAATCCCGCGAGGCGCTTGTCGCGAAGGCGGGAGCGGACATCGAGAAGCGTGCCGAGGAGCTTCGGGGTCTCAACCAGGAAGCTCTCCGGTCCCTGGCAGAGGAGCGGGAGCAGCTCGCCGAAGAGCAGAAGGCCTTCTTCCTCGAGAAGGCCGAAGCTGAAGAGCAACGGCGGCTTGCCGCTGAGAAGCTGTTTCCGCAGGAGGGCGAGCTAAGGTTAACCTCGACAGCCACGAGGAGGAGCTTGCCGCGCGTGAGCAGGAAATCGGCGGAGCCCTTAAGCAAGCAGAGGATGCTGCCGCAGTTGCCGAGGCCGCCAAGAAGGAGCTGGAGACGAAGGTGGCGCAGCTGGAGGCCGATCTCAAGGCGAGTGGTGAAGAGCTTGCCATGCTCAAGCTTGAGCGGGAGAAGGATGCCCACAGCAACTCAGAGCTGCAGGCTTGTCTCGCCGAGAAGGGCAAAGAGCTTAGCACCGCCAAGGACTCCAACGCAGATCTTGAGTTGAAGCTGACCACTTTGACCAAGACGCTGGAGAAAGTGGAGCACTGGACGGAGGGTCTCGTGAGTGCTGCCGCAGATATCGATAGGGAGCTGGCGCAGCTGGGGGTGGAGGATCTCGGGTATCCCTCTGATGAGAACCTCCAACCCAGCGCCAAGCTCACCTTGTTCTTCAAAGGCGTGGCGACGGCCCTCCAGCGGCTCCGGGAGAAGATTCCAAAGCAGCTGGCCGACGAGTCGCGCAAGATCTGCGCGGGAGCTCTTCAAAAGGTGTTGGTGAAGGTGGCCTTCCGCAACCCGGGCCTCAACCTCACCAACGTCCTTAAGACCCTGCCGCCGGATGCTGATCTGGAGGCGCTCAAGACCCTTGTCGCACCCATTGTGGATAAGGTGAGCGGGATCAAGAGGGTTGAGGGCGATCGCGTAGACTAGGCCGCCTGTTTCTTCTTTTCTTGTCGCTGCTGGTCATGTTATGAAAACAATCTGTTAGAGCCGCGACAAGCTACTTTGTAATATAACTCTATTCTGGGTAATGATTGCGATGTTATTCCCTTTACTTGATTCCTCCCTTTGTATGTTTTTGCCCTACGCTTTTAGGGAACTTGCCGGTGCAGGCACCTTAGCCGCGAGCGCTGAGTGCGGGACGTCAGCAGCCTGCTGGCGGTGCTGCTACCGATAAGAAACCTCATCGCAACTAGTCGCAGCTCACTTAAGTTGTTGAGAGGACTCGAAACAAAGTAAGGGCGCAACTAGCTACGAGTTGGTTCCTCCGCGCACAGGTTTTCCATACAAAGTGTGGTCGTTCAAGGGAGATAACTTAAAAATTTTAAAAATCTGATTGCTCAAGCTTTGGCAACTTAGCTTTTCTGTTGTTTGCTTCCCGGTAAGGCAAAACTTTTCTTGAACGACGCCTGGTCCATACCATTATCTTCTCCTTTCCCCCCGGCAAACTTGTGGGCGAGGGAACCTTCTTTTCCTTGAGAAAAAAGAAAGAGGAGAAAATAAAGATACGGAGCCTTATGGCTCGTTATTGCTTACCGAGGAGTAGGTGCTGCACAAAGTGTCAGATCACATATGCAAAAAATAGAAAGCATGAAATTGACAAGATGTGCGGAGCACACGAGCTTTACTTATGCACGGGGTCTGCGCCCGGCTTTGTACAAAGGATTACATGCAACAGCGGCAAGACTTGTACAAAAAGTGGTTGCCGGAACAAGTTCCGGCAACCACGCCTTACGGGTAAAACTTACGAAGATGCTCAATGTTCCAGGAGTTGCTCACCGGAATGGCATCTTCGGTCTCAAGGCGGACAGCGCCAGGCCTAGTGACTTGTTTCACCCGGTAAGGGCCTTCCCACTTCGGCGTCAACTTGTTGGAATTCTTGGCGGACTGAACGCGCCGGAGAACAAGGTCGCCTTCCTCGAGACTTCTGGCATTAACTTTGCGGCTATGGTAGCGGCGCAAAGCTTGCTGGTAGCGAGCAGCTCGCACAGCAGCCTGAAGACGGTCTTCCTCAAGGAGCAGCGCGTCATCTTGTCGCGGCTGCTCTTGCTCAAGCTCATCATAAGCGAGCACTCGAGGTGACCCGTATACGAGTTCCGTGGGGAGAACTGCCTCTGCTCCATAGACTAGAGCGAAAGGTGTCTGGCCAGTGGCTCGATTTGGCGTCGTCCTGATCGACCAAAGAACCACCGGCAGCTCCTCGATCCAGTTTCTTCCGCACTTGTGCAGCCTGTCGAAAGTCCTGGTCTTGAGCCCGCGCAGCACTTCAGCATTTGCCCTCTCCGCTTGACCGTTGCTTCTCGGGTGAGCAACAGAAGCGAAGCAGACCTTGGCGCCAAGATCTTGGACGTATTGCATGAAGGTGCGGCTCGTAAATTGCGTACCGTTGTCGGTGATTATCCTGTTAGGGATCCCGAAGCGGTAAACAATCGACCTGAAGAACTTGACTGCTGACTGTGCTGTGACCTTCCTCACTGCTTCCACTTCCGGCCACTTTGTGAAATTGTCGATTGCAACGTACAAGTACTCAAAGCCCCCGATTGCTCGGGGAAAGGGGCCGAGGATATCGAGCCCCCAGACCGAAAATGGCCAGGATAAAGGGATCGTCTGGAGAGCTTGAGCTGGTTGGTGTATCTGCTTGGAATGGAACTGGCACGCTTCACACTTGGTTACTTGTGCAGTTGCATCCTGGAGGGCTGTCGGCCAAAAGAAACCTTGCCGGAAAGCTTTGCCGGCAAGTGCTCTCGCGCCAATGTGGTGACCACATATGCCTCCATGTATCTCTGTCAACAGCTTTTGTCCGTCTTCCCGGGGAATACACTTGAATTTCACACCGTTGAGTCTTCTTCTGTACAGTGTCTTGTCGACAAACTGGTACATACTTGACTTCCGGGCTACTCTTTCCGCTTCTTCTTGCTCTTCGGGAAGTTCTCCTGTCTGAAGGAAACGGACAATCTGTTGTGCCCATGCTGGAGCTTGTGGCTCGACAACAAGGACTAAAGGCAAATCTGCTGCTGCGGGAACATCCGCTTCTACGGCGAGAACCTGCGGCTCTGCCGGAGCTTGACGTTCCCCGGCAAGCTTGCCGGAGCAAAACTTGTCGGGAGTTTGTGCTTCAACGGAACAAACCCTAGGGCTTGCCGGAGCAGACTGCTCCTCAGCACTCTTGGCGTTGATCTTGGGGACCTTCTTGGCAGCGGCTTCGGGAAGCTCTGCCGGAAAATAGTCACCAGAAATCAACTTTCTCTTCTTGCTCTGTCCAGTTGATGGCGTTACGGATGGTTGAGTCAGCTTGAGCACAAAGATCCCTGGTTCCACAGGTAACTTAAGTGCTGCACACTTTGATAGGCCATTGGCAATGTCGTTCTGAGCTCTTGGAACATGCTCCATCTGTAGGCCGTCAAAGTGCTCTTTTAGCTTTCTCACTTCGTCGACGTAGGCTTCCATCAACGGACTCTGATAGCTCTTGTTCACTTGGCGGACGACAAGCTGCGAGTCACCCCTGACAATGAGCTTCTTGATCCCAAGGTCTGCCGCGATCCTGAGACCGGCAAGCAAGCCTTCATACTCTGCAGTATTGTTTGTTGCTTGCTCCTTGGGAAAGTGCATCTGGACTACGTACTTGAGGTGCTCTCCGGTGGGTGTGACAAGCAGCACGCCAGCGCCGGCACCTTGCAGCGAAAAGGCACCATCAAAGTACATCAGCCACTCTTTGCTTGCTTCCTCGACGGGGATGCTCGTTTCTGGAATTTCTTCATCTGGTGTTGGCGTCCATTCTGCTATGAATTCTGCCAATGCTCTGCTTTGGATAGTTGAAGTACTCTCAAACTTGAGGCCAAAGCTTGACAGTTCCAGTGCCCACTCAACAATCCTGCCTGTCGCTTCTGGATTCTGTAGTATCCTCTTCAGCGGAAAGCGAGTGACAACTGTGATCTCATGTGCTTGGAAGTAATGGCGCAGCTTTCTTGAGGCCATGAGAAGGCCGAAAAGCAATTTCTGCACGCCAGAGTACCTTGACCTAGCCCCCTGCAGAAGGGAACTGACAAAGTAAACTGGGCGCTGTACCATTTTCTTCTGTATCTCCTCGCGCGTCTGCGCAGATCCATCCTTGTCGGGACCAGAGCTTGTCGGGGAAGCCCCCTGCTTGTCGGTGGATGCGCTTGCCGTGGTTGCTGGCTCGTCATCTGCCTCCCTCTCTGCTACTAACGCAGCACTAACCACTTGATTGGTTGCCGCTATATACAGCAGCAACTTCTCTTGTGGCTTAGGTGCCACAAGTATTGGAGCGGAGGACAGGTATCTCTTTAAGTCTTGCAGCGCAGCCTCCGCTTCCGGAGTCCATTTCATTGGACCTGCCTTTTTCAATATTTTGAAAAACGGCAGGGCGCGCTCAGCAAACCTAGAGATAAACCTGCTGAGAGCAGCCACGCAACCGGCAAGTCTTTGTACATCCTTGACGTGCTTTGGTGCTTCAATCTGCTCAATGGCCTTGATCTTGTCGGGATTGGCTTCGATTCCCCGCTGAGACACGAAGAACCCGAGAAGCTTGCCGGAAGGGACTCCAAACACACACTTCTCGGGGTTGAGCTTGAGGCTGATCTTGCGCAGATTTGCAAAGGTCTCGTCTAAATCTTGAACCAGAGTTGCCTTGTCCTTGCTCTTGACCACTATGTCATCCATGTAGGCTTCCACATTTCTGTGCATTTGTGGGGCTCCAGAGCGACATGGACTACCCTTGCAAATGTTGAACCAGCATTTTTAAACCGAAAGGCATCCGTACAAAACAGTACGTGCCACATGGAGTGATAAATGCGGTCTTCTCCTCATCCTCTTCTGCCATGAAGATCTGATGGTATCCTGAGTATGCATCAAGAAATGAAAGCAAGTCACATCCGGCCGTGGAGTCAACAATCTGGTCAATGCGCGGCAAAGGAAATGGGTCTTTGGGACAAGCTTTGTTAACATCGGTAAAGTCAATACAAAGTCTCCATTTCCCGTTCGCCTTGCGCACGACTACAGGATTGGCCAACCACGTAGGATGGAGCACTCCTCTGACAAGGCCTGCTGCTTCCAACTTCTTGATCTCTTCTGCGATGAATTCTTGGCGCTCCACTGCTTGCTTCCTGACCTTCTGCTTGACGGGCCGCGCATGAGGACAAACGGCAAGATGGTGCTCAATCACTTTCCTGGGAACACCGGGGATGTCAGACGGTTGCCACGCAAACACGTCGACATTCGCCCGCAGGAAAGCAATGAGCGCGCTTTCCTATTTAGGGTCGAGAGTGGCACTGATGGTGAAGGTACCACCAGTGCCGTCCTCCTTGGCGGACACCTTCTTGGTCTCTGGCGGAGCTGCCATTGCCTTCTTACACTTGCCGATGGAGCTCGATGGTGCGTTCTCGACGGTAGCGCAGCACTCCGAAGAGGTGCGCTTGCCGGAGTGGGCATCAGAACTCTTGCCGGACTTGGTCTTCTTCCCCCCGGGAGCTTCAACGGCAGGTGACTTGCGATCTGCTGCGGCTGCCGCTTCCCGGTAGATCTTGTCGGCGCAGATAAGAGCATCCTTCTTGTCGCCAGGGACAGAGATGACGCTTATCGGGCCTGGCATCTTGAGCATGTTGTATGCATAGTGAGAGGCTGCCATGAACTTGGCGAGTGCTGGACGGCCGAGTATCCCATTGTAAGGCAATGGAAAATCAGCAACGTCAAAAGTGACCCTCTCAGTCCTGAAGTTCAACTCGCTGCCAAATGTTACTGGCAACGTGACCTTCCCCTTCGGCTTGCTCCTTCCCGGGTTGATTCCTTGGAATGTGCCAGTCTCTTCAAGCTCGCTGTCAGGGATCTGGAGTTTGTGGAGTACAGCGGAGGAGATTAGGTTCAAGCCGGCCCCGCCGTCAACTAGCATCTTAGTGACCTTGAGGTTGCGGATAGTTGGTGAAACCAACATCGGCAAGCACCCGACCGCAGTTGTGCGATCTGGGTGGTCCTCAATATCAAAGATGATAGGCGTGCTGAACCATTTCAGAAGCTTGCGTGACTCGACAGGTGATTCCGCCGCATTGACTTCCCGCACCCACTGCTTGAGTTGGCGGTGCGAAGTATGCAGAGAAGCACCGCCGTCAACGCACAAGACCTCTGTGGCTTTCTGGAACTCCTGCTCACTGGTCTCGACATCATCCATGTCTTCGTCATCGTCGTCATCTTCATCCTTGTCGCGGCCGCGGGGAGGTCTGTCTCCTTGCCGCTGCTTGGCCTTGCCGCGACGTCCTCCCCGGCCGGCGCGCTTCTTGCCGGATTCTCCAGCGCCTCCTTGGGCCCTCTCCTTGTCGCGTCGCTCGTACTCAGCCTTTTGCTGCTGGACAAGCTGCTCGACCTTCTTGCAGCTCTGGAGGTCATGGCCCTTGGTGCGGTGGATCTTGCAGTACTGCTTGTCGGTGCCGTCCTGCTTGTCGGCGATCGCCACAGCCTGGCAGTTGGTGCATGCGGCAATCTCCTTGCCGGAGCTACCAGCCTTGGCTTTCTTGGCGCCACCTTCGTTGCCGGACTGCTCCATGACTAGCATATCTTTGCCTTTCTTCTTCCTGTTGTTCCGCCGCCGGTTTTTCTTTGCCGGGGCAGCATCCTCGCTGTCAGATCCTCCTGCTCCTGTATTCTCTCCGGGGAGTTTCCTCCCTTCTTCAGCACGTGCACACTTGTCGGCCAGGGCATACAGCTCACTGACGTCTCTAATCTTGCACATCGCCATCTCCTCCCGCATCCTGCGGTTACGCACGTTCTGATGGAACGCGCTGATGACCGCGGCAGGGTGGACATCTGGGATGTTGTGCTGTACACGGCTGAATCTCTGAATGTACTTGCGCAGGGGCTCTCCTTCCTTCTGGGCGAGCATATGAAGGTCACTCTCTTGGCCATGAGGTTTGTGGCCGCCTGTAAAGGCGCCGACAAACTGATGGCATAGGTCTGCCCAGGAAGATATGGAGTTGTCCGGCAAGTGCATGAGCCAAGACCTGACGTTGGGCTTGAGCACCAGCGGGAAGTAGTTGGCAAGGATCTTGTCGTCCCGCCCCCCGGCAGCCTGCACCGCGATGGTGTAGATGCTGAGGAACTCCGACGGATGCGACTTGCCGTCATACTTCTCTGGTACATCTGGCTTGAAATTCTTCGTGCTGGGCCACTGGACTTGCCGCAACTCACGAGTAAACGCAGGGCAACCTACCGCGTACGGCAAGCCGCCTGGTTCCCCTGGCGCATGCATGTCGACAGAGGGCCCAGCGCGCTGGTCCGATTGACGCCGCGCTTCTCTTCGGCGCTCGATGCGAGTACGAGCGTCTTCTTGCTGTCGTTCATGAAGAACTTGGCGCTGATCGCGACGAGCTCATGGATCTGATGACGCGGTGGATTCGCTGTCGAGGTGGATTCGGCGAGTCGGCGATCTTGGCCTTCGGGGCGGAGAGTGCACAGTGGTTGCACCCCCACCGGTCTTGTCGCCGCCGGCTCGTGCCTGGCTGACTTGCCGCGGCTGCGACGTGCTCGGCTGCCGTTGAGTGTCGCCGTTGGCGAAGCCGATGAGACTCTGAATGGTGGCCCTCCAATCGTCAATCTTGTCTGCCGTTGGAGGGTAGTCCAGGAGCAGTTGAGCTCGCGCCAAAGCTTCTGCTGCAGTGGCGGGTGGCGGTGGCGAACGGTGCGAGGAGTGGGATATGCTCGGACTTCTAACTATGTTAGAAGGAGCAGTATCCCGTCCAGGCGACCGTGCCTCGCTCGTGCCAGCATGTTGGCGTGCATGCTGGCCCTGAGCACTCCGTGATCCACCAGCTCGATCTTGGTCCAGCAAACGCATGGTACCATGAATACCATGACGCTGCCGGTCCCGCGCCTCCTGAAATGGGCGCGGTGCATGTACGGACGCCGAGGTCTTGGAGTGCGCCCGGTCGTTGTGGGAGCCGGCTACGCCGCCGATGGGCAGCGCAGCCTTGTCCTTGGACCTGGCAGCACCGTGAGCTCCCTCATCGACGCCCGTTCTTCCGCCGGCGTCTGCCCCATCAGCCGTTTGCTCCGGCGGTGGTGGGTTCGGTGCGGACGGAGCGGCCGCCTCCGAAGCCTTCTTCTTCGACGGCATGTCGATGAAGATGATGAAGATCTAGCTCGTGTGAACGCCGGATCTAGTTCACACAACCTCTCCGCCCCCTACCTGGCGCGCCAAAGATGCCGGGGTATTGATCCACGGGCACCTATGGAACCGGCGGACCAAGTCCCTTTCGGTTCGGCGGGGGCGAGGGTCGCACGAAGAGCGGATCGAGGCGAAGCACACGAGTGGTTTACCCAAGTTCGGGCCGCACGGATGCGTAAAACCCTACTCCTGCTTTGTGGTTTGTATTGAGTTCTTGCTCGGGAGCGCGGAGTGCTACAGTACACTCCAGCAGCTAACGAGACCGAGCCTGAGAGTTCTTCCTCCTCCTCTACGTTACGCATGGGCCTCCTTTTATATGCTCAAGGGGTCACCGACAGGTGGCAACGTAGACAAGGGTAAAAATGGAAAGGTGCTGCGGTTGGTGCAGCTACCTGCTACAGTGTATCATACCTAACCCTGACGGCAGGGGACAAGGGCATTAAATGCCCGTCTGCGTCGCCCGAATAGTGCAAAAAGGGACCGTCAGGGACGCCACCGCCCGCCACGCTGGCAATCTTGTCAGCGCCGCTTGCCACCGCGCACCGCTGGCTGCACAGCCTCCTGCCACGTACGCTTGGAAGGGTCCAAGAGCGACACGTTGGTGGATGTGCTGGAGCGCGGACACAGAGTGGTGGCTTACCGCGGCAAGCGCCTTGCCGCGGTCGTTGTCTTGTCGCGTCCGGGAGTTTGTCGCTCACCGGGCCTTGCCGGGACGTGTGGCGCGTCGCGGCAAGTTCCTTAGGATGCCTTGGTTGGCCTTCCCGGCAAGCTCCTCTTGCTGGGGTCTTGTCTCCTTGGCTTGGATATGCCTTGGTTGGCCTTCCCGGCAAGCTCCTCTTGCCGGGGTCTTGTCTCCTTGGCTTGGATACTTTGTCCTTGAATGGCTCCAAAGGAACCACGGAGGACCTTGGCGGTCACCCGGCAAGCCTTGCCGCGGGATGCTGCGACTGCCCGTGCACAAGTTCGGGATACTAGGGTACCCCTACTCTAGTACACCGACATGCTTGATCCCAGTGACAGAAGGGGAACCGACACGTATGTATCATTGCTACTAAGGATAAAACGATGGGGTCTATTTCTACATAAATAGATCTTGTCTACATCATGTCATCGTTCTTATTGCATTACTCCGTTTTTCCATGAACTTAATACACTAGATGCATGTTGGATAGCGGCCGATGTGTGGAGTAATAGTAGTTGATGTAGGAAGGAGTCAGTCTACTAATCTTGGATGTGAGCCTATATAATGATCATTGCCTGGATATCATCATGATTATTTGAAGTTCTATCAATTGCCCAACAGTAATTCGTTTACCCACCGTTTGCTATTTTTCTCGAGAGAAGCCACTAGTGAAAGCTACAGCCCCCGGGTCTCTTTCTCATATTATTTGCCTTTGCGATCTTTTTTCCTTTGCTTTTATTTTTAGATCTATTAAACCCAAAATACAAAAATACCTTGCTGCAATTTATTTTATTTGGCGTTTGATCTATCAATATTTACAACTCTCTCACGTTTGTTTGCCAATTTGTGGCACCGTTACCCGAAAGAGATTGACAACCCCTTTAACACGTTGGGTTGCAAGTATTTCTTATTTGTGTGCATGTGTTGTTTACGTAGTGTTGCTTGGTTCTCCTACTAGTTTGATAACCTTGGTTTCATCACTGAGGGAAATACCTACCGTCGTTGTGCTGCATCCTTCCTCTTTGGGGAAATACCGATGTAGCTTCAAGCCGCATCAACTACCGCCTTCCTGACTTGCTCAGTTGTACACATCAGTTAGAACTTTCATGCCCGTGGAAGTACCGCTCACCTGAGAGGTACTACCGCTTGTGCACGGGTTGTGGATGCATAACGGTTGGATTTTATCCCCCACTATATAAGGGAGTCATCTTCCCCAAGTTGACTTACCTCTTCCTCCCCCAAGCTCCATTATTGCTCACAAGCTTATTCTTGCCCGATCTCTCTCCCTAGCTAATCAAACTTGTTGAATCTCTAGGGATTGCTTGAGAAGGCCTAGATGTCTACCCTTCCACCAAGAGAAATTTAATTCCCCTACTAATCCCTTGTGGATCTTATTACTCTTGGGTGTTTGAGCACCCTAGACGGTTGAGGTCACCTCGGAACCACATTCCATTGTGGTGAAGCTTCATGGTGTTGTTGGGAGCCTCCAATTCGGTTGTGGAGAGAGCCCCAACCTTGTTTGTAAAGGTCTGGTCGCCGCCTTCAAGGGCACCACTAGTGAAATCAAGGCATATCGCATTGTGTGAGGGCGTGAGGAGAATACAGTGGCCCTAGTGGCTTCTTGGGGAGCATTGTGCCTCCACTCCGCTCCAAAGGAGACGTACTTCCTCTCAAAGGGAAGTAACTTCAGTAACACATTCTCGTCTCCCCGACTCCACTTGTGGTTATCTCTTACCTTTACTTTGTGCTTGCTTTACGTGTATTGCTCATCTTACTTACTTATGGTGCTGTCATTGCTAGCACCATATAGGTTGTTCACCTAGTTGCATATCTAGACAACCTATTTGTTGCTAACCATAATTTGTTAAGAAAAGCTAAAAATTGGTAGTTGCCTATTCCCCCCCCCCCCTCTAGTCAACCATATTGATCCTTTCAAAATGAAACATGACGGTTTAAACCAAGGGTAGAGGAGTGTAAAAATATCACTCATCACTGTGAAGGATGAGGAGGTCGATGATGGATATCGAGATGCCAACATCGGTGCCGAGCATTAGAAGAGTAAGCTCGTGGACACGAGTTGCTTCCAACCGAGCACAAAAGATTAATATGTAGGTCAGCTGAAAGGCCATTTCGATGCCACTGACATGGCTACAGAGGCATTCTTGTCGTCAATGGCCATGACATAACACACCCAAACAACACTAATCAAGAGGCCAATGATAGGTGGCACCAAGGTGGTGAGTCCCGCGACGACTCCTGCTCCCTCTCACCTCCATAGTTCTTGAACTTCTAGCTGCAAGACCATTGGATTGCATTGTTTTGTACTTGGACAGAAGGTGGATTATTTTTATGGCTTGTCTATCTTTTTGATGTCTATGCTACGCCGGATCATTGCACATCTTGGTACATGCTACTTGTGAGCTTGATGTCGGCTAGGACTGCGTTGCTATTTCCCCAAAGAGGAAGGGATGATGCAGCACAATGACGGTAGGTATTTCCCTCAGTGAAGAAACCAAGGTTATCGAACCAGTAGGAGAACCAAGAAACACAACGTAAACATCCCCTGCACACAAATAACAACCACTCACAAACTGGCGTGTTAAAGGGGTTTTCAATCCCTTTCAGGTAACGGCGCCGGAAATTGGTGCGCAGACGGGAAAAAGTTGTAATAAATTGAATAAATAGATCACAAATAGAATAAAGTGCAACAAAGTATTTTTGTATTTTCGGATTAATAGATCTAAAAATAAATGCAAAAAAAGTAGATCGCAAAGGCAAATATATGAGAAAGAGACCCGGGGGCGTAGGTTTGACTAGTGGCTTCTCTCGAGAAAAATAGCAAATGGTGGGTAAACAAATTACTGTTGGGCAATTGATAGAACTTCAAATAATCATGACGATATCCAGGAAATGCTCATTACATAGGCATCACGTCCAAGATTAGTAGACCGACTCCTGCCTGCATCGACTACTATTACTCCACACATTGACCGCTATCCATCATGCATCTAGTGTATTAAGTTCATGGAGAAATGGAGTAATGCAATAAGAACGATGACATGATGTAGACAAGATCTATCTATGTAGAGATAGACCCCATTGTTTTATCCTTAGTATCAACGATACATACGTGTCGGTTCCCCTTCTGTCACTGGGATCAAGCACCGTAAGATCGAACCCACTACAAAGCACCACTTCCTATTACAAAATAAATAGATCAAGTTGGCCAAACAAAACCCAAATATCGGAGAAGAAATACGAGGCTATAAGAGATCATGCATAAAAGAGATCAAAGAAACTCAAATACTTTCATGGATATAAAAAGATAGATCTGATCATAAACTCAAAGTTCATCCGATCCCAATAAACACACCGCAAAAAGAGTTACATCATATGGATCTTCAAGAGACCATTGTATTGAGAATTTAGTGAGAGAGAGGAAGCCATCTAGCTACTAACTACGGACCCGAAGGTCTACAAAGAACTACTCACACATCATGGGAGAGGCACCAATGGAGGTGGTGAACCCCATCCGAGATGGTGTCTAGATCGGATATGGTGGTTCTGGACTCTACGGCGGCTGGATCAATATTTCGTCGACTCCCCTAGGGTTTTGGGAACATTGAGGTATTTATAGAGCAAAGAGGCGGTCCGGGGGGCACCCGAGGTGGGCACAACCCACCAAGGCACGCTTGGGCCTCCTGGCGTGCCCTGGTGGGTTATGCTCTCCTCGGAGCACCCCAGGCGCAACCAGGGCCCATTAGGTGTCTTCTGGTCCATAAGAAATCTCCGTAAAGTTTCGTGGCATTTGGACTCCGTTTGGTATTGATTTTCTGCGATGTAAAAAACATGGAAAAAACAGTAACTGGCACTTGGCACTATGTCAATAGGTTAGTACCAAAAATGATATAAAATGACTATAAAATGACTATAAAACATCCAAGATTGATAATATAACAACATGGAACAATAAAAAAATTATAGATATGTTGAAGACGTATCAGAGCTGTGTTGGGATCTTCCTGAAGAGGAGAGGATGATGCAGTACAGTAGAGATAAGTATTTTCCTCAGTTAAGAACCAAGGTTATTAATCCAGTAGGAGAACCAAGCAACACCTCGTTAGCAGTACCACTGGTACCACTGGTAGAAAAAGGGCCTATAGTCCCGGTTCGTAAGGGCCTTTAGTCCCGGTTCCTGAACCGGGACTAAAGTGTCGGTACTAATGCCCTGACCCTTTAGTCCCGGTTCAATCCAGAACCGGGACTAAAGGGCGCGGCCACGTGGAGCTCCACCTTTAGTCCCGGTTGGTAACACCAACCGGGACTAAAGGAAATTTTATGATTTTTTTTGAAATTTAATTTTTTTATTTTCAAATTTCTGAATTATTTTAACCTCTAGTCTGTAATCACCACCCCTCATCACTTCTCAATTTATCCTCTAATCACCCCTCATCATTCCAAATCATCTAACTTCCCGAACGGTCACCCATCCTCCCACTCCCCCAGCCTGAGCACGCTTAACTTCCGGGTTCTATTCTCCCTCGCTCCAAGTCTGCACTTGTTGTTTTCCTGACAATAGTAAGATGTCAATCCTATTAACCTTCAGGAATTTTGCTTGAGCATGAAGTGACACATTTCACTGTTTGAGTTTGAAACTATTGTTTTAAAAAACAATAATTATTTAGTAACACTAATATTTCTTGAATAATTAGTTTGACCATTGTTTGACCACAGTTTGACCAGATTTGACCAAAATTGAAATAACTAAAATAATTATTTAGTAACACTAATATTCTAGAATAATTAGTTTGACCATTGTTTGACCACAGTTTGCCCACTGTTTGAATATTTTTCAATTGCCCCGTAACTTTTTTTCTATTAGGTTTTTGAGGATTTTGAAAATGTTTAACGGGGATCCCCCAGTTAAATTCGGATGTAACTTTTCGAGTAGATGATTTTTCATATAAAAAACTTTTTCATCCGAGTTAGTATGCAAAAGTTATGCCCATTTTTACAAATTTCAGAGAGATTTTGCAAATAAAGTCAAAATTCACATTTGCAAATTTTCCCAACAACTAGACCACATATCACATGAGAAACTTATTTTCTTTTATTTTTTGACATTTCCATTATTTTCTTTTATTTTTTTAAACTGAAAAGGCGATCCACGGGGGGGGGGGGGGGGGGTAGAGTTTGAAAATGGGACCTTTAGTACCGGTTCGTGGCACGAACCGGGACTAAAGGTCTCAACCCCATTAGTCCCGGTTCGTGCCTCAAACCGGGACTAAAGGTCTAATCTTTAGTCCCGGTTTGAGGCACGAACCGGGACTAAAGGTCATCGCACCCTTTAGTCCCGGTTCATGTCTTAAACCGGGACTAAAGGGCCCGAGTGAACTGGGACTAATGCCTTAGCCGCACGAACCGGGACCAATGCTCACATTAGTCCCGGTTCTAGACTGAACCGGGACTAATGGGCTGAGCCGGCCTGGACCATAGCCATGTTTTCTACTAGTGTACCTACACACAAAAAAATAAATACTTGCACCCAACACAAACAAGGGGTTGTCAATCCCTCGAGGTTAATTGCAAGGATCAAATCTCGTAGTGATAGATGGATAAATAAATACAAAATAAAATAAAGTAAATAAAATTGCAGCAAGGTATTTTTGGATTTAGATATATGATAAAAATATAGGCCCCGGGACTATAGTTTTCACTAAAGGCTTCTCTCTTAAAGGTAGCACATGGTGGGTAAACAAATTACTGTTGGGCAATTGATAGAAAAGCGAATAATCATGACGATATCCAAGGCAATGATCATGCATATAGGCATCACGTCTGAGACAATTAGATCGACTCCTGCATGCATCTACTACTATTACTCGACACATCGACCGCTATACAGTATGCATCTAGATTTTTAAGTTCATAAAGAACGAAGTAACACCTTAAGCAAGATGACATGATGTAGACAAAGTAAACTCAAGCAAGATGAATAAACCCCATCATTTTATCCTTAATGGCAACAATAAAATACGCGTCTTGTCCCTTTCTGTCACTGGGATATAGATCACCGCAAGATTGAACCCATCACAAAGCACCTCTCCCATTACAAGAAAAATGAATCTAGTTGGCCAAACCAAATCAATAGATCAGAGAGAAATACAAAGCTATAATAATCATGCATAAAAGAGTTCAGAGAAGTCTCAAATAATATTCATGGATAATCTGATCATAAGCTCACAATTCATCGGAACCCAACAAATACACCGCAAAAACGGAAGGGCAGCAAGGTTGATGTAGAGCCCTTCCGTGGTCGATTCCCCCCCCCCCCGGCAGAGTGCCGAGGAAAGGCCTCTAGATGGGATCTCATGAGAACAGAAGATTGTTGTGGCAGAAAAAGTTTTTTGGGTGGCTCTCTGTTGGTTTCCTGATTTTAGAGAATTTATAGAGGCGAAATTAGGTCAAGCGGAGCAACGAGGGCCTCGCAAGGCACCAGGGCGCGCCTACCCCCTGGCACGCCCTGGTGTCTTGTGGGCCACCCCTTCGTCTTCTGAGCCCCTCTGGAAGCTTCTAGGGTCTCTTATGTCTTGAAAAAAATCATCAAGATGTTCCATGGCATCTGGATTTCGTTTGGTACTGATATCCTAGAAAACCAAAAAGTAGCAAAAAAAACTGCAACTAGCACTTGACACTAAGTTAGTAGGTTAGTCCAAAAAAAGATATATAATGACATATAATTGCATATAAAACATCCACGATTGATAGTATAATAGCATGGGACAATACAATTTCTCATGTTTTGATTTTGAATTATGATTATTCAGTTGAACTGTTTCATTATAAAGTGCATCGTTTATCATTGTAAGGTGTTGCTTCTACCAATAAAGAAAAAAGAGACCAAATACAAGATACACCACGGAGATGCCACAAAAAAGAAAATCAGACCAAACCGTCGCCCAAAATGCCAAGGGGGAGGCCTGGGCGGGCCTCGGCTTGTGACAGTCATCGCCACCGAAAATGGTCTTAGGTGACGGTTCTTTCCCCATCATGAGGATTTTTATCATTAGATATCACGTGTTTTGTAGTGAAATGTGTTGGTCTAACGACCTTAATTGCCGAGTGAACCATTACATATAGTAATGAAAGATAGGGAAATAGAGTCAAACAAACCTGACATCAGAAGGAGTTTGACTATTCAAGGTTGACTCATTGACCAAACATAGAAAGCAAGAGGTACAAATCATATGAATAGGTCACTACATGCACCATCACATTTCATATTCACCATGAACTAAATTTCCTCATGCATAAGTTTTCTAGTGCAGGCAAATGACAATTTACATACTTTTATGTTATTTTTTGGCAACCTTGGTTTTAGCCACTTTATTCCATTCTTTAGTCACTTGTCTTCCGCCATCACTATCATCCTTGCGCGCACCAGAACAATCAAGTCACACGAGACCTATAACAACTTGTGTGCATCCGAAACACCCGCACGAACACTCACCCCCCCCCCCCCCCCCCCCCCCCCCCCCGCCCCCTCTTTTTGTTGGGAATGATACTCCATCCTCCCAGTCGATGGGCTACAGCAGTCGCCGCGAAGCCATCTTCTCCACCGGCCGTGATGGTCGCACCTTAGAAGCTGTCGATGGTGTTCACTTTCCATCGACTGGTCTCTGCTCGTTAACGGAGATAAACCTTGCAGTGACGAGCAATCTATGTGTTGTGCTGCTATGACCGACCATACCGCAATCATAATTCTTAACAGGATCGGGCGGCCGGGAGGGCCGATTTTACGCCACCCGACCGACGCCCATAATAAGTTTTTTTTATACACACAAGCAAAAAAGGAGGTTATAGTTTAATTTGCACCTCATTGATTTCACGTGCACCTGCACCTGCTCTGGTCGTGTGGGTGGAGAGGTCGGGCGCCCGCAGCATAGCCGCCGCGCCCCAAGAAACCAAACCAGCTCCCTCCTCACCCGCCGCCGCCGCCGCCGCCGCCCCGCTCGCGCTCCTCCCTCCGGCGGCCGGCGCCCCGCGCCCCTTCCCGGCGGCCACGCGCTGCCACCGGCGACCGTGAGCGGGAGCCCGCGCCGCGCCGAGCCGACGACGACCCGGCTGACCTAGGTTGGTGCCCCCCTCTCTCGAAACTCCCATCTCCCCCACGGGGGCCGGCAGCTGGCTCGCGGTTCCCTTGCTGCTGCCCACATCGGTTCCCCGGCAGCTAGCTAGTTCGAATCCAGTAGAGATGTGGTCGCCACGGCGGCAGCATTTACTCACCATTTTTCTTCTCGTTTCATTTGGGGATATCCATCACCGTTTTTCATCTCGTTTGATTTGTGGTATCATCGTCGACGGTTACGGAGTACGTTGGATGGCAAGTAATTAATTCTTGGCAGTATTACGGGATCCCCTCCCCTCCCCTTAATTGCCCGGCCCGGCCATGCTCTCCCAGAGCAAGAAATCCAAGAAGCCACCTGCTCACAGCGCACAGCATCCACACAATGTTCAGAATGAGCCCTGGAACCGAGCCCGCGGCCATGTCGCGTGTTCAATTTATTCATTCAGGACCGAGTGTCTTGGTTCCAAGGATGGAACTCTAACTCGCGCGCTTCTGGGGATGGATGTCCTTCTGGAGATCCAACGTTTATGTTGTCTGTCGCGCATCCTAACAAGGGGCAGCGACCACTATGTGTCAACCCGTCGTACTAGCACCTTTTTACAGTTGTAGGCTATTTGAGCTCTGAATTGGCCAACTGCAATTCTGGAACCAAGCTTGCAGGTAACGACAAGGATCGGTTGAATCCATACCCCTATCGATAGTTTTGACAGCCTACACTCGCGTTCTTGGTGATCCTACTCCTGCTTTACCGAGCTCATTCTGTTTTCATTTTTGTGTGTCCTTGGCTTTGTTGAGGCTCCTTCGGCCTGGTCTCAATGTGCTGTTACGGCCCGGGATCTTGGCCCATTCAACATGCCCTATGCCATCTTGGCCCAAACAAGGCCATATTATATTGCTAAAACAGTGGCTGACAAGAACACATATATAGAAAAGGTGCTAACACTATCTGAATGATAAATGACAAATAACATATACAAAAGTAAAAAAAGCAAACACTAGATCAATTTAAAACTATCCATATCGCAATCCATCATCCGCCCCTGGTTTGATGCGAACCAGTACATTCACATCAGTACATCCGTCCGCACTAAAAATTAAGCGCATCCCCATTTTTATACTGGTACCTTTTTCTCGATTTTTGTTTCCTCAATTGGACATCTGAAAATACATGCAGCACCGCTGGATCCACATCCCCTTCGGTACCAGGGCTTGGTCGCACGCTCCATTTGGATCTGACCGGGTACAGGAAAGAAGTCAAGCAAGCCAGGCCCCAAATCCCACCACATCCCAACCACTTCGCCACCGCCGCCGTTCTTCTGCCGGAGCCTACAAAAAGAGTGGTTGATCTCCTCTGCCCGCCACCATAGATCTAGCCAGGGTAACACCCCTTGTGTTGGTAAGTCCTCGATTCGATTTGTCGCAGTTTGATCTTTACTTCCTGACATTAGCAGTCAGATCTTCCAGCCATGAGCAGTCAGATCTTTCTGCGGGATCTGATCCAGTTCTTGGTTACCTAGTTGCCGTGTTTAACTGTAAACTGAAGTGAACAGGAGATGTAATTCATCCTTACCCAAGTAGTTTGAGGGAGTCCTGGACGATACACAGCGGAGCGCTGTCGCCGATGAAGGCGGATCTCAGCCATGGCACCATGCCGACGGTGAAGCCTAGGACCTGCCATGGCAGCCAGCAAGTAGTAACTCATTTTAACTGCTCTGCTCCAGCCTCCAGGGATCTTTGTGTCACCGGCAGATCTTTCGCAGATTTGCTAGGACGTGGCCGTGCCACCGGCAGCTAGAGGGTGGTGCTGGTGGTCTTGCTCTCGTTTACCAGTCCCAGTGCCAACCCAGCGGATTAGATCTATCCATCTAGCAAAGTAGCAAGTAGAGGTAACCCGGCCGGCTCTGTGCCGTAGCACAGGCAGTAAAAGGTAACCTGCAGCTAACAATGTTCAGTTAGGAGGCAACATCTTGCCTTTCTTTTTTCTTCTCCTTCCATTCGGAGACCCCATTGTCGCATCAGTTAGCAGTATATGCGTTGGGTGTTAACAGATTCTTCCCCATCGCGTGTCGAGGCATGCATGCTGCCATCTACCTCAAGGGTGTGTAAGTTATGCACAACCAAAAGGTAAATTAGGAACCAAGCTTGCTGGCAATGAGATTTGACAGCGTCCACTTGCTTTGTCGGAGCTGTCCTTGAGGCTGCTCCTGCTTTATCGACCTCGTTCTATTTTTGTTGGGGTGAACATTGTTTTTGTGTCTTATGTGCTTCGCCGAGCTGAGCTCGAGTCTGGTGGCAAGCTGGAGGGCCAGTTCAGGCTCCTTGGGCCTGCTTTCAGTTGGCTGGTACGACCCAGGATCTTGTGCCCATTCAATGTGTCCCAGGCCATCTTGGCCCAAATAAGGCCATATTATGTATTGCTAAAAATAGGTTGACAAATGGATGCCAACAATAATCTGAACTATGAAATGGCAAATAATATATAGAAAAGCAACACTAAAGAGCGGTTGATCTCCTCTGGCCGTCATTATAGATCTAGCCAGGGTAACACCTCTTTTGTTGGTAAGTCCTCGATTCGATTTGTCGCAGTTTTATCTTACTTCCAGTCTTCCAGCCATGATTAGTCAGATCTTTCTGCAGGATCTAAACCAGTTCTTGGTTACCTAGTTGTAGTTTTCTATGCCTTTTTACTGATGCAAAATCTGTGCATATGGTTCTTTGTGCAGATACTTGTTGTATGTGCTGATTTTGGTGGTCTCCTGTGACCCAGCGGGAGTCGAAGTGCTTGACAGCGAGGATGCCTGGTCTAGCTTTACCTAATCATGATGCAGCGTAATCCGCTACCTGCTTTCCTGAAATTTTACTGTTATGTTACCTTATATTATGTTTCTTTTGCTTTGAGTGTCTCTGTGTTGCTGTTTTGCAAACTGCAAGGTTCTGTCACAATCTGGTAGGTAGGTCTGGAATCCAAATTCCGTATGATTTTTTGGCACTGTAGAGGTATACTGTTAATAAACCACTGGATGCTTTCAGTTTTACTCAATGTTGGGATAACCGTGTACTGTGAAGCATGTCAGGTCTGATGTCCTTGGGTTTATATGGGGTTCCATGTGAGTTTTGCTGGTAAATGGCTATCTCTGGCAGTTAGTGATTATTCACTGGGGATCCACGTATTACTGCTGGCTAGTTATGGGAACCAGTCAAGTTGTTCTGTATGATAGTGGATGGTTTCCTTGTTCTTGATATGAGATGGATTCTTCTTTTTCTTTGATGCATCTGTTGTTTGTGTAGGAACAATGGGTTCAGTTACCCCAGGTCCACAGAACAGACGTGTGGTCAGAAGTCAAGAGCTCAGCTATCTCCAGATGATGAACTTTCCGCTAAGGAAAGTTTAGCATTATACTGCAAGCCAGTTGAGCTGTACAATATTATTCGACAAAGAGCCATTAAAAAGGTAACAAGATTTTGTCCCATACTTGTAACTGTTCTTTTATGCAACTTTACTTTTAAATACCAGTGACTCAGTTGAGTTTTGCAGCCCCCTTCGCTTCAAAGATGCCTTCGGTATAAGATAGAAGCAAAACGAAAAAAGAGGTAAAAATATTGAATGATTCTAAAATGAAGTATTTCTCACCCTATGGGTGCATTATTTCATATTTCTGACCTGCGTTTGTTTGTGCTGATAAATGCAGGATTCAGATATCAGTATCGATTTCTGGAAGCACAAATACTCGATTGCCAGCACATGGTATCTTTCCTCTCCATGTTCTGTTAGCTAGATCTAGTAATGATGCTCCAGGTGAAGGGGTAAGCACAGCACCTTTTAAGTTCATGGAAGATAGTGTTATGTGTCTATCAGATGGTCTTTTTTCTTATTGGTAGCTTCACATTGCAGCATTCTCCAATGTATCGGTTCAGCCGGGCTTGTGTCCTGACTTCCTTCTGTGAATCTGGAGACAGTGGCCACACTGAAGCCACATTCACCATCCCCAATATGAAGAGTTTATCAACCTCCCAAGTTCGCAGCCTTGACATTATCCTTATTAGCCGTGGTATAGTCTGCATCCTATGTGATTATTTGTGGATAACGCTTCTTTGCTGCCACAAAATCTGATTCCAATTTTCTCTTCATTTCAAAAAGGCCAAGGTGGGCAAAATCTTAGTGAAAACTGCTCAGAGAACCATGCGGAGTATTCTTCTCCTCAAAGTAAGTGATGACTCCCTCTGTAACTTAATATAAGACATTTTTTGACACCGTCATAGACTCTAAAAACGTCTTATAAATAGTTACAGAGGTAGTAGTTTGTTATATTGGGGTTAATCTATTTGTTTTTCTCAAACACCAAAATCTTGGCTAAATGGATGCTAGAAGCCATTGCTCAACCTCTGCATCCAAAAGATGGAAGGGGGCAACCTTACTTTACTCTCAAGCTTAATAATATTCAGTATCCAGCACACACCATGTATGAATGCCAAACAAGCAAACCCTTTAAACCACCTTTTTTTAGAGTAGTTAAGGTCAAAGCAATAAACTATCCTAAAAAATGTGTGGTTAGTTTTCGACAAGGACATGCATGCCAAAGTCCCTCTCTCTTGTGGGTAATATAAATTCATCTTTCACCATGTTCATGGGTTTCTCTTTATTGTAGCTTCCACTGTTAGCAAATATAGTCTCAAATTTGTGCCTTTAAATTATTATAAACATAATCACTGGTTTTGTATCTCAGGAATGAAAAATCCATTTGTGGTCTTATTGATGGACTAACTATTGTACATCTGGTACATTTTATTAGAGCTTGGAGGCCAATGTTTCTGGGGTAAAATACCAATTGATTCACTTGGTTCGTCTCTGGATTCTGTAACTTTAAGTTTGGGGCATACTGTGGAATTAACTTCAGAAATAAGTATGAACCCAGGTTTCATAGAGGTATGCTCCAAAGTTATTAATGCACATGTTACATATTCTGACATTTTATTCCATTTTTTCTGCGTATTTGAACTTCAGTTCGATTCATAATTATGGGATAGATGAGCCACCATTGTTATATGACAGTTTCTCCACGAAAAGAAATCACCTGTTTGAGTTTTGGCGATTTATAATGCATATTGCTACATGTACTTTCAACATTTGACTGCCTTTTCTTATATATTTATTTAACACAAAAAACTGTCCGAGCTTCATCATATGGTGTAAATTCCCAGTTGTACCCTTATGAGTGGTGCAAATTAATACCTATTCTTTCATTGAAAATTTTCAATGCTTGCTAAAGTGGAGCGATAGGCCTGTAGAACAGTACATGACCTATGGTGCTTGTGGTAAATTGGCAACCAAGAACATGTCAGTGGCAAATTGCAGTGTCAACCAAGAACATGTCTCCTTGTTTTCAGTCTCAGTTTTCTCTAGTATCATCTTTACTTTCTGTGTAAATTGTCTGCTGACTCAGCTTTTCTTCTGGTGTGCACACAGCCATCACTTCTTGAGCATGACAGTTGTTTGACATTTTGTTCTCTAAAGGCAAATGCTACAGTAAGCTCCTTTTCCTTTTCTTTGTGTAATCTAATTGTTATAGCTTCCAAATTTGCCGGGTAAATATTATTTGGAATATAGCAACACCTCAGTTTGCTGAAAATTGTGAGTTATTTCCAGTAGCTTTGCTTAGATCCTCGATCTCTTTATGTTGCAGGGTTCATATAAACTAAAAGCAAGCATAGATGTACAAGAGGCTGGTGCAAGAGACATGCGTTTATCTCCTTACAATATTTACTCATATGATCATGTCCCACAGTCGTTACTACCAAAAATCATAAGGTAACAGTAACTCAACATACATAGCTCCTTTCTGAAAAATTAATGAAGCTTGGTTCCCTACTTCTAGTCCTGCCATTATAAGAAATGCATGTTCTTAACGCTTATTGCTTTATCCATCAAACATGAGATTTATTTGCTCTTGTGAGTAAAATACAAATCATTGCATATCATGTTCACTACTTCTAGTCCTGCCTTAGGTGGTCTGGCCTAAAAGCACATCTGTATCAACTAGGTTGAGTAGATTGCAAGCTCTCAAGAATCACACCGACACACAGCTAATAAGATTTTCCTCTAGTTTGTGCTGCATTCGAAACAAACTAAGATTCGAAGGAATCTCATTTTGGGAACCTTTCGTTTCAGATTCTGAGAAACATCAACTAGATAATTTGTTGAACTCTTGACTGGGTAAAGAAACCTTCAGAAACTTTCAACACACAACTTATATTTTGTGTTCTGGTGGGAACATGTCCGGGAGCACAGCTGCCTTACAGCACATGGAGGATGTTGCCGACGTAATGTCTTACCAAGTTGCCGGTTGGTGACACCTAATCAACTTTCCCTTAGGCGTGTCAATCAGGCAAATGGCTTCTGGCGCCACCTTGGCTTAGCAACTATGGAAGTGGGGACGAGGAAGATAGGATTTGACGAGGAAATTGAAAGGGGTGACAAGTGAGAAGGCAGAGACCATGCAATGCAATAGGAAAGTAGGGGAGATGGGGTGTGTTCATGTCTTGATTGGATTATTGTGTGCTGTTTATGTGGTGAACTGGGGATTGCAAGGGTGTCGACTGGATTCTTATCCAGCAAATTAATATGTTATTCACCCTCAAATTTGCCCTTCGGGATTCTTTTTTTTTTGGGAGGGGGGAGGGGAGGGGGGTACATACTACATAGCCTTGAGCACAGGCAGAAGTGAGAAGTCAGCATATCCTGGAACCTGGTTGCGCGTACCCATGGGTTACACCAGGCCTAGTTGTCACATGTTTGCACATTGCTTGAGTAGTTGAGTTCCATTTTTTGTCAAATACACTTCAACTTTGATATATCAAATTTCACTGTAAATGTTGTTTCTACAGGTTACGAACAGGCAATGTGCTCTTTAACTACAAGTACTACAAAAATTTGTACAAAAGCGAAGGTTTGTTCTCTCTCTCTCTATCTCCGCCTTGGTCTCTTTTCAGTGCCACTTGTTTGCATCATGTAGTGGCATCTGTCCCATGTCTAATGCTTTTCCCATATCCACATTTTGTATCTTTGTTTGGATGGAAACTAGTGACTTTTCTTTGTATCCATGTTGTGTATGTGGGTAAGGATATTTAGTTGTGACTTGTGGCTTGGTTGGGGAACAAATTAGTCCGGCAGGAGATGAAAACAGGCGCTGAGAGAGGGAGAATAGCAGAAACTAAGAAGATATAACGGCAGAGAAAATAAAGAACAATTTATTTGCGTTTTCTTGCTTAGCTTCAAAAGAGCTTCAATTCAAACCGAAGGCTAAGAAATTAGGACTCTGTATCCTAAGTCTAAACTTAACCAATCTGACTTTGGTATCATGAGTGTTAATACCTATTTTGCATGGAATATTTAAGAACCACCTTTGTCATAGCAAACTCCACATTAACTCAAGAACCTGAAGTAGTATCAGCATTGTGGCAACTTTTTTATTTATGCTACTAAGTTTGTATTGTGTCAAAATATTTGTGATGTGATAATATCCTCGAAGAACTGCAAGACAAGATAGCTTACTTTGGTATCCATTATGTACATGTTTGTGTGTATTGATATACAAGAAAGTAAACTACTAGACCGTTTATGCTGTTAAATTTCTGTTTTGCACATGGTGCTGAAGTTGAAGTCGTCATTTCATTACCAATTTTAGTGATTTTGCTGCGGCAGTATGCTTTTTGAAGCTAAAGGAATACGTCGCAGAAAATATATTTTTTGGCAAGAAGTCGTCTCTAGTTTGTTGTACGTCTTTCTGACATCAAGCTGCATCTGACTTTCTTTGACTGCTGTTCATGGTCAAGATCCAGAATGTAGTTTCCTGTTTTGCCTGTTTTTTGCTAGAAGTTATTTCTTATTGATACATTTATTCCTTCTTACCAGTTACAGAAGACTTTACTTGCTCTTTTTGCTTGGTACCATGTGGAAGCTTCAAGGTAAAACCGCAAGATTCATTTTGTTTAGCTTATGTCATGTACCCATATGTTTCCAGTTGCTGCTAAGTGACGGTTCTAAAGATAATTTCACTTGCTACATTTATGAGTAAAGAAAACATTTTCTTGTTGTTTTGCACCATGACAGTGATGTTTATCTTTCTACTCAGGAAATTCTGCTTTTGTTTTCTTTCTCCATAGTTCCACTTCATCTTTTTGTTAAAATCGATATCCTTTTACTTTTTGTTGACTAGAGCCATATCTCATATTGTGATACTAGGGTCTGGAATGTCATTTAACCTCGTCGCATGACCTATTCCGCTACGAGTTCTGGGTTTGTTATCCTCTGAAATCTCCATTGCAAAATCCTTTTCAATCGCACTGTTTGATAATTAGCTCTTTTTTCTTATCGACACAGGTATCTAAAGAGTACCAAGCTGTTAATGTTAGTCTGAAGATTGATACCAGGAGAGAAGAGGTAAGTTGTGATAAAGGATGTTGGATGTACTCGGCATCCATTAACTCAGAAACAAAATGATGTTGGTATATTTGGAAACATTGTCGCTGAATTCAGTACTTTACTAGTGTTTCAAGTATTACATTCGTATGGATGTTACAGTAATACACTCTCAATATTGGTCCTAGCTTTGTTTTGCTTTCTTTGAATCCAAAAGTCAAGGCTACACCCAAGTGGCCCAATTTGGGTGCACCCTTGCCTTTTGAGTTAGCTGGGATCGGTTAGGATCCTGACCCACATGATCTGGGCATAATTTTGACATTCCTGGCTTTAAAGCTCCATTTTCATAAAAAATACTGCTTTAAATTGGGAAAGCTAATTCTCTGTTTATTTCCCAGCTTCTGACTGTTGCAGGAAATGATCCAGGCAGTAGAGTATTTTTCTACCGGTGCGCTCATACTCCATTACTTTCAACAATTCTAAATTCTCTGCCCAATTTTCCTAACTTTGTTCCGTCAGATCATCAAGGTTTAAAAGGTGTAAAATATCAGAAACGACAACTGATAAAACGAAGGATGTATATCCACATATCACGGAATTAGGATCAGCTGGAATGACCGTGCCTGTGGACCAAGATATTGTGGAACCAAGATCACCACGAAATACAGTTCCTCCACCTGCACAAACGACTGAATCAGGATCGTCGAAAGATGCCCAGGACGGGTCTGTGGTGGATTATGTCCCAAAGGAAAATGGTACGTTTCACATATAATGGGCTCTTGGTATATTGAACAAACTACATCCAAGTGGAAACACCATAGTATCTCTGATCTATTATCCAGTATTCAGTCGGTTGAAATGTTTCACATTTCTTATCATGTTTGATGTTTGTTCCTTGAGAAAACAAATTATGTGCTATCGAATGTTGTCAGGGTCCTCAGTTTGTCACCAATTAAGCCTGTTCTTTCAGTGCACCCGTTTCTAAAACCTTGCCCTTATTTGCCACTATCGTCAGCCCTGTTTTGCCAACCCTCAAAATGTTGTCTGATATTTGTGTTGGAATGCCTATCTTGCTGTTTAGTATCCTGTCAGATTGCAGACCCAAATGCGAGTTCTTCTCCCACGCCCCATCCTAATCCCAAACCAACCTCCAAACAATTTTCTCAACACTTCATGCACTGCAGCATGCTAGGAACCCTAGAAGGTTCAGCAATGTCAACCTTTACCTCAGTGTTGATTGTGGTCGATATGGTCTCCTGACTAGCTTTTTTTAGCAAAGTCTCCTGACTAGCTACTGTCTGGTGTCTGGTGAACTGGTTAATTGTAGATTTGTCATTATAATTCTGCTAGCATGCAGAGGAAAACCTACAATATTGCCTGGATTTCTGTTTTTCTTGTGCTCTGGCACTCCTATTGTCAGGGTGCCCTGTCCGCATGTTTACTCTCTTTTCCTTATTCTGGTGGATAACTGATTCGTATATTGCCTGAAATCAGTTGCATATATTGTTCCTGATGTTGCCCATAATTTTCGCGGATTTTCCTGATGTATTCTATATTTTCAGGAATCAATGTACCAGAACGAACAGCTCTACAGTCTGATAGGGCAAGGAAGCTCCTGGTTGATCTAGATGACCCCAGGTATTCTGCTTATGTTCTTGATATCCTGTTACCATTGAATTGTTCCTTGGGGATCTTCTGATGGAAGCTGTTCAACTAACTTGTTTGTTTGTGCTTATATCATCTGACAGTCATGCGCTGCTGAAAAAACGCGAGTTCTTCCATTCTCAGAAGGCACAGGTGAATGAAATCATGCAACACTCAGTTATCTTTTTGTGGATGCTTGTTTTAAATTAGACTTTCACTTCTCTGGTTGCATGTACCTATTGAAGCGGACGTACATGCATATTTATGTCTGCAGTGTAACACCTGCGCATATGGAGGATATTTAAACAATTTATTTACACTTCATTTTATGACTGTATGTATATCGCGTATGGGGAAATTATAGTTGAACCTTTGTGTCTATTATTTCATCTCTATTTCTGCATTGGTATATAAAGCATTGAGTTCAGTCACTCGCAGAGGTCGGTGGGAAGTATTTCCTCTGTAAACTAAAGTGATCTAGTGACCTAAAACGTCTTATATTAGTTTACAGAGGGAGTAGTAGTTATTGTTCCCCTTGTTCTATTCAAGTGTATTAAGTAGAAGGCAAAATAATTGTTTGATTGTCCTCCAAGAAAGTTCTCCATGCTAGCATGGTGACTAAGTGAGAGCATTGTAGCTGCACACTGTGCATTAGGTGTGGCTCTATCATTTACATCGAGAAGCATACGAGTGTTTTGTTGATACTACATTTTTACTAGTGACTTGTAGATCTATCAGTTTAATGGCCAGCACTGTGTTTCTAGATGAATCATGACAATATTAAATTTTCCAATATTCTTTTTATGAAAACTTGCTGATGTCAGTTTATACAAATGTACTCACTTGTATTGCGATTTTATGCCCTGCAACTGAAATTTAGCTTGACTGTGGCTTTACATTTTCCTAGAGAATGGAGCTGGATGTACTTTACTCAGATCATGACAGTGAAGACGAACTTGATCATGACATCGCTGACTTCGAAGATAGGACGGTAAGATGTTGTAATCCTCTTGCTCTGCTCATGCAGAAACTTGGAACAATTGCATGCTTCTGCATACAGCTGAGCTCAGTTGATTCCTTTATAAAATATTTGATTCTGATTATTTTAACTTTGCTGAGTACATATGCAGCTGCTTGGTGGTTTTTCTGATGTTGCAGAAGAGGAGAAGCGTATCATGCATATGTGGAATTCGTTTAAGCGGAGACAGAGGTCAGGCCTATCCGCAGCATTTCCTTCTTAGTTCTATCACCGTACACAGGAGAGATTTGACTTGCAGGTTGCAGCAACTATTTATTATTTCGGTGGTACACAGCTTGGGCCGTGGCGAACCGATTCTAGTAGTTTTTACTCATTAGTCATGTTTTAATCATTTTGTTCCTATAAATGCTGTGATGAGAAAAACACAAGGACTAGGTAATTTCCTGGAAGGGCATCGACATAGCTTAGAAGAACCAAATTTTTGCTTAGTTTTGCCAAGTCAATCTGAATGGCTGAATCTGATATATGCCGCAGCAGTATTACTTCTATGATCATAAACTTTCAAGTAATAGCTCATATTATTAAATATTATTAATGGGACACTTAGTTATACCATCTGTCACTGGAATTTCTGTAACAAGGACTTGGAGCACCGCTCTCAACATTTTACTAAAAATAGATGGCACAGAAGGCCCCAAGATGTCCAAGTGATGAATACTTACGCTTGTAAAGTTTGAATTATGATATCTGTTGCATTCTCTTCATAGCAAACAGGCACTGGAACTAATAGTCGTGCTCCATCCTGCTTGATTACATTTTTTGTTTGGTAGAAAAGAACCCGTGGAACTAATAAATGTGGTACGTTCGGTTTGCTTGCATCCCAAAGGCACACGTTCCATTTCTCACACCAAAAAGGTTAATTGCAGGATATTAGCTGATGGTCATGTACCTTGGGCTTGCGAGGCATTCACCCATCAGCATGGACAGGAACTCGTGCAGAACCCTAGACTACGATGGTAAACGACTGGTTTAGAGAGCTGCAGCTGTGAATGCCTCACACAGCATACCCATGGCCTGATCTATAATTTCTTATGCTGGATGAACAGGTGCTGGCGGGTCCTTATGATCAAGCTCTGGAACCACGGCCTGCTGAACGGCCGCACCATGAACATCTGCAACAAACATCTTGAGGTCTTGGAAAGCCAACGCGCCGACCCCAAGCAATCTTGACTTGGCAGGAAACATTGGGCAGGTTGAGCAGGGCTGGTCCTCGGTTCCCGCCGACGGTCCAGGCGCCAATGCTTGTGGCGTGGTGGGGCAACATGACACACTTCGATTTCTGGCATCCTCGTCGAGGCTCGCAGAGCTACACCCGAGGGCATGATGATCTCTTACATTGGGGATTAAATTGGGTTGGCCGAATCGGCAAATGTTGTTGTTCTATTTGGATTATTATTTTCATTTCTTATTGACTTGTTTCATGCATTGCTTGAAACACCTATTGACATTGGGAACACAAAATTTGGGGGGGGGGGGGGGGGGGGGGGGGGGGGGGGGGGGGGGGGGGGGGGGGGGGGGGGGGGGGGGGGGGAGGGGGGGGGGGGGGGGGGGGGGGGGGAAAGGGGGGCTTCTGTTGTAGTTGGGGCGGGTGTATGGAACACACAAAAGATTGCTGATATCTGTTGTAGCAGGGGGGTCAAACAATATAGGAATGTTGTGCAAATTAATGGATACATTTTGAGCGACTTGGGTTTATGTCGAGCGAGTTACGGGTGGGGGTGTAATGTCATGTGGTTCCTCATAAGTTACATTTCAGAATTGTGTTCCGTTTGTGATATAATGTTTCGGATAATATTCCCCCTCAGATAGTTACATCTTGCAACGCGATTTGTTTTTTTTTTTGAATAAGGATGAAACCAAATGGAAGTTCTAGCCAAAAGATAGGGGCGGGGTCATGTAATGTAGATATAATGTTTCGGAATTGTGTTCTGTTAGTGCTATACTAGATGTTTTGGGGGAGGGGGGGGGGGTCTGTTGTAGTTGGGGCGGGTGTATGGAACACACAAAAGATTGGTGATATCTGTTGTAGCAGGGGGTCAAACAATAGAGGAATGTTGTGCAAATTAATGGATACATTTTGAGCGACTTGGGTTTATGTCGAGCGAGTTACGGGTGGGGGTGTAATGTCATGTGGTTCCTCATAGGTTGCATTTCAGAATTGTGTTCCGTTTGTGATATAATGTTTCAGATAATATTCCCCCTCAGATAGTTACATCTTGCAACGTGATTTTTTTTTTTGAATAAGGATGAAACCAAATGGAAATTCTAGCCAAAAGATAGGGGCGGGGTCATTTAATGTAGATATAATGTTTTGGAATTGTGTTCTGTTAGTGCTATACTAGATGTTTTGGATAATATCCCCCTTGAGATAGTTACGTCCCGCAACGTGTGGTGTTATGTTAAATAATGGTAAACCCAAAAGGAGATTGTAGGTTGCTGTCAGCCCACCCGAGTTCGAGTCCCGGCATGGACGCACAGTGCTTACGGAGTTTCTCCTATAAGGTCTCATTTTTTTAATTTTTTTAAAGGAGATTGTAGCCGACAGTTGCGATGGGATGCGATAATATGATCTGCGCAAAGGTTTCATGAACTCTAAACAAGGGTCCGTGGTACGGCGACACACGTTATGAGCTTCTGATCCCACTAATCATGGCTGATTAGTCCAGCTAGGATGTAATCCAATTATGGAGGCGAACATGGGAGTGGTGCTAGTGCCAATGCACAACACATTGCATTGCCCAAGTCGAAACAGCACCCCACCCAACCCAAAGTGTGGAGCTAAGTGCAGAGCCAGTCCTGATGATCTCATTATGACAAGTTCTTGCTGTCGGCCTGATTGATTATATTTTATATACTAATGCCCCCATCACCTGCACAAGTCAACGGACGGCAATGGCTTTTTAAATATCTTAAAAATGTGTCCACATCTACTGCTGCTCCAGCAAGATGGTTGAAAAGTTAATTGTTAGGGTCAATGTTTAGCATCAACTACAAGATAGTCCTAATTTTGTGAAGTTCAAAGAAGAAAATAAAACCATGTAATCTTTGACACTTGTCTTATGGTGTTTATATACTGATCAATTACTGGATATGAGCATGTTGTATCACCGCGGACTTATCTTCGCGGCCGCGATGACGGAGCTGGGAGTGCATGGCAAGCAAGGAGGAGAAGGTGATGTGAGATAAACAATAATCATGAGCAAATTGCAGGGGCAGATGAGTTGGCCATTGGGATTTTGTTTGACGCAGCTGAACAGCAAAGAAGGTGGCGTAGAAGCAGCTGCTAGTAGCTCCCTCCTGCTTGAATGGGCACAAAGACTTGTGTGGATGCACATATCTCTTCCTGATTTGTTTGGGCACAAATCATGCATCATGCTGCTGCTGCCAAACTGTCCATGACAATTGACATCATGGAAGGTGGTAGACATGTCCACTACATACATATACATACATACCAGCCACTCTAGCTAGCAGCTACCCTCAAATATACATAAAAGAAAAATTCATACCCCTAAAAAAATATTATGATGAGAATCTATCTTGTGATCATCAAGGCCTCCATCAATGAGATCATGCCAAAATTCCATTTCAGGGAAGAGAGAGAGAGAGAGGTAGGTTAGTTAGAGAGGGAGGGTGGTTAGTTAGAGGGAGAGAGAGATCTTTGGGGGGAGTGTGGAGCAGTTGCTTACACCATCTCCACTACTAGGCTACTACTGCTGCTGCTGCCTACTGCTACCAGTACACACCACCAGCAGCAAGCAAGCAGCTGCAAGCACACATAAAGTAGTGGCATGGCTGCAACTTACAGGAAAGGCAACAGCCGTATGTAGCTGCCTGTTTTTAATACACAAGCAAAGCAAGCCATCCAACCTCTGACTATTGAGCAACAACTTCTTCTTTTTTTCTCTTTTCTTTAAGGCTCTGTTTAACAGGCCAATCAAGCATCAATCATTTCTCATCAACATGTTGTGTGTGGATTGTCCATGATTCTGCTGAATAAAGGGAATTGTGGAGGCAGTTGTACTTAACACTAACACTTCACCTAGAGTGAACTGTGAAAGAGAATGGCAGTGTCCCTAGTTTCCTCTTAATGTGCAGCAATTTATAATTTTGACCTCACTTCCCACCCATTGTTTCTCATATCCATAGGCATTCAAATGACACTGGTGGAAATTAAACTTAGTCAACAAAATAATTCTTCCCGTAATGTGGCTAGAATCTGTGTAGCGCGCCGTGAAGCTAAGTACACGGTATTTGGCATGGCGGAAATATGGAAAGAGAAAACATAAAGCGAAGCAACAAAAGAAGTGAAAAGTAAGTAAAGGCAGATAATCATTTTAAATATATTTTTCATGTTCACCCCTTTAGCTTGATATTTTGGCAATTAAGTAAGGAGTTGGCATAAAAGGGGTACAAGCATGTGTCCTATTTTTTCTGAATAGGACTCTCTTTTGAAGCTTAAAATCACTTCGTTTTCACTTCAAGTCCCCGTCAAGACTTCTCGCCTTTATTTCTCCTAATCTCTATATGCTAATTTCATGCTAGCCAACCACTGAATTCACATGCTAATTGCATGGTGGTTGTACTTCAAGGATGAAAATAATGGCTTCAACCACTGAAAAATCAAAACAGAACAAAAGTTACCCTGAGTCCTTTCCTTTTAAAAAAGAAGCAAAAACAACACTTTGAAACCTTAGAAAGCTCTGATTTTTTTTACACATGTACATATAGATGTGTAGCATGTACAATGCATATTTTCATAGATACATCTTTTCAACTATGGTGTACACACAAAAAGGTCAAATATGTGCATCAAAACAGAGTTTTTTTTTTTGCAGGCCAAAAATTTATATTTTTGTGTAGCTTAAAAATTAACACATTCTTGAATGAAATGATACATATATGTATAACCCATATATATATCAGTGGAAATTGTTTTAGATTCTTTTGAAACTCTCACATATATTTTCCCCCATACTTTTAAATGCCAGGCTGTGTGGTACCCGGAAGCCAAATTGACGCTCTCCTTTAACCACTTCACACATCTTCTTGAAACAATCATATGATATGACAAATTTTGAACATCCGATCTCACTTTAGCTTATTTTGAATAGTAAGGACCACATTTCATTTCCATTGGGAAAATTTACAAATTTGCTACCCTTATATATAGGAAAGAGTGAATTCCATTTTTTCCCATCTAGTTGTCTATTTGTAATATAAGTTAGCCCATTTAGTGGAAATTGCTCTGGATTAAAATTGAGAGCAAGTTCAATAAATGGGGTGTCACACATGTACAAATTCCAGCTACTGTGGGGTAAAAGGTGGAAATCATTCTATAATTAACTATATTGGGACATGTGGTAGAAGTTTCAAGTTCTTCCAAAATTATAGTGATCATCTTACATTCCAAGCAAGCTTATGAAAATTAACCTCCTAGTTTGATTGGTGAAAGAAAGGTAAACGTCGACTTGGATTCAATAGTAGATTTTCCTTGAGCTATTTGAGTTAGCATGTCATCTCTGTTTTCCAACATAGCAAGAATCACATTATTTTCCTTACTTGTGAGATTCTAATGTGCACTTGGATCGGCCGATCTTCGATCAAATTTCTAGGGGTGATGTAGAGTGTAATGATGATTAGATAATTGTTATATTATGGACTCATGGTGGGTTTCATGGTTAACCACTCACCTTTGATGGTTCTAACATCTTGGCCACTACCATGTAGATCTTGTTGAAAGATCTGTCCCACATGAAGGGACTAGAGCAGAATCCAAGATAACATACAAAATTATATTATGTCTAACTAGGTATACAACCACATGCTACTTAAACAAGTGAAGTTACACCTGTTGATCACAAACATAACCATCATAATTTTCTTCATGCGTGGCATTTTTTCTACAAACACCCAAGTGTAATCACTAGAGGAACACTCCCATGTAGGCATATTGAAGATATGAGGTAAAATTCTAGGTTCTAATGATTATGCCCTTTGTGGGGTGAATAAATTTTTAGAAAAGGTGCGTGATTTATGGAATGTGTAAGAAAGTTCCCTTTTGTATTATTTTCCTGTAACCAAAAGTAAATAGGAACCAAAACATCCACGCCATCTCTTTCACCAATTAAACGCGGAAAGCAGTGGTTTTTCAATGGGATAACAGGCAGGAACACACGGATGATGACATTGCCTCGCTAAATGCATAGAAATATCTGGTAAATATTTAACGGGCATATTTTTTTTCACTGGCATATTAGCTTTATGCAAGACATGGTTTACTCCAACGCGTAAGATCAATGCACACTTGTGTGTACCGTATGCGACTCATCCACACAAGTCTGCTGGACTATATCTCCCTGTTTTGCACCCGCATTCCTGTCGCATTTACTTTTTCCCTCTTAATCTGTTACAAGCCAAAGAAGGAGATCCCTTGACACACCACACTCTTCATCATTGAGTTAGGTTTCCCCCCCTCTCTTGTTGAAATTTTACACAAGTCCCAAAATAACAGGCCTAGCCAGCCAGCCAGCTCAGCCCAGCCATTGAGCAATGAGCAATCAGCACTAGTAGTTTATTGCCACATTGGCAGGCATGAATGAGCAAGCTTTTCTTTCTTTCTCCATCAATCCATCTTAGCTGCCACATTGCCTGGCCTTGTTGACATCAAAGCCAAATCCTCACTTTATTATTACCACCACTCCACACACACACACCACCACCACTCCATCCCTTCCTTCCTCTCAACCCACTCTCCATATGCAAGCAAACTATTAAGCATCCATCACCAACCTTCCTCCTTCCACCACCTTGTATTCTCCTCCCTCCCTCCCCTCTCCTTGTTTCTCACGTCGCTCCCACGCCCATCGATCCATGGGGGAGGACGCCGGCGATGGCTACGGCACGCCACCGGCCGCGCTTGCGGCCATCGTCGTCAAGGGCAAGCGCAGCAAGCGGCGCCGCGTGCACGCCGCGGTGATCGCGGCCGCCGAGGCCGAGGTGACCGCGGTCACCACGGCCAGCGCCGCGGGAGAGGTGGCGTCGTCCTCCTCCTCGGTGGCGGAAGGTGGCGGGTGGAGGTCTGGCGCGGACGAGGCGGCCTCCGGGTGCATCACCGAGGAGGAGGAGGACATGGCGCTCTGCCTCATGCTCCTCGCGCGCGGCGGTGGCGGCCAGGGAAGCCGGGCCGGGCCGTCGTCCTCCTCCTCGTCGGTGGTGGTGAGGGACGACGTCGCGGAGTCCACGGCCGGGGCGGTGGCCACGGCGAGGGAGGGCAAGTTCCGGAGCCGGCGCCCGGCGGACGGCGGCGAGGGGGAGTTCGTGTACGAGTGCCGGACGTGCGGCAAGTGCTTCCCGTCCTTCCAGGCGCTCGGCGGGCACCGCACCAGCCACAAGAAGCCGCGCCTCCCGCTGCCGCTCCCGCCCACCACGGCGACGGCGACGTCGTGCGAGGAGAAGATGAAGCTGCCGACGCAGGCCGCCGAGGAGAAGACGCCACCGCCACTGTCGCCGTCGCCGGCCGCTGCCGTCGATCGGACGGTGCTGGCGATCCCGGTTCCGGCTACGCCGCCCAAGCAAGAAGCTACGGCGATCGGCGGGTCAAAGCAGCAGCAGCAGGGGCAGGGGAGGGTGCACGAGTGCTCCATCTGCGGCGCGGAGTTCGGGTCCGGGCAGGCGCTGGGCGGGCACATGCGGCGCCACCGCCCGCTGCTGCCGGCGTCGGCGTCCGTCTCTTCCACGGACGACGTGGCGGCGGTGCTGGTGATCAGGAAGGAGAAGAGCCTCCTGGAGCTGGATCTCAACATGCCGGCGCCCTGCGACGACGCGGCCGCCACCGAGGCTATCTCGCCATCGTCCTTCTCCTTTGGCGTGAAGGAGCGGCCGTCTGTGCCGGCGGCGCTGCTGCCGTTCCGGGCGCCGGCGTCGGCCCTGGTGGACTGCCATTTCTAGCCGGCGATCAACGCACAGACAGACAGTAATTAGGTCCTCTGTTTCTCATTCCTTTTTTTTTTCAAAAAGAGGGGCTTCCCCGGCCTCTGCATCAGACAATTCCTTGCACACAACACATATACACATTTACGTACATAGTAGTACATGCCTTGCTGTGATCTGAAACCATACATATTCTTTCTTCTTCCTTTTACCATTTGTTCTGTTCAAAAATTGATTGATTATTGATGATGATTGGAAACTGTAAAATTTGTTGGGTCTGGAATTTGACATTGTTATGTGATTAATACATTCATTATATTGATTGATTGATTCACTCACTGAGAGATTTGGGTGATCAAGCAAGCAGTGTTCCCCTGTTGTTATGTTGACAGCAAGATTTGATCTTTGAATTGGTGAATACATTGCAATTTTGTGTGGGTGTGTGATGATGATGATGAGCTAGCTAGCTAGGTATGTGATCAGTGGTGTAGGTGATGAGCAAGGTGAGGATGAGTGTGTAGTGCAATGCAAACGAGTGTAAAGTGGCAAGCAAGCAAGCAAGCAAACAAACAAACAGGGGAGAGACGGAGCTGGAAAAGGTGTGGGGTACTTCTTCTTCCTCTCCTCTCCTCTCCTCTCCAGTAGGCATTGTGCTCACGTAAAGGGGGCAGTGATCTTCTTCTTCCTCCTCATATTCTTCTCTCTATGTCTCTGTCCCTCTCTCAACACCATCAGCATCAGCACCATGGAAATAATCTAATCTAGGAGTATCCATCTATCTATCTTTGTGTTGTGCAAGGGTAGCCAGAGAATATATTTGTATGTATGTTTGTATGTGTGTGTGGTGTGGTTAGCTTGGGTATAGCTGGTCTGGCTGGCTGTTGCTCTACCACCAAGAAAGGAAGGACTCACTCCCCTCCCCTCCCCTGCTTCCTTTCTTCCACCCCATCACCTTCAAATATGCTCCCACATCTCACTCGGAACAATCCTCCGATTCCGATTCCGCGGAGGAGGAGGAGGAGGAGGATTCATCGCAAATTAAAACCCCGAATATAGCACCATTCGAAACAATCTCGATGATGCCGGACCGCAACTCTATTTGGTCTGTCGCCTCTGCATCGATCGATGCACACAAGATCGACCTCCGATTGGTTGTCGCGGCTAATGCGGAGTCGCGGCGTGTTGCTCTGTGGGGTCATGGGCTTGATGCCAGGCTGAATTTGGTGTGTGTTAAGTGTTAACTGTGGAATAGTAGTGGGTACTAGGAAGGAAGGAAGGAAGGAAGGAAGGAATGATGGATGGATGTGTGCTGGTGAAGGAAGATTGTTGGACAGCTACCACTTAACAGTGTGATTAGCTGGGAGATTAGGAGTGTGATTAGTAGTAGTAGCAGGTTAGGAGGGGAGTGCGTGCGGTGGGGTCACGGGCTAGTTGATGTTGAGGGGGCAACATGGTAACTAGTACCTGGCAGGCAGGCAGCTTGGCTGAGGCTGACAGGCCGGCCCCATACCAGCAGCCAGCACACCTGTAACGTACTGGCGCTCCACTCCACTCCCTCTCCCTCTCCGCCGCTTCTCCTCCGGCCGGCCTATCAGCATTATATATATAATAACATAAATCTCTCTGCTTGACCACTATTAATTTACCTATCTGTCCCAGATGGATGGCATTATTCTTTTTTTCCTACCAGATTTTTGGAAAATGGGTACTAATGTACATACATGTCTCTTTTATTTTATTTTCTTGCGTAAAGGCCAGAAACCGCATATTAAATTGCACAAACTCTTACAATAACATCCTTACGGGAATTGGAAAATATATCCAAATCCTTCCCAGCATGATTTACTGGTAGCCTGGTGGACCAAGCCCGGTGCGGCGGAACCAGCATCGGCGAGGAAGGCACTGGACTCTTTCTTCATGCTCGTCATGCATACGATCTGGAAGGAGCGTAATAGTAGCTAGGGTCTTCGATAACGTCTCGGCTGTGATTTCGGCGATTGTAGCAGGCATTGCGAGTGAGTGGAGGTTGTGGCTGCTAGTGTAGCGATGGAGGGACCGTGGAATAGTGGGTCGTCGCGAGTAGATAGATCTGTAGAACACCGGTGGAGTGGGGTTGGCTTGCCTCTGTTGCGGAGGTATTGTAATTTTCGCACATCTTCTTCTCCTTCTTAATGATATGACGCGCAATTCTCTTGCGCAATCCGGGAAAAATATATCCAAATCCTTACGGTACAAAGCCTTCCTCATCCTTCGTACATCGGGGGCGCACCGTGAGCAAAATTAGTTGTCACATCCGGGCCTCCCTCTCAACCGAGCAAACTTGTCGAAACACGGAAGCTTGTATACGAAGCGGCTGGGAAGTCGTCAATGTGGACCGGAAGATGCTTGCTGCCGCGATCTGCGTAGACCGCCGTTCCGGAGAAGAAAACACTACAAAGGACCTATAGAACACCCGAGGTCCGGCCTTACGGAGTTAAGAACACAAATCTCACACATTCTTCAATGAGGACTGGCCAACCTTTGTCGGTCGAAACTAGAGCTGGAGGACCAAGAGCACATCCGCCACCACCATTCGGAGGCAAACCCTAAATTCATTCCTAACTGTACCCCCAACTGAACCGAAGCCCTAGGGTCCCTGATGACTTTCTGAACTCAACTAATGCATCTCCAACTTCTCAAATATTGTGACTGCATTGTGTTCTTGGCATATAAAATTTACTAGAATAATAGATATTTGCAAACTGTTGGCACTCCGTGACTTGAACTTGTTTCATGTTTAATAAAATGGTTGAGTGCATCTTGCGATGCAGAGGCCAGGGTAATCCCTTTTCAAAAAATAAGGCAGGTAAAAAATGATTTACCGTACAAAATGTCAAGGTACAAGTTACAAATCTTATTGCACAAAGATTCAATTCGTGATCTTCGCACGGTAAAGAAAATGTTATGTTTTTTAACAGAAGCTTGCAAGGCGAAGCTTCTATCGGTTATCCGTATCTATGTTTCTCTTTTGTAACTGAAAAATGTAAATTCTGCTAAGTTTCATAAAAGATATAGCCATGTCCAGAACCAAAATTTTCCTTTTTTTTGAGTGCGGCCGCATGAGAACCGCTCATCACTAACTGCATTTAGATCAAGAGATAACAAAAGGTCATTGCTATTGTTGAAACGCTTAATTACCTTTCGTCGTGAACAATAATAATCCTGAATTCATACATTTGTTTCTCACGTGTGTCAGTGTCCACTACGTGCAAGTACTGACTTGGCTAAGATGGAAACTTAATTTGCAACTGGCGACCTTTTTTTCTTACCAGGATCAACTGCAATTACCCGGTGGAGTGACTGGTTGATTAACAAATTAGCTTAGTAGCACATAGAAAAAATGCCTAATAATAGTGCATGGGTTTGGTCAACATCACTTCACCTTCCCAACCACACCACACCGCACCGCTAAGTAGTCAGTAGCCTACATGCCATGCTACTACAGCTGCACTGACACTGATGAAACATGTGAGCACACATCACTTTGGTGTGTGAGTGAGATTCTGCGATTTCAAGTAGCCCTTCCTTTTCATAAACCAACTAGCTAGTCCCCATGAGATACTTTAATGCCAGCAGCTAGGCACATCGTGAGGTTAATCTTGCAACCCATCCATCATTCCTTCACTGAGAAAAACGCAAGAAAACTTTTGTCTCTCGATGCATCTCGAGAAGGAAAAGTTTTACAAACCAGAAAGTGCCACGACAAAAAACCAAATTAGCGCCACACCGCACACGAAGTGTGTTGGAGTTAAACACGAATACATCCGTGTCCTTAACATCGAAACTGCTTCACAAACGATACCTGCTGAACGATTGACGCACGATATGTCAATCCACTGGCTGTGTTGCACCTAGTCCTTCGTTTGGATGGTTTGATTTCCAGTATCGTCTACCAGTCGTCCGTCTGGTATCGTGTGCATAGCAGCACTCCCTTAACATATACATGTACGTATGTGTCCGTGTTAGCTTCAAAGTTGTCACCGAGTAGGATTAGGATATAGTAACCGTGTAGGTTAGCTAGCTTGGTCTTAACACACATAATATATATATATATATGTATAGGCTATAGCCCCTTGTAAACACCACCGTGAGTTGATCAATAAAGTAATAAGGCTCGATACGAGCCTTTGGCAATCAATCTCTCAAAGGCTGTTGCGTACGTACGTGTTTAGGCGTGGAGCAAAATCAATCAGTTCGGACGGCTAGCTTTGCACTGTGGTGCATTAGCTAGTAGAAGCTTTATGCGGTGCGGTGCATCTCGATGTAAAAAGACTTCGTCGCGATTGCATCGGCAGGAGCAGTTCGTCAGCGAGCTTCATTCTTCGTCGTCGTTCGTCGTCGATCATCGCTGTCGCCGGAAAGTACTCGGCGTCGGATCTGGGCCAACAAAGTAATGTTGCAAGGCCCACTGCCACCACCTTCGCCCATGTACGTGACCGTGTCGTGGGGCGGATTGGATGGCCGGTTGCCACCAGTCCACGAAGTCCTCGTTGATGGAGAGCTGGGATGTCGACCCGATCCACGAAAGCACCTCGTGCCACAGGGTGCGCGAGAAAGGGCCACAATTCATCCAACCTTGTTACAATCTGAAGTGAAACAAAAGAAGAAGAGCGGTAGCATGAATAACTAAGCAAATATTCAAGACTATAATTTGAATGTTTGAACATTTACAAACCCAGATTAAACACCGATGAGATTTTGTACCAAAGGCTAAGTAGATAGTGCATGACATGACCCTTTTTTAGATGGAGATGCCCATTGATTGGCACCCACTACTTTGAACAGTTGTGCACACTCCAGTCATAGCTCACAAAGATGCATATAAAATTATAAATAACCCTTCAAGCTCACTAATCTAAGAACATAGCAATGAAACTAATCTCCAAAATTGAACAGAAGAAGCGTCGAAGTGGGGGTGTTAAGTCAGACCTGAACATGCCTAGTTAAGCCCCAAAGTAAGTAAAGTCTTGGTTCATGTTCATCATCAATCTAACGCATCGCTTGGGGATTAATTGTGAGGTGCTTGAGAGAATGGCACATGGAGCTTGGGGCTTCTTAATTTCTTAATGCACGTAAACTTTACCTACCCTACTGGCAATACACTCTGCAGGCGGAGTTGAGCAATGATCATTGCTCCTTCATTACATTAGAACTAATCTTCAGTCTCTATCTGGCCAAGTGTCAACAACTACGGACATTTGGTTTGTTTCTAGTTGGCATATTCATATTACAAAATAAGAAGACGCTTCTTGGCTGTTTTAGTTATTTTTTGTCAGGTTTTGCAAACTTGGCTATTGTCAATTTTATTCACAAGATATGCAGCACTGACCTACCAATGCCATAGTCACATATTTATAGAACTTGACATAATTTCATTTAAATAATTATTTTTTAGAGGAGAATTATGATATCACACTATGACTGTGAATGACGATCTGCGACGGATGGGACTGCAAAACAAAAAGTGAGAGTGGTGGTGTGTGTTCTATTTAGAAACAGGTGTGTGTCTGCTCAAGTTAAGTAGAGCAGAGGAGTTACCAACTAATCAAGAAAGCAAGGAGCTGAGCTGATCAGTAGCAAGTAGTAGGAGTGAAGTGGAGTGCTTCACACTCTCAGAGTTCGAGTGGCATTAACGCAGCAGCCACACTCCCTAGCTGTTAGAGGTCGTTGGAACCCACTGTCCAGTGGGCCCTACGACTAACTGCCCCCTCCAAGCATCCACTAAATAGCATAGGTGCTTCTGTTGTACCAAAAGGTAAGTATGGTTGGACTTGGTCTTAAGTTTGCACTCCCTTCATTTCTTTTTAGTCTGCATATAAGATTCGGTCAAAATCAAACTTTATTAACTTTGACTAAATTTATAGAAAAAAATATCAAGATTCATAATATAAAATCGATATTGTTAGATGCATCATGAAATTAATTTTCATACCATATAGCTTTGGTATTGTAGACGTTGATATTTTTTTCCTACAAAGTTGGTCAAACTTTACAAAGTTTGACTTTGACCAAATTTTATATGCAGACTAAAAAGAAACGGAGGGAGTATCGTGAATGTCAACCTTCAACCTTGAGCGCTAAATTAGTACTAGAGTACAAACCATGTGTACCACCCTCATATCTGCTAATATCCTATATCATTGGATGGTGTACTATTTGTTTCTTCTTCATTTTTTGGATCAGAGGAGATTCTAGGATTATCTCCGTTGTTAAAGCAATGATTTATTATTTATTATCACATGACATTGGATTTATTATTTATTATCTCAGTTAAAGCACGATGGAAACAATTTATTATTTATTATCTCAGTTAAAGCACGATGAAAACAATTTATTATTTATTATCACATGACATTGGATTTATTATTCATTATCTCAGTTAAAGCACCATGAAAACAATCTACCTTTGTGCAAGGGAAGGGAGTATGTGTGGTTAGCTTGGTTGGTGGTCTGGCTGGCTGGCTGTTGCTCTACCACCAAGAAGGAAGGACTCACTCCCCACACCATCCACACCCCTCCCCCGCTTACTTTCTTCAACCTCCAACCCAACCCAGCTCACCTTCAAATATGCTCCAACATCTCATTCAAAATGATCTTCCGATCCCGAGGAGGAGAATTCGTCGCAAAACTCAAATCTAACACCATTCGAATTTTGATGATGCCGAAACTCTGTCTGTCACCTGGTCTGCCTGCCTCTGCATCGATCGGTGCCCACGAGATTGCCAATTCGGCTGATGCGGACTCGCGGTGTGTTGCTCTCTGGGGTCCTGGGCTTGGTGTCAGGCTGAAATTGGTGTGTGTTAAGTGTGAAGTGCTAGTACTAGGAATGATGGACGTGTGCTGTTGAAGGAAGATTGTTGGACAGCTGCCACTTAACAATGTGATTAGCTGGGAGATTAGGAGTGTGATTAGTGGCAGGTTAGGGAGGAGGGGAGTGTGGTGCGAGGTGAGGCCGTTCGTGGGTGCGGTGGGGTCACGGACTAGTTGAGGAGGGAGGCAACATGTTTAACTACCTGGCAGGCTGACAAGCCGGCCCCACACCCGCAGCCAGCACACCTGTAACGTACCCGCCCTTCACTCCACTCGGGACGTGCGTGTTCTCCTTTGGCTGGCTGTCCGGCCGGCCTACCAACATTATATATAATCTTTTCACAAAATAATAATAATAATAATAATAATAATAATAATAATAATAATAATAATAATAATAATAATAATAATAATAACACATAATCTGCTCGGTCAGTATTAGTCTACTTATCTTTGTCAAATGGATGATATTTTTTTCCTCTATCGGATTTTGGGAAAATGGGTACTCATGTGCATACATGTCTACCCTGCAAAAAAACAAGGTACATACATGGTTTTTTGACCCTTTTTTTTTTACGGAAAGGCCATAGGCCATATATCAAGTTGCACAAACCCCTACAAAAACACCATAACAAAAAGGCTCTTGCATTCACCGACAACGTGTTGTGAGCAAAGCTCGTTGTCACACCCGGGCCTCGTATCAACCAAGCAAACTTGTTCAAACACATGAGCTTGCTGAAATACCACAATTTGTATAAGAAGCGGGCGCGTAGAAGTCGATGTGGACTAGAAGAGCGGCCACGGTTTGCATAGCAAATCGCCACCCCGGGATAGAAACGCTGCATAGGACATGTAGAAACACCCCAATTCCGGCCAAATTGAGTCAAGGAACAAAATCACACATTCCCCGAGGAGGCCGATAGTGGCAAACCTACGACAATCGGAACTCGATTCAGAGATCCAAGACACACATCCGACAAACCTACATAATAAAAAACCAGACCTGGAGAATCATATTTGGGACACACCATCTTCCACATGTCTCCCAATGATACAAAGAAGCACTACCAAAAACAAAGCGAGATTGGGAGACCTTATTTCATGCCGACGGCAACACCATCATATCAGCGCCGCCGATTAGAGACAAATCCTAAATTTATTTGTAACCGTACCACCACCAAACCAAAGCCCGGGGTCCATTTGTCTTTCCGAACTCAACTAATGCATCTCCAAGTTCTCAAATTTTTTGACTGCATTGTAGTCCTAGCATATAAAATTCGGTAGAAAAAAAATATCAGTTGCGCACTATAGGGAGGATTTACGGTACAAAATATCAAGGTACAAGTTATGGAGCATATTGTACAAAGATTCAATTTGTGATCTTTGCACGGGTGAAAAATGGTTATATTTTTTCTACAGAAGGCTTCTATCAATTATCTGCGTCTATGTTTCCTGTTGTAACTTCAGAAATTTAAAACTGTGATTTATGCTAAGTTTCATAGAAGAGTAATATAGCCAAGTCAAGAACCAACATTTTCCTTTTTTTTTGAATGTGGCCTCACGAGAACCACGAGAACCGCTCATCACTAGCTGCATCTAGGTCAACAAAGAAGAAAATATTATTGCTATCGTCTGAACCCTTGCTTACATTTTGGCGTGAACAATAATGATCTCAAATTCACACATTTGTTGTTGATGCCTGTCAATGTTCACTATCTGCAAATACTAAATTAGCTAAGGTGGAAACTGAATTTGCAGCTAGCGACCTTTTCTCTTACCAGGATCAACTGTCAGCGATCTCATCTCAAAACTGCATTAACCCGGCCGGTTGAGTGATTGGTTGATTGATTGACAAAGTAGCTTAGTAGCACAACTGGCATACCACATAGAAAAAATGCCTAATAATAATGCATGGGTTTGGTCAACATCACTTCACCTTCCCAACCACACCACACCGCACCGCTAAATAGTCAGCAGCCTACATGCCATGCTACCACAGCTGCACTGAGAGCTAATGAAACATGTGAGCACACGTCACTTTGGTGTGTGAGTGAGAATCTGAGATTCTAGTAGCCCTTCCTTTTCATGAACCAACTAGCTAGTCCCCGACCCCATGAGATACTTTAATGCCAGCAGCGAGGCACATCGTGAGGTTAATCTTGCAACCATCCATTATTATTCCTTCACTGAGAAAACGCAAGCAAACATTTGTCTCTCGATGCATCATAGAAGGAAACGTATTTACAAAACAGAAAGTGCCACGGAAAAACCAAATTGTAGCACCACGCCGCAAGGGCATCTGCTCCGATCGTGTCGTGGGCAAAGAAGTGCTTGGTGCGGAGTGGATGACCTGTTGCCACCAATCCACTAAGTCCTCCTTGTTGATGACAGGGAGCCTGGAGATCCATATGATCCATGAAAGCACCTCTTGCTGCAAGGTCCGCGGAAAAGGGGCACTGACCGTCCGTCCCTGCAACATTCTTAAGTGAAATTAAAGAAGAACAATCCTAAAAATTATATTAAAAGAAGAACAATGGTAACATGAATAATTCAACAAATATTCAAGATTGTAACAGGGCATAAATGAATACATAAGTCCGGGAATATATACTACCAGCAGTGCAGATGATGCTTGAACATTCTACGCACACAGATTGGAAACTTGTGAGATCATGTAACAAAGGCTAACTAGCCAGTGCGTGACATGACCCTTTTTAAGACAGAAGATGGCCACTGATTGGCACCCACTACTCCAATTATATAGCTCACAGAGATACATACATACATACGACCCTCCAAGCTCGCTAATCTATAAAAAATGGCAATGAAACCAATCTCCAAAATTAAACAGAAGACACAACATCTAAGTGGGGGTGTCAAGTCTGACCTGAACATGCCAAGTTAAGCCCCAAATTAAGTAAAGCCTGGTCCATGTTCACCATCAATCAGTTAAGCGCGGCTCTTGAGGATTAAATGTCAGGTGATCAATTTAATTGGCACATGGAGGTTGGGGGTAATCAATTTGTTAATGCACATACATCTTAACTACCCCGAGTGGAATTACACTCTGCAGGACGAGTTGATCATTATACATTACTAATCCTCCGTTACGTTAGGACTAGTCTTTAGGAGAGCGTTTTGGCTTCCCGGAGCGCGCGCTCCCGCTTGAACAGTAAAGAAAAAAATATAGTAAATGTTTCGATTTGGTATATTCACATCACAAAATAAGAACACACTTCTTGGCTGTTTTGGTTAATTTTTGTCAGGTTTTGCGAACATGGCTAGTTGTCTTCACAAGATATGCGCTTACCAACCAACGACATTTTTAGTACTCGACAACTTGGGTGTACTTTATGTTCAATAAAATGGATGTGTTCATCATATGATGCAGAGGCCGGGTTATCTCCTTTTCGAAAAAAAACCTACCAAGGACATAGTCACACATTTATAGAGCTTGACATAGTTTCATTTGCTTAATTAGTTTTCACAGGTGAATTCTGATCTCAAATTGTGAGTATGATTGATGATCTGTGTTAGGACTTCAAAAAAGAAAAAGAAAAAGGGAGAGTGGTGGTGTGTGTTGTACTTAGAATCAGGTGTGTGTCTGCTCAACCTCAAATTAAGTAGAGCAGCAGAGTGACCAACTACTAATCAGGAAAGGAGAAGATGAGTGAGATGGAGCTGATCATCTGTAGTGAGTAGCAAGTAGCAAGAAGTAGTAGGAGAGGAGTGGAGAGGAGTGCTTCACACTCTCAGCAAAGTGGACTTCACTTCCAGTGGCATTAAAGCAGCAACCACACTCTCACTGGTTGTTAGAGTGGAACCTACTGCCCAGTGGGCCCTACGACTAACTGCCCCATCCAAGCATCCATGACCATGACACGCTGGAAATATGTGGACAGACTATCTTACACCAGCACTGTAGTTTGTGAGATGGTAGTCCTGTTTTTTTTAATTAGCGAAAATGTTTTGTGGATATATTTGGGAGATTCTAGTGTGGTACTGGCGCTATATATAGCATTAAATAGCATAGATGCTTCTGTTGTACCAAAAGGTTAGTGTGGTTGGACTTGGCGGCTTAAGTTTGTACTCTGAATGTCAACCTTCAGCCTTGAGCACTAAATTAGCAGTAGAGTACAAAACCATGTGTACCACCCTCATATCTGCTAATATCCTATGACGTTGGATGGTGTAATATTTGTTTCTTTTTTTTTTGGATCACAGGAGATTCAATGGTGCATCTTTACTGCTCCAAATAAACGACCACAAAAGCCATTCCAAATCACAGAGGACACTTGTCCGTTCAAACAATAAACTTAAGTGTGCGAGATATCGCAAACGGTTAATTAGAGTGAGAATAACGCATCTCCCGAAAGAGCGCTACCCAAAAAAAATGTTTCTTCTACTTAAAAACATCACCTACTTTACTCATAAGAATCGAGATCGTCGAAGCAACATTTGTTTTTGCAAAAAATAATCCAAATCTATTATCAAAGTTCAGCGGAAGTACAAAACATATCGAACATAATAAATTGAGATTTCGACACCTCCAAACAACCGCTACTGCCGCCAGAACAAGCCACTGACGCACCACTGTCGTCTCTTCCCTATCGGAGTCGGTTTAACCTTGTCGATGATAGTCGGAAAGTCTTCATGCACCCTGGAGCCACAGTTGTCGCCGTTGAATCTTTGCATAGATCTGAAGCACCTGACACCAAATCTCTAGGGTCATGGGCATGGGCGTGATGGCAGGATGGATTTGGTGTGTGTTAACTGTGAAGTAGTAGTACTACTAGGAATGATGGATGTGTGCTGGTGAAGGAAGATTGTTGGACAGCTACCACTTAAGTGTGATTAGCTGGGAGATTAGGGGTGTGATTAGTGGCAGGTTAGGGGGGTGTGATTAGATGGAGGTGAGGCCGTGAGTGCGGTGGGGTCACGGACTAGTTGATGAGGCAACATGTTAACTACCTGGCCGGCAGGCAGCCTGATTGAGGCTGACAGGCCGGCCCCACACCAGCAGCCAACACACCTGTAACGTACTGCCCCCCACTCCACTCCCTCTCCCTCTCCCTCTCCCTCTCCGCCGGGACGTGCGTGTACTCCTCTGGCTAGCTGTCCGGCCGGCCTTCCAACACAATATATAATCTTTGCATATAATAATGATAATAATAATAGTAGTACTAGTAGTAGTAATAATAGTAATAATACATAATCTGCTCGGTCAGTATTAGTCTACCCGCTAATAATAATAATAATAATAATAATAATAATAATAATAATAATAATAACAACAACAACAATCTTCGTTAAATCGATTTTCCATCGATTTGATGAAGATTGTTATTATTATTATTAAATTGTACATGCATGTCTCCTTGAACCTTTTCTTTTACGGGAAAAGGCCACAAGCCATATATCAAATTGCACAAACCCCTACAAAAACACCCTAACAAATAGATTTTCGCACCCCGAAGACTTATAGTTTTCTTGCTCTTGTATTCACCGGCAACGCGCCATGAGCAAAACTCGTTGTTGCACCTGGGACTTGTATCAACCAAGCAAACTTGTTCAAACACATGAGCTTGCTGAAACACCACAACTTGTATAAGAAGCGGCCAGGTAGAAGTCGATGTGGACCAGAAGACATTGGCGGCCATTGTAGGGTAATGCAACAGAAAACAAAAATGTTCTGACCTACGCACCAGCCCAGGACAACTATGAAGACTGCATACATGGTTTGATCTTTTTCGTTACCGACTCGTAGCGCAATAGAAGTAGAGTCGATGACGAACGACGGTGCAGATCCCCGCATCTAGGATTTACAACCTCCCAACCGCGAGGATGTATACCCACATCTGCTCCTCAGACATCCCTCCGGGAGGCGATCGAACAGCCCCCCAGACGATGTCGCGGACAGCCCTTCGGGAGGACCTTCAAAACTCGAACGGTCACTCGAACAGCCCTTTGGGAGGACCTTCGAAACTCGGGCGGTTACTCGGACAACCCTTCGGGAGGCACTCACGAACTAAGACCGAAACTACGATCTCTCTACAGAGTTGCACACATACGGTGTCATCTATCCGGCAGGGCTTCGCCGTCCAGAACTAGTTCCTGCCGGAACCCAGACAACCTTACGGCTCTACGAAACTCTCTTCGTGGGAGGGAGAGAAGAAGCCAGATAATGCATGACATGTGTATGAGAGTAAGGGATGAGAGTGGAGGGCTGCCTCTCCACCTCTATTTATAGGAAATCCCAAGGGGTAGGGTGGTTTTACAAGAAAACCCAAAACCCACATGAAATGGAGTCCTTCCCAAGGACCTAAAGAGTGAAAACAAGGGACAAGTAGGGCCCCATGGATGAGCTGCATGATGACCCACAAGTATAGGGGATCTATCGTAGTCCTTTCGATAAGTAAGAGTGTCGAACCCAACGAGGAGCAGAAGGAAATGATAAGCTGTTTCCAGCAAGGTATTCTCTACAAGTACTGAAATAAGTGGTAACAGATAGTTTTGGGATAGGATAATTTGTAACGAGCAACAAGTAACAAAAGTAAATAAAGTGCAGCAAGGTGGCCCAATCCTTATATAGAGAAAAGCTCTTATATAGAGAAAAGCGTTCCCGAGGACACATGGGAATATCGTCAAGCTAGTTTTCATCACGCTCATATGATTCGCGTTCGGTACTTTGATAATTTGGTATGTGGGTGGACCGGTGCTTGGGTGCTGCCCTTACTTGGACAAACATCCCACTTATAGTTAACCTCTATTGCAAGCATCCGCAACTACAACAAAAGTATTAAGGTAAACCTAACCATAGCATGAAACATATGGATCCAAATCAGCTCCTTACGAAGCAACACATAAACTAGGGTTTAAGCTTCTGCCACTCTAACAACCCATCATCTACTTATTACTTCCCAATGCCTTCCTCTAGGCCCAAATAATGGTGAAGTGTCATGTAGTCGACGTTCACATAACACCACTAGAGGGAAGACAACATACATCTTATCAAAATATCGAACGAATACCAAATTCACATGACTACTAATAGCAAGACTTCTCCCATGTCCCCAGGGACAAACGTAACTACTCACAAAGCATATTCATATTCATAATCAGAGGGGTATTAATATGCATATAGGATCTGAACATATGATCTTCCACCAAATAAACCAACTAGCATCAACTACAAGGAGTAATTAACACTACTAGTGAAGGAAATATGCCCTAGAGGCAATAATAAAGTTATTATTTATTTCCTTATATCATGATAAATGTTTATTATTCATGCTAGAATTGTATTAACCGGAAACATAATACATGTGTGAATACATAGATAAACATAGTGTCACTAGTATGCCTCTACTTGACTAGCTCGTTAATCAAAGATGGTTATGTTTCCTAACCATGGACAAAGAGTTGTTATTTGATTAACGGGATCACATCATTAGATGAATGATCTGATTGACATGACCCATTCCATTAGCTTAGCACCCGATCGTTTAGTATGTTGCTATTGCTTTCTTCATGACTTATACATGTTCCTATGACTATGAGATTATGCAACTCCCGTTTGCCGGAGGAACACTTTGTGTGCTACCAAACATCACAACGTAACTGGGTGATTATAAAGGTGCTCTACAGGTGTCTCCAAAGGTACATGTTGGGTTGGCATATTTCGAGATTAGGATTTGTCACTCCGATTGTCGGAGAGGTATCTCTAGGCCCTCTCGGTAATGCACATCACATAAGCCTTGCAAGCATTGCAACTAATGAGTTAGTTGTGAGATGATGTATTACGGAACGAGTAAAGAGACTTGCCGGTAACGAGATTGAACTAGGTATTGAGATACCGACGATCGAATCTCGGGCAAGTAACATACCGATGACAAAGGGAACAACGTATGTTGTTATGCGGTCTGACCGATAAAAGATCTTCGTAGAATATGTAGGAGCCAATATGAGCATCCAGGTTCCGCTATTGGTTATTGACCGGAGACGTGTCTCGGTCATGTCTACATTGTTCTCGAACCCATAGGGTCCGCACGCTTAAGGTTTCGATGACAGTTATATTATGAGTTTATGCATTTTGATGTACCGAAGTTTGTTCAGAGTCCCGGATGTGATCACGGACATGACGAGGAGTCTCGAAATGGTCGAGACATAAAGATTGATATATTGGAAGCCTATATTTGGATATCGGAAGTGTTCCGGGTGAAATCGGGATTTTACCGGAGTACCGGGAGGTTACCAGAACCCCCGGGAGGTACATGGGCCTTAGTGGGCCTTAGTGGAAGAGAGGAGAGGTGGCCAGGGCTGGGCCGCGCGCCCCTCCCCTCTAGTCCGAATAGGACAAGGAGAGGGGGGCGGCGCCCCCTTCCTTCTCTCTCCTCTTTCCCCCCTCCCGAATGCTATTCCAACTAGGAAAGGGGGGGGGGGAATCCTACTCCCGGGGGGAGTAGGACTCCTCCTGGCGCGCCCTCCTCCTGGCCGGCCGCACCCCCCTTGATCCTTTATATACGGAGGCAGGGGGCACCCCTAGACACACAAGTTGATCCACGTGATCAGATTCTTAACCGTGTGCGGTGCCCCCTTCCACCATAGTCCTCGATAATATTGTAGCGGTGCTTAGGCGAAGCCCTGCGACGGTAGTACATCAAGATCGTCACCACGCCGTCGTGCTGACAGAACTCTTCCCCGACACTTTGCTGGATCGGAGTCCGGGGATCGTCATCGAGCTGAACGTGTGCTAGAACTCGGAGGTGCCGTAGTTTCGGTGTTTGATCGGTCGGGCCGTGAAGACGTACGACTACATCAACCGCTTTGTGCTAAACGCTTCCGCTGTCGATCTACAAGGGTACGTAGATCACACTCTCCCCTCTCGTTGCTATGCATCACCACGATCTTGCGTGTGCGTAGGAATTTTTTTGAAATTACTACGTTCCCCAACAACTAGCACCAATCCCGGACTTGAAGACAAGAATTGGATACAAGAGATGAACTAGGGTTTTGAGAGGAGATGGTGTTGGTGAAGATGTTGATGGAGATTGCCCTCTCCCGATGAGAGGAGCGTTGGTGATGACGATGGCGATGATTTCCCCCTCCCGGAGGGAAGTTTCCCCGACAGAACAGCTCTGCGGGAGCCCTAGACTGGTTCCGCCAAGGTTCCGCCTCGTGGCGGCGGAGTTTCGTTCGAGAAGATGGCTTCTTATTTTTTCCCATCGAAAGACTTCATATAGCAGAAGATGGCCACCGGAGGGCCACCAGGGGGCCCATGAGGTAGGGGGGCGCGCCCCCACCCTCGTGGGCAGGGTGTGGCCCCCCTGGTGAACTTCTTCCGCTGAGTATTTTTTATATATTCTGAAAACGTCTTCCGTGAAGTTTCAGGACTTTTGGAGCTGTGCAGAATTGGTCTCTAATATTTGCTCCTTTTCCAGCCCAGAATCCCAGCTGCCGGCATTCTCCCTCTTTATGTAAACCTTATAAAATAAGAGAGAATAGGCATAAGTATTGTAACATAATGTGTAATAACAGCCCATAATGCAATAAATATCGATATAAAAGCATGATGCAAAATGGACGTATCAACTCCCCCAAGCTTAGACCTCCCTTGTCCTCAAGCGAAAGCCGAAATCGAAAAATATGTCCACATGTTTAGAGATAGAGGTGTTGATAAAAATAAAATACGAACATGAGGGCATCATGATCATTCTTAGAACAGCAACTTATATAATTCTTGTCATATAATCTCTTATGCTAGAGTAATAATTCAATCACAATTTCAAGTATGAATCGTAAACTTCATTGAAAACTAACAAACTATAATCTCAGTCATTGGAGCAATTGCAATTTATCATAAAATAGGAAAGAGTCAATATATAAGAGCTTTTCATCAAGTCCACATATTCAACTATCATATAGTCTTTCACAATTGCTGGCACTCACGCAATACTTATGGGTATGGAGTTTTAATCGGACACAAAGAAAGATATGGGCTTATAGTTTTGCCTCCCAACATTTTACCTCAAGGGTAATGTCAACAATAATAGTTCATGAAAACTCACATCCAATTAGCCATATATACTAGGATCTTTCCAACATACTGTGCTTGCCAAAGGATAAAATGTAAAAAGGATGGGTGAAGATCACCATGACTCTTATGCAATGTAGGAGATAAAAGTAAAAGATAGGCCCTTCGCAGAGGGAAGCAGAGGTTGTCATGCGCTTTTATGGTTGGATGCACAAAATCTTAATGCGAAAGAACGTCACTTTATATTGCCACTTGTGATATGGACCTTTATTATGCAGTCTGTCGCTTTTATTTCTTCCATATCACACGATCGTATAAAGCTTATTTTCTCCCACACTAATAATTCATACATATTTAGAGAGCAATTTTTATTGCTTGCACCTATGACAACTTACTTGGAGGATCTTACTCAATCCATAGGTAGGTATGGTGGACTCTCATGGCAAAACTGGTTTAAGGGTATTTGGAAGCACAAGTAGTATCTCTACTTGCTGCAATGAATTTGGCTAGCATGAGGGGGAAAGGCAAGCTCAACCATGTCGGATGATCCATGACAATATAATTTATCTCAGATGTAAGAAAACATAACCCATTACGTTGTCTTCCTTGTCCAACGTCAACTCTTTATCATGTCATATTTTAATGAGTGCTCACAATAATAAAAGATGTCCAAGATAGTATATTTATATGTGAAGACCTCTCTTTTTTTATTACTTCCTATTAATTGCAATGATGACCAAAACTATGTTTGTCAACTCTCAACAACTTTTATTCACCATACTCTTTCTATGTGAGCTCATTACTATCCATAAGATCCATATGATCTCTTTGTTTCCTTTTTATTCTTTCTCTTTTCTTTTATTCACTTAGGATCATGGCAAAATAATCAAGCCCTTGACTCAACACTAATATTTATTATATATAGCTCACAGACTCGATTACATAGAAGGATCATAAAGCAAAACTCACAACTAGATCATACTAAAAGCTTTTATTCTACTATATCAAGATATTATCAAAAGGATCGAACTAAGAAAAACGGTAAAGATAGAAGTGATGGTGATACGATACCAGGGCACTCCCCCAAGCTTGGCAGTTGCCAAGGGGAGTGCCCATACCAGATGCTCAATTCTTCTTTGTTGGTGGAGAAGATGGTGGTTTTGTTGATGGCGTAGGCTTCTTCCTTAATTTGCGCTTGAGGACAGAATTTTGGTCCCTTAGGTCCTCGATCTCCTGCTCCAGGCTCAGTATCTTTTTGCATAGTTCCTGTTTGTTTTCCTGCAAGAGGCGAAAAGGGATAAACTCGATCTTAGGTTTCTTTATTCTGTCAGGGAGGCTTGACTTTTTGAACTCCACATGCATGTCCCCAGGTTGAGGTAGTGGGACTTCATCTTCATCTGAGCTCGTCTCCTCCTTTCCCTTGGGTTCATAGTCCTCTTCTTCTTCCGTAGTCTAACCACAATGCTCCACATCCCCATGCACTTTAGGATCTGCAAGGTAATCAACCTCATAGCTCTCTCCTTCCGAATCCTGGGACGACATGTTGCTCAAATCTGCAGCAGGACAGCTCGAAACAAAGATAGGAGATATTTGCGTGATACGGGAGTCAAAACCCCCGGGAGATTATATAATGAATTTTTACCGACCAAAATACGTGTCGTGAACGAAAACGGAGTCCGGAGAGAACACGAGGTGCCCACGAGGTAGGGGGGCGTGCCCTCCACCCTCGTTTCCTTCTTGGACTGCTTCTTATTTTTCTATTTTTGTAAATATTTCAAAACGGAGAAATATTGCCTTAAAACCGTTTTGGAGTCGGTTTACTTACCGTACCACATACCTATTCCTTTTCGGAGTCTGAAACGTTCCAGAAAGTGTCCCTTATGTATTCCTCCGGGGTTACGGTTTCAATAGCATTGATTTCAACATTTATGCGATTACCTAAGATATAATGTTTGATTCTTTGACCGTTCACCACCTTCGGATTTGTGCCTTCGAAGTTGTTGATTTTTATGGCACCGAAACGATAGACCTCCTCGATAACGTAAGGGACTTCCCATTTAGAGAGAACTTTTCCTGCAGAAAATCTTAAACGAGAGTTGTATAGCAATACATAATCTCCTACATTAAACTCACGCTTTTGTATTCTTTTATCATGCAATCTTTTAACTTTTTCTTTAAACAACTTGGCATTTTTGTAGGCTTGGGTTCTCCATTCATCGAGTGAGCTAATATCAAATAACCTCTTCTCACCGGCAAGTTTAAAATCATAATTGAGCTCTTTAATAGGCCAATATGCCTTGTGTTCTAGTTCGAGAGGTAAGTGACATGCTTTTCCATAAACCATTTTATACGGAGACATACCCATAGGATTTTTATATGCAGTTCTATAGGCCCATAATGCATCATCAAGTTTCTTGGACCAATTCTTTCTAGATCTATTAACAGTCTTTTGCAAAATTAATTTGAGTTCTCTATTGCTCAATTCTACTTGACCACTAGACTGTGGGTGATAAGGAGATGCAATTCTATGATTAACATCATACTTAGCAAGTATTTTATGGAAAGCACCATGAATAAAATGTGAACCACCATCAGTAATTAAATATCTAGGGACTCCAAACCTTGGAAAGATAACTTCTTTAAGCATTTTAATAGAGGTGTTGTGATCAGCACTACTAGTTGGAATAGCTTCTACCCACTTAGTAACGTAATCAACAACAACTAAAATATGTGTATAACCATTAGAGGAAGGAAAAGGTCCCATATAGTCAAAGCCCCAAACATCAAATGGTTCAATAACGAGTGAATAGTTCATAGGCATTTCCTGATGTCTACTAATATTACCAATTCTTTGACATTCATCACAAGATAAGACTAACTTACGGGCATCCTTGAAGAGAGTAGGCCAATAAAAACCAGATTGCAATACCTTATGTGCAGTCCTATCTCCAGCATGGTGTCCTCCATAAGCTTCGGAGTGACACTTGCGTAGGATCTGTTCCTGTTCATGCTCAGGTACACAATGTCTAATAATACCATCTACTTCTTCTTTATAAAGATGTGGGTCATCCCAAAAGTAATGCCTCAAATCATAGAAGAACTTTTTCTTTTGCTGGTATGTGAAACTAGGTGGTATAAACTTAGCAACAATGTAATTAGCATAATCAGCATACCATGGAGCAGTATGAGAAGCATTTATGGCATTTAATTGCTCATCAGGAAAGCTATCATCAATAGGTAGTGGGTCATTAAGCACATTTTCTAACCTAGACAAGTTGTCTGCAACGGGGTTCTTAGCTCCCTTTCTATCAACAATATGTAAGTGAAATTCTTGTATCAAGAGAACCCATCTAATAAGTCTAGGTTTAGCATCTTTATTTTCCATGAGATATTTAATAGCAGCATGATCAGTGTGAATAGTTACTTTAGAATCAACAATATAAGGTCTGAACTTATCACAAGCAAATACAACTGCTAAGAATTCTTTTTCAGTAGTAGCATAATTTCTTTGAGCATTGTCTAGGGTTTTACTAGCATATTGAATAACATTTAATTTCTTATCAACTCTTTGCCCTAGAACAACACCTACAACATAATCACTAGCATCACACATAATTTCAAAGGGTAAATTCCAATCAGGTGGCTGAACAATAGGTGCAGAGATCAATGCTTTCTTAAGTATTTCAAATGCTTCTACACAATCATCATCAAAGACAAATGGTATATATTTTTGTAATAAATTAGTCAAAGGCCAAGAAATTTTGGAGAAGTCCTTAATGAACCTCCTATAAAAACCGGCATGACCAAGGAAACTTCTTATACCTTTGATGTCCTTGGGACATGGCATCTTTTCAATAGCATCAACCTTGGCTTTATCAACTTCAATACCTCTTTCAGAAACTTTGTGCCCCAAGACAATACCTTCATTAACCATAAAGTGGCACTTTTCCCAATTCAAGACAAGATTAGTTTCTTCACATCTCTGCAAAACTCGATCAAGGTTGCTTAAGCAATCATCAAAAGAAGATCCATAGACGGAGAAATCGTCCATGAAAACCTCACAAATCTTTTCACAGAAGTCAGAGAATATAGCCATCATGCATCTTTGAAAGGTAGCAGGTGCATTACATAAACCAAAAGGCATACGTCTATAAGCAAAAGTACCAAAAGGGCAAGTAAAAGTAGTCTTTGATTGATCCTTGGCTGATACATGTATTTGAGAGAAACCGGAATAACCATCTAGAAAGCAAAAATGAGTATGTTTGGATAATCTTTCTATCATTTGATCGATAAAATGTAAGGGGTAATGATCCTTTTTAGTGGCCTTATTTAATTTGCGGAAATCAATTACCATCCTATAACCTATAATAATTCTTTGAGGAATCAATTCATCTTTATCATTGGGTACAAGAGTAATACCTCCCTTCTTAGGGACACAATGGACATGACTTACCCACTGACTATCAGCAACGGGATAGATTATACCTGCCTCAAGGAGCTTTAGTATTTCCTTTCTTACCACTTCTTTCATTTTAGGATTCAGCCGTCGTTGATGATCACGAACTGGTTTAGCATCTTCTTCCAAATTTATTTTATGTTGGCATAGAGTGGGACTAATGCCCTTAAGATCATCAAGAGTATACCCAATAGCAACACGGTGCTTCTTCAGAGTTTTCAATAATCTCTCTTCTTCATGTTCTGAAAGGTTAGCACTAATAATAATGGGATATACCTTTTTCTCATCAAGATAAGCATATTTAAGAGTATCAGGCAACGGTTTAAGCTCAAACACGGGATCACCCTTGGGTGGAGGAGGACCCCTAGGGTTTCAACAGGCAAGTTGTGTTTCAGAATAGGTTCCTGTTTAAAGAATACTTCATCTATTTCCCTTCTTTCATTCATAAACATATCATTTTCATGGTCTAACAAATAATATTGTTCTAAAGGATCACTAGGAGGTATGGCAATGGAAGCAAGACCAATAATTTCATCCTTACTAGGTAATTCTTCTTCACCGTGTTGTCTACTAAATTTAGAGAAATTAAATTCATGAGACATATCATCTAAACCGATAGTAACAACATCCCTTTTGCAATCTATGGTAGCATTAACAGTGTTTAAGAATGGTCTACCAAATATAATGGGACAAAAGCTATCTTGTGGGGAACCAAGAACAAGAAAATCAGCAGGATATTTAGTTTTCCCACACAAGACTTGAACATCTCTAACAATTCCCATTGGTGAAATAGTATCTCTATTGGCAAGTTTAATTGTGACATCAATATGTTCTATCTCAGCAGGTGCAATATCATGCATAATTTCTTTGTATAAGGTGTAAGGTATTGCACTAGCACTAGCACCCATATCACATAAGCCATGATAACAATGATCTCCTATTTTAACAGAAATAACAGGCATGCCTACCACATGTCTGTTTTTATCTTTAGCACAAGGTTTAGCAATTCTAGCAGTCTCATCAAGGAAATGAATAACATGCCCATCAATATTATCAGACAAGAGATCTTTAACAATAGCAATATTAGGTTCAACTTTAACTTTCTCAGGAGGTGTATAAGTTTAAATATTGCTTTTACGAACCACAGTTGAAGCTTTAGCATGATCCTTTATCCTAACAGGAAAAGGTGGTTTCTCAACATAAGAAGTAGGAACAATAGGATCATTATAAGTGATAGTCTTTTTTCAACTTTAATAGGTGCAACTACTTTTACTTCTATGGGAGGATGATATTTAAACCACTTCTCCTTGGGGAGATCAACATAAGTAGCAAAAGATTCACAGAAAGAAGCTACTATTTCAGAGTCAACTCCATATTTAGTGCTAAACTTACGGAAAACATCGGTATCCATAAAAGATTTAACATAATCAAACTTAGGAGTCATACCTGACTCCTTACCTTCGTCGAGGTCCCAATCTTCAGAGTTGCATTTAATTCTTTCCAATAAATCCCATTTGAATTCAATAGTCTTCATCATAAAAGAGCCAGCACAAGAAGTATCGAGCATGGTGCGATTGTTGTCAGAAAGCCGAGCATATAAATTTTGAATAATCATTTCTCTTGAGAGCTCATGATTGGGGCATGAACATAACATTGATTTAAGCCTCCCCCAAGCTTGAGCGATTCTTTCTCCTTCGCGAGGCCAAAAATTATATATATAATTGTGATCATGATGAACAAGATGCATAGGATAAAACTTTTGATGAAATTCCAATTTCAATCGTTTGTAGTTCCATGACCCCATATCATCACATAGCCTATACCATGTCGATGCATCTCCCTTAAAAGATAAAGGGAAGACCTTCTTCTTAACAACATATCCGGGTACACCTACAAGCTTAAATAATGCACAAACTTCATCCACATATATTAGATGCTCATCAAGATGCTTTGTTCCATCTCCTACAAAGGGATTAGCTAGTATTTTTTCTATCATACCCGAAGGAATTTCAAAGCAGACATTTTCATTTTCATTTTCATTTTCAGTAGGTTCAGTAGGTTGAGGAGAAACTCTTTGCTCTACTGGTCGGGGTGAAGATACCCGGAACAAGCCCCTCAGAGGATTACTTTCCATAGTAACAAGTGACAGTAAATTGCAGCACACTATATAAATTTTTCCTTACCAAATTCCACCTACCAAAGACGCTTCACTCCCCGACAATGGTGCCAGAAAAGAGTCTTGATGACACACAAGTATAGGGGGTCTATCGTAGTCCTTTCTATAAGTAAGAGTGTCGAACCCAACGAGGAGCAGAAGGAAATGATAAGCGGTTTCCAGCAAGGTATTTTCTGCAAGTACTGAAATAAGTGGTAACAGATAGTTTTGTGATAGGATAATTTGTAACGAGCAACAAGTAACAAAGTAAATAAAGTGCAGCAAGGTGGCCCAATCCTTTTTGTAGCAAAGGACAAGCCTGGAAAAACTCTTATATAGAGAAAAGCGCTCCCGAGGACACATGGGAATATCGTCAAGCTAGTTTTCATCACGCTCATATGATTCGCGTTCGGTACTTTGATAATTTGGTATGTGGGTGGACCGGTGCTTGGGTGCTGCCCTTACTTGGACAAGCATCCCACTTATGATTAACCTCTATTGCGAGCACCCACAACTACAACAAAAGTATTAAGGTAAACCTAACCATAGCATGAAACATATGGATCCAAATCAGCCCCTTACGAAGCAACGCATAAACTAGGGTTTAAGCTTCTGTCACTCTAGCAACCCATCATCTACTTATTACTTCCCAATGCCTTCCTCTAGGCCCAAATAATGGTGAAGTGTCATGTAGTCGACGTTCACATAACACCACTAGAGGAAAGAGAACATACATCTTATCAAAATATCGAACGAATACCAAATTCACATGACTACTAATAGAAAGACTTCTCCCATGTCCTCAGGAACAAACATAACTACTCACAAAGCATATTCATATTCATAATCAGAGGGGTATTAATATGCAGATAGGATATGAACATATGATCTTCCACCAAATAAACCAACTAGCATCAACTACAAGGAGTAATTAACACTACTAGCAACCTACTAGCACCAATCCCGGACTTGAAGACAAGAATTGGATACAAGAGATGAACTAGGGTTTTGAAAGGAGATGGTGCTGGTGAATATGTTGATGGAGATTGTCCTCTCCCGATGAGAGGAGCGTTGGTGATGACGATGGCGATGATTTCCCCCTCCCGGAGGGAAATTTCCCCGGCAGAACAGCTCTGCCGGAGCCCTAGATTGGTTTCGCCAAGGTCCTGCCTCGTGGCGGCGGAGTTTCGTCCGAGAAGATGGCTTCTTATTTTTTCCCATCGAAAGCCTTCATATAGCAGAAGATGGCCATGGGAGGGCCACCAGGGGGGCCACGAGGTAGGGGGGCGCGCCTAGGGGGGTAGGGCACGCCTCCACCCTCGTGGGCAGGGCGTGGCCCCTGGTGAACTTCTTCCGCTGAGTATTTTTTAAATATTGTGAAAATGTCTTCCATGAAGTTTTAGGACTTTTGGAGCTGTGCAGAATTGGTCTCTAATATTTGCTCCTTTTCCAGCCCATAATCCCAGCTGCCGGCATTCTCCCTCTTTATGTAAACCTTGTAAAATAAGAGAGAATAGGCATAAGTATTGTAACATAATGTGTAATAACAACCCATAATGCAATAAATATCGATATAAAAGCATGATGCAAAATGGACGTATCACTGCACCCATGAACGTCCCACCCCTTGTGCCCCCCCCAAAGGAGGTTCCCACCCTTCCATGTGATCCCTAGATCTTTTGGGCAAAGCCCCAAAAGGTGGCTTTCCATAAAATATCCCAAAAAGTACTTTCACTATTCACGATGATATTTTTCAGCGTCCATTCGAACTGAAAATATTTATGTGGGCTTAGAACATTTCCAGTACCCACCATAATAATTTTCAACGCGTTCTGGAACAATTCTAGTTTAGTGATTTTCATCTGCGAAAAGCATCTGAACCGGTTCCGGCAACTTCGGAACATTTCCGATTTTTATTTCTGAAAATTCCAAAAAGTTTCGATAATGATTCTGGCACCCTCCAAGAATTATCAGGCATGTGCCGAAACCATTTTGACTTAATGGAATACCCTGAAACAACTTTTTCGGTTTCACCGAAACTCATCCGATGACCTCTCTCTGCAGAACTTTTCCGCTGTCCGAAACTTTTCGGTGTCCGAAACTTTTTCGATGATTTTCTCTCAGACTCCCTGTCTATTATTCAGCAGATAGATGACCCTTAAGCGTGTGACCCTATAGGTTCGGTGAAGTATAGACATGACCCGGAAACCCTTCCGATCAATGATCAACATCGGAGCCGTGGACACCCATATTGACCCCTATACCCACACGAATAAATATTCGAGTGAACCTCCAGTTGTAGTGAGCTATTCCTGTTGCTTCGCGATATGTCACAAACACCCGAGGTGAGATTTATTGCATCCCCATGGACGAGCAATTTGTCCACCATGCAAGTTACCTCGTTACCGGTTTTGTTCTCTTTTGTCGTTTCCGTGTTCTGGCATCCCAGTGATCAAATCACAAGGTGTCTGGCCAGACGATTATGGATACCGTAACACCGAGAGGGCCCGAGAATATCTCTCCATCGTCGGAGGAGAAAATCCCAATCTTGAGCTATCAAGTTACTTGACATACCTTTCCATGAACCCGTAAGCCGCCGTAATAGCCACCCATTTACGGATGACGTTTAACAAACCCGAAAGTTCATGAAGCAAGCATTAAGAAACTCGATACTCTCACAGTCTAAGGAATCATGCAAACGTTAACCATCTCTGTGTTATGTACCATTAAACTTGTGACGAATGAATCTCATAGCATAACATCAATCCATGTCGATTCAACACAAATGTTCTCTTAACATTGTGCCCTCAAAGTTGCTCGCATAGACATGCTCATGACCAGGAAAACAGAATCATCATGCAACACTTGAGCTAATCTTAGAGGCCAGACTAGGAATACTTCTTACCATTTATTATTCCACACGTGCATATGAGTCTTCCTCTGAGCCTCGTGTTATTGCAGACTCGAGAACCATAGCAGTTATAGCATGGAACATAAACATAATTATGAACATGGAGATAAGTAATAGCATTTATTATTGCCTCAAGGGCATATCTCCTACAGACTCCCACTTGGACCAGAGTGAATAATCTAGTTAATGCTAATGCACTTTACACCTATGGCATACAGGTGTAAAAAATGCTTCGCATGCGGTATAGCCTGATGTCCATGGGATCTGAGAACTTCAGCTCCGTGTCTATCTCTACATATCCTCGCGTTTTGACGCTTTCACAAAATTCATATTTTGTGCAGACTTGGGTTTTATGTATGTGAATCATAGGTCGAACCTGGATTCCTCAGACTGAGCTATGGAGAAACTACCTACAATAATGTCCCATTGACAAAAGCCATCTTGGAACCATACTAAGTTCATGAATGAACTATATGATTCAACATCTTGTTTGTCACTTCTAAAGTGTCAACATACTTAGTCATTTGTTATAGAATTCGCCACAGTATCCTGTTGGGAACAATTTCCAACTACCGTGCCACCATATTGTGTATTACACAAAACCCTTAACTTAAATCGAAAATCGCATGGAGAAAAGATGAAGACTATATCGATGTGACATTTTACAACAAACTCTTCATGATCTCCGCTTGCGAGAAAACATATCAACAGTACTTACTCTAGTACTCAATGACATCTTTCACTGTTGTCCCACAATCAGTACTTTGATCACTTTAGTATCCATACTCGCAACACATTGGGAGTATCGGACATATCTGGTTGTTTTACATACCATGGAATACATGATTAATCCAAACACAAAAGTTTGTGGAATCTGCATCATGTATTTTGCTCATCAGTGTTTTGGGACACCGAGTCTTGCAAAAAACTCTTCCATGTGGCTCCGACAAGAATCACTCCTTGGCGGTTTTAAATGCTAAAAGGTTTTAGCATCGTGTCAATATGTATTCATTGCTTAGCCCTATTAGGTAAATCTATCTCCATAGATCATTATGCCTAATATTGAGGCTATTTAGCCTAAGCACTTCATCAAAAAACTATTTTCAACCGAAGTCCTAATTCGTGTCAAGAAATTTATTTCCAATTAACAATGTGTCAAACACACAAGGTTTTTAGAAATATTATTACGCTCCCACTTAATTTCTTGAATTACAAGCATCTTTGTTACCCATTGATGAAGTCAAGCCCCTTTGACCATTTCATCAAAGCACGAAGATTCCAACTCCATTTTGCTCTCTTTTGTCCATCGCTGGAACTCTGAAGTTTGCACCCTTACTAGCATCCTCTGGATAGACAAAATGCCTTGGACTGTAACACATGCAAGTCCTTGGTTTCATTTCCATCAGATGGAAATCCTATTGTCATCCATGTTTCATATCTCATGATTGAAATATGTATTAATTGCTAGTTCAATCCGAACCAACTTCAAGCTTGGTTTCATTTCCATCAGATGGAAATCCTATTGTCATCCATGTTTCATATCTCATGATTGAAATATGTATTAATTGCTAGTTCAATCCGAACCAACTTTAAGCATCGCTACGATGAAATCAACCTTATTGTAGTCAACTCTTGAACTTGTTATTTCAACAAGTCGAGCTTTATGGATAAAACATTTTTATCCGTATCAGTTTTAAGTTCCATAAATATTTGTTAGACTCTAAGTCTTTTGAAAGGTGTATCAAGGTTTTAGTCTTGAATCACTTATATGGAAACTAACTCGGGTTGTATTGGCATTTAGCCAATTCCGGAGTCAGGGCCCATCAATGCTTCCTTGTGTATCGTAGGTATAATGTTGTATGTTGTATAACAACAATATCTCGTTTGCGCACCTGAGAGGTTTGCACGAGCCTTGCCTACGTGGTTCAGCTGCAAGTTCGACCGAAGTTCATACATTTTATTGTAGAGACTTCCATATCAGTCGCAGTAGGAAACTTTAGAATTACTTCCAAGGTCTCTTTCCTTTGATCTGATGATGAAGATACTATTTATCTCGTCGAGTTGCACTATTCTCCCACTCACCTTTTTGAAAGAACCATTCTCTTTAAAAACACACCGTTTCGCGGCAAAACTATTTGCCTCGGTATAGTGAGGGAGGAATACCCAACATTTTGGTATAACCTACAAAGTAGCACTTGTCTGATTTGGAATAGGTTTGTAACCTTTTACACAAGCCCCGTATTCCAAATGTTAAGAAAAGATATAACATGGTTGGGCGTACCATACCATGGCTTCATTTCAACAAACCCGATGTAGCTCTTTTCAGTGTAAAAGCCGCAGTCTCTAAAGCATCACTTTAAAAGGGATAATGGCAAATTTATTTATGTCATCTTTGACCTTACCATGTCATAAATGGTTAGATTACATCTCCACGGACTTTCCACTTGCAGTGGTTGAGGGAGTCCTGGATTAGGGGGTGTCCGGATAGCCAGACTATACCTTCGGCCGGACTCCTGGACTATGAAGATACAAGATTGAAGACTTCGTCCCGTGTCCGGAAGGGACTTTCCTTGGCGTGGAAGGCAAGCTTG